>NC_054874.1:30030039-30347539 GCF_018320785.1 Cheilinus undulatus | reverse complement strand
CACTGGAGAAAAATCACAGCAAAAACAAAAGAAACCAGTTTAGACTTGAGAAAATGATTGCTAATGCTCACAAAGCAGGAGAAGGATCTACAAAGCTGATTAAATTATGATTGTTCAGATTGCTGACATTTGAAAAAGTTGGTTACTAGTTAGCACTAGTTTTCAATTCACAGTATGCCTTGTTTTCAGCAGAATTTCAAATGTCATGTTTTTTCAAATGTTTGAAAATATGAAAATTGACTATAAGAATAAGATGTATTCTCAGGTTGTACAGATTGTTTGCTGTTAATCTTTTTGTGCCAATTTGTAAAATAATGAACTATGGATGAATAATTGTTATTCCTCTGGTTAAAATAAAAAGGCATTAAAATAATCCAGGATGATCATTATTCTTTATTTTATCACACAGGAGGAAGCCAACAAAATGGTTCAAATGTTAATCATAGTTTATAAGTTATTCCATTAAGACTGTAGTTTCATATTTTCCATCATTTTTATGGATCATGTTGTAGGATTAAAGTTTAAGGATCATTCATCACTCAATAAAGACAGCAAGACTGTGAAAAATATTCAATAATAAAAATCGAAAACAAAAACTCTCTCCCTTTTGTCTGCTCCTTTACTGTAGTGTTTCGCAGTACCTGATTTCACTTGGTCTTATTTTACCTGCTCCCAAACATACTCGTAGATTTTGTTCCTTTACTCTGTTTTGTAGCAGCCTTCGTGTGAGTAAGACAAATAAAATATCTGTAATAAGTTAACATCTCAGGATTTTAAAAAATAAAAAATAAAACGGAATAAATTAAGAGGATTGTTCCCCAATGAAGACGCTCGCTCCATTGCTGTTGTTGTGACATTACTTCTCGGTGAGTGACAGCTGCAGGATCCTTTCCAGCTCCTCCTCCTCCTCTTTCTGCTTCCTAAAACACAGGGAACAAAGACATTATTTCAGGAATAATTAATGTTTTTGTCAGAACAACAGGGATCACTTACCATACTAGGGTTAATTTTAAGCCAAGATATGCAGATTTTTTTTTCTAATGTTATTGTTTATTGTTTAAAGTGCTCTATATTCATAATTCCAAATCAAGACCCTATATTAAGATCCATGGAGACACAACCCCCTGGGGATGACACAAAAAATGTTGAGAGCTCTCCCTGCTGACAGGCTGCATTATAGCTCACAAACTCACATTTCCTCCATGTTCACGAACGGAGCATGGCAGGTTGCAATGCTTAACTGCTCTCATACATGGCAGCCAGACAAGAAGAGCTCAGAAACAGAGAGCAGCTCATATTATGAGGCTTTTTTAACCCAGATTATAAATTAAGAAATGAAGTGTTAAGGATTTAAGATGTTTCCCCTATGATGGCACAGATGTCAGACCATCATCTTTATGCACAAGCAAATACTTAATGAAAATATGTATGACTATTTTGCAGCAAAAAACTTCTTACCCATTCATCCTTTTAATTTTGTGTGAAAATATATTTAGTATTAGTTTTGAGAGAAACCATACTGTTATTTTAGATCCCCCAGTCACTGTCATAGGTATCTATGTGCTGTTTTATCATTTTAATTGTGAGATGGCGATGCCAGCATTGTTGACAGCAGTAGTGTCTGAAATGTTTTTTGTGTTGTACAGATGAGTCCACTATATAGTCCACTTTATTCTCCTGAGAGCTGAGCCTTGTTTGGAATGCATTTTTGCTTTTCTCACTGATCTGAGAGAAGTAGGACCTGATAAGTTTAAAAGCTCAGCCTTGTCTTTGAACAGGAAGTAGTTTTGACCAAAAATGATGTCTCCTACAGCATTGGATCAGTTTTAGAGCAGACATTTGGATCTGTGTGGGCAAGTTGTTCAGTTGTTGGGGGTCTTCAGTGTGACAGAAATGGTATCAGTCCCTAAGAGAGGTATGGGGGAGTCGTTTTTCTTATTTTGATGATGGACCGTAAAGACTTGTCAAGGCCAAGCATTAATACAAATTACACAGTCAAAATTGCCACCAGTCAAAGCTTTATGGGAGAGTGGCGAAGAGAAAGCCACTGTTGAGGAAAACTCATTATCCTGTCTAAAGTTTACCAAATGGCATGTTGGGAACTCAATGGTCAAGTGGAGGAAAGATCTTTGGTCTGATGAGACCAAACTGGTGCTTTTTGACCATCAGACGAAACGCTGTTTGTCTGATTCGATCGGATAAAAACAACAGAACTGAACTCTGATATCTTACTTGAAGACTTCTCATAGAACACAACAGCCTGTGCCTGAAAGTTGAAGGGAAGGAAGGACAATTCAACTAAAAATGAGCAGTACCTTTAATGTGAATTGATCATCAAAATTTCAAAACTTCATGATGAACAAAATGAAGATTAATCAGCGAGCTATTATGTGACTATCCAACAAACTAAAAACCTTCACACTAAACCCTTCTACTACTCACATTTGTACACAATTATTTATGACCACCAACTTTGACATTCTGTTTCTGTTTTATTGTCAAATAAACAACAAATACATGAAACGGAAAATTAAGTCGGTCTTTCCTTGGATTTTGGTAAATTTAGAAAAAGTCAAAGATGTTATGTGTGCTGCTGTCAGGGTATAAGAGAACAAACTGCAGCTTGTGTGTAACCTCAGCCAATATATACACGCAGGAGGTGAAAATGCACAATGTTGGTAAAAAATGGGCAAAAAACACACCTGGCTGTCAGAAAAAACTATTTTCTCAGTTTTTCCTCTTTACCTGTCTAGCTCCTCTTGCTCTCTGCATGACAGCTCCATAGCAATGCGCAGCTGTTCATCAAAGCTCGACGCCACACCAAAGTGTCCCGACAACCTTGGATCTGTCACTGTGCTGTAGGAGAGCGGAGAGTTGGCGGTCGGGTCTAAGGGAGAGACGGAGGTGGGATCGGCTGTGTCCTCTCCCTCTCTGCTAGCCAAAGAGATGGAAAGAGACTCCTGGATGGCTCTGAGAGAGACAGAAATAAGAATAACAATGCTTAAACTGAAGCATCACCACGTCTTTCTTAACAGGAGAGCTTAATTGCCTGGCTTCATTACAGGATGCTCGGGGGTTGGTGTCCTCTAGAGAGGAGAGAAAAGGCTAATCACTGAACTCTATTTAGGGATGTTTAATTAAATTAATTCCAAAGCCAGAGTATTCCCCGAATAAGGAAAGAAATACGAGTTCAAACTCATTTACAGAAGAAAATACAACCTCCCACTCTGGTTTCTAAAAAGAATAAAATAAAAATAAATGGTGGAATTGCATCTCCCTGGTGTACTGGAAAATTAACTCCATTCAAGCAGAGAAGAGAGACAAAGCCAATTAAATGACATCAAGCTCATTCATTATGTGATTCTTTTTCTCAAAACAAAAATATAAAGATACAAAAAAACCTTTTCATTAAACAGAAACATTTAGAAAGACAAAAAACCTACACAGAGATGTATATGACATTTTTAAAATCATTTACAATACCTAACTGACTGTTAGGAGTCATGGAGGTTGCATTTATATGGCTTAAAAAAATACTGATATTACGGATGTCCTGGTCAGCAATTTTTGGTCTTGTTTAGGAAAACCATCATCACTATCACCTTCTCTGTCATCTTTTTTGTCTTATTGCTGTCTCCAGGGTATTGATCTTTCCTCTTAAAGTCCAGAGTTCGTTGCTCCAGCAGCCTTTACCTCTGTTGCTAAAGTGAAGTCACGGTATCCCACTGCATGTTTAGTTAGGAGATGTCTGATCAAATTGGTAGTAAAATGCAGCCCTGCTGCTACCGCCTCGCTAAACAGTCATATTAAAGATGCTGCAAGAGGCCATTGGACTGTTTTAGCTCTCAAGCTTGACGTATTTCCATACCACTGACATTTTTTCAGATATTCCTGCTTTATTGTCTTTCTCAAACGTTTACGGACTGCCACAAATTGTGCTCTATTTCTGACAGCTGCTGTAAATGATTGCTTGGGTTGATCGGATCAAATTGCAGATTTTCAAACAATTAAAAAAACAAAAAAACAAAAAAACCCTATATCCACCCTGATCTGATACAAGCCATCAGGATTTGGACACCCCTGACTTATATACCAATAAAACTGGATGTCAGCCAGAGTCCTCACCCTGGCTTGATGACTTTTAACACATCTGTAAAGGGAACAATAAAAGGTTTTGAAGGTCAGCTCACCTCTCCAGCTGAGAGTCTTCCTCATACAGCGGACTCTGGGGCACCGGGCGACTGTTTGTCAAGGCCTCCCAGATAGTCACCTTAACAAAGTGAGAGTGAAGCTCTTATGAGGAAAAAAAATACACAACAGAATATGCTGAAGAAAAAATGTATTAAGGGGGGAAAGGAGGATTCCCTGAAAAGGAGGGCTTTCTGAAGAATTGCAGAGAATCACACTGTTCACCTTTAAGTTTCTATTTCTCAGCTTTGGTAGGAGATGAAGTAAAATGCTTGAAAGCTTAAACCCTTGGCTTTAACTTTAAGTAACTGCCTTTGTCCTATTGTTAGTTAACATTATTAAAAGCACCAATCAAATCAATATCAAAAGCACCCCCCTCCTTCAAAACAGTGTTAATATTGTCAACTAAAACTATGACTAAAAATGTTAGTCCACTATCTTTTTTCCATAAGACAAGTCTGAGACTGGCTAGTGAGTCCCTAGTCATATTTCAATCTGGGTTTTCATTGAAATCATTGTGGTTCTCAGCCTCTAGTACACTGCAGCAGTCTGCCTTGCTCTTGTCACTAAAGTTGTCACTGCTTAAAGCTTTTGATCTGTAAAAGTTTCTGTATGGCAGCTTAAGAAAATAAAGACAAATTCTTCCACTTGCCACAGGTGTATTTTAGCCAATCATGTCGCATTTTGTTGGTCACATGTCTTAAAAACAGTAATTTCATCCAAAAAATGTTGCATCTGGGGTTTAAGTATCTGCACACAAGTCATCATCAAGCATCAGGTCTAAATGGGTTAAAAGCATTAAATGGAAGAGAAGAAAAAGATTGTAGTCCCATGTTTGACTCTAACCTGGTCACTTTCTGTGCCAGCATCCAGCAGGCTCTGCTGGATGGCGAACTGCAGCAGGTTGTCATCTTCGTCCCTCATTGGCTCGCTGCGGCCTGGACCAAGGGTGGTGTACTCTGCAGGGGGTTCAAACACTGATGGGTCCACCTCACAGTGGAAGGGAGCGAGACACTGACCTGATGGGTGGAAGAAAAAGGTTACTACAAGCATGTGTCAACTGATGTCAAACAATATGATCTCTTCTGAAACAAAAAAAAAATGCCCATCTGACTTCATAATCTCAAAAATTTAAGGAAAAAGCAACAACTATGATAATGGGCTCTTGGAAACATTATACTAACTCTGTTCTACTGTAAAAATGTTTTCACAATCAATTTCAATGATATTGTTGAATTTTCCAGATTCTCCTTGATGTCTTCTTTACAGAGTTCAAAACATAGTCTATATTTACCAGCCTCCTCGGGGCTCTCAGGTTTGTTGACCGTCACAGAGCTGACAGGCTCGTCACAACCACACAGATTACTGAACGTCACTCTGGCATTCAACACATGAAACAGGGGAATCTCTGCACAAAGTAAAAAGAATTTCATCAAAGAGAGAATAAATATTCCTAATAAATTCATCTAAAGTATAAAGTGACGCACAGCCACATCTCTAACACCAACCTATCTTAACAGGGAAGCCTGGTGGCAAGCGCAGAGTGATAAAGTCACGAAGCTTGGCAAAATGGGCATTTGAGATAGCCATGAGGTCAATGATGGGGGTCACCTGCTCGGCCAGGGACAGAGGGTGACTTTCACTTAACCACAGGGTGGCTTTAAACCTGCAGAGAGATAGATAGAAGTGACTGACTCTCAATTTCAAAAAAGATGATCAGTGTTTCCAGATAGGTTTCATACTTCTGGACTTTGCTTGTGAGCTCAATGGGACGCCCTATGTCCCGCCCATTCAGGTTGAAGTCAGGGTTGAAGTATTCCTCAGCAGTGATGGCTGTGGGGTTGTGAGGACTGGCACACTGAGACACGTTACTCTGACAGAATTAAAGGGAGGAAGTTATGAGCTTTAAATTACAGTGCTCGTCAAAAAAAGACACAGGAGGGTGGAGTGTTTGGAAACTCTTACCCCGTTGTGAGCTGTGTGTTGTTCAGCGAGCCCCAGGAAGGACTGCAGAGGAGTCTTTGAGCCTGAGTGAGAATAACACGGAGAGATCATTATCATCTACTCTCTAAACTAACTTTCCATCACCCTCTAAAAAAAGAAAAGAGGCCCAGGCTTCATGTATTTACCTTTGCTTCTTGACTTGTCTTGGTCTGATAGATGCTCTGTTCTTGACCGAGTCACTAGCTCCACATTAGTGGCACTGTAAACCTGGACACAAATAGAAAAACACACACGTGATTACACTTTTGTTTAAGTAAACCTCTCTTGGACCAACACTATTTGGGTTAGGATAACATGTGCTTTCACCACAATGTAGTAGGTATACTATCTCATAGTCAGTGCGGGCCACAGATACTGCCAGTGTCTAGCCCAGAGGTCAGTAATTAGCAGACAGTAGTCCTAATCCAAAGTGCCATCCCACCTGGACCCATTTGAACCTGTTATTTCATTCTGATGAGCACTTCTATTTTTTAAAGATATATTTTGAGGCTTTTTATGCCTTTACTCAGACTGGAGGATAGTGGAAAGAGTTGGAAACAGAAATGAGAGAGTGGGAGAGAGACATGCAGGAAAGGAGCAGGCCGGACTTGAACCCAGGCTGCCTGTGTACATGGGGCGAGACCTAACTGCCAAGCGCTTTTACTTTGACCTGCACAGCCTCTCTTGTCTTTACTGTAGCTGCCCGTGATGCTACTCGGCCAATCAAATGCCTTACTCTGATGAAGCCCTGTGAGTGAGGACAGTCTGCTGCAGCAGAGACACACAGAAAAGTCGGAGAAGTCTCAGTAACAAAAAAAAAGAAAGTGAGTTAGAGAAGAGTTAAGACGCTGTGCTTTGAAACAGAAAAGATGACAATAAAAAAAGAGACTATTTAATCAATAACTGATGTACTGATATATCTTCATTTTTCCCATGAGTGGATTAAATCCAACATGCCTTAGATGTTACAGGCACAGAAAATAAATTAACTTAAAATCCAATTTGATCAATGACACATTCATTCTCTGACCACCAATGTTCCCTTAAAAATGTTTTAGTTTCTACTTGACATACACTCAATGGCCACTTTATTAGGTACATCTAGCTATGCAGTTGAAGCACATCCACAATGTGATTCTTCTGTTCCACCAAATCCCAAAGGTGCTCTATGAGATTGAGATCTGGTGACTGGGGAGGCCACTGGAGTACAGTGAACTCAATGTCATGTTCAAGAAACCAGTTTGAAATTATTTGAACTTTGGGACATGGTGAATTATCCTGCTGGAAGTAGTCATCAGATGATGGGTACACTGTGGTCATAAAGGGATGGACATGATCAGAAACAATACTCAGGTAGGCCTCCAGGTGAGTTTATGAGCTCAAATTTACTCAAAATGCAGATATCTAGGATAACTAGTGAGTTTTTTAGTTCAATATAAATATGAAAGATACAAATGTCTATCCAATTAGGTGAATTTGTATGATCATGCAGGGTTCCTTTTAACAAGCAATTTAACAGGTGTACCTAATAAAGTGGCCAGCAGGAGTGGAAAGTAACTAATAACGTTTACTCAAGTGACTGTAATTGAGTAGCTTTTTTTGTGTACTTGTACTTTTTAAAACCATTACCTTTTACTTTTTTGCCATGTGATTAGCTGAATAGCTATTAGTGTTAACAAGCAACACAGGTGTACCTAATAACGTGGCAGGTGAGTGTATAAATCCCACATGACTCAGGGGTTGTCTAATATTGCCCTGATTTCAGCTCAGATTGGAAAAAGTTACCAGGATGGATCATGATCATTTCTCTCAGTAAACATGAGAAAGTGTGAGAGTGGGAAGAGGGAAAGATGGAGAAAAAAAACATGTTAAAGCTTAGGTTTTAATGTGTTGATATAAACTGGCTATGAAAATTTATATCTTAAAAAATAAAAGAAGGGGTAAGCAACACTTCACCTTTATTTCACTTTTCTAAAGTTAAGCCAGAGCTGTCTGTAAGTAGCCTTTTTTGTACTTAAATGGAAAAAGCTTCTTCTACGTACGACAAGAAATTAATCTTTTTTATTTTCATCAGCTTTGTTTCACAATTACAACTTAATTATTATCTCCAGTTTATAAAATATTGTTTTAAGTAAGAACTGGGCTGAATCATATTTATTTACTTATAAAGTTTATTTGATACGGACAATGCAAATTACATAGTAAAACTTCAGCCTGTTACAATCAAGCTAAAAGTAACTGATGTTTCACATGTAGAGATTATAGCTATTGCTAGTTTCCATTCCCCGTCCCTAGTTAGGCTTTTAGAAAATGAAAATGAAAGAAGGTAAAAGTAAAGATTTACATAAAAATTGTGTAAAGACAGTTACAATTGATTAAAAGAGCAAAGTTAAAAGACAAAATAGTAAAATTTTACATCATAGTTACATAAAATTACAGCAAAACATAGAGTAGGCTTTTTAAAAGTGCTCATATCTCTGATTTTGTCTGAGCCACTCTTTAACATTTTTGTTTAAAGTCTTTGTGTCTTGTGTCAATTTCATATCAGTCGGTAGTGCATATCACAAGTAGGCTGAACTGACAATCTGGACCTTGGCTTTTGAAAATGTTATTGAACCAGACCTTGTAGGATTTTAAATGTTGACCCCTGATCTAGTCTGTAATTTTCACCACTTTTTCTTCCTTGCATTTTTCTTTTTAAGATCATTTCCAGTCCATAAATGAATCTTCTTATTAGATTATAATTTTGTGTTCAAAATGTAATTAAAATATCTTGTCATAAAGCTTCTCTTGCATTCACACCGAAGACAGTGTGTGAAAAAATGCTGTCAACAGGTAAGTGCCAACCTGTGATTGCAGTCACATGAAATAAAGGACAGGAATGTTTATCTGAATCTGTTCAAAAGCTGTTTTCTTTTTTGGTAAAAAAAAAAAAAATGCACCATTTGCAATTTAATTTGCCAATTCTGATTTTGCATTTTTCATGGTCTGACTTCCTGCTGTGCTCTCTTTAAAAAAAACATCAAGACCAGAATTATTTTTTATCTTGTCTTTAATGGATGTTCAATTTTCTGCTCATAATACATCGATGACTATAAATTTATCATTTATTAAAAAATCTAAACTGACCTGGGTTACAAGATTATCTCTCATTCTCAGTAACAAAAATTCTCCATGGGGAAATTTCGAGTGTCATGTCTTTCATTTCCTGTAATATTGTTTAATTTTATGCTGTAACATAAACAGGATGTGTCTTCATATTAATAAAGTAATATTACAAAGATCAGTTTACATAATTAATCGTCCTGCACATACCAAACACACTTATTCTGTTAACATCTGCTAACGCTGCTTAACATCTGCTAATTGATTGATAAGTTGATTAAAGGAAAACCTAGAAATGTTTGAAGTTACCTATTTAAGTGATGCATGAATCAAATCAAATCCTACTAAGATGTAAACATCCATTACTAACACTCCATCCCTAGCTGTTTAATGTATGAACCAAATCTTAGAAACAGTTTACATCTTTACTCTCTTTAATAAGCCAACAAATAACTGCAATCATTGGCGATTTCACTGAGCTGTTGCTCAACATCTTTCTCCCTCTCACCTCCTGGATGAACAGTATTTGTGATTGCAAAGAGTTTCAATCAAGTTTTGTATCTGTTTCAATATCAATCTCTAATATTTCCTGTAAAGTGAAATATTTCAGCTCAATCTTTAATATTACATGCTCACAAACTGAGATTTATTTCACTTACATATTCTACTGTAACAAAATCATTACAGGGATATTAATTAGATAATATTCTGGCTCACAGAGAGAGAGTGATTGAACACACATACATACTGCAGTTAACCTGACACGCCAGATGGAAGTGTTTCACACATCCATCTGGTAAACCACTCACAGACAGCGTTTTGGAAAGGGCACAGCCTTTGGAAAAAAAACTTGGAGGATTGGATGAAGGTTCTGTCTGTCACATCTTTACAGGCCAGTCGGAACAACAAAACACATGACGTAGCCCCTACCAAAGGAGTAAACTCCATAAAGAACTGCATAACGCGAACCATGGCGACTGTAGACATGTCAGTACACAACTTCTGTCGTTTTTGAAAAGAAAACAACTCACTGCTGTTCTTTGTCCCTCTTTTAACGAAGAAATGTTGTCAAGTTCTGATAAAACTGGCACTTTAGCAGCATCCACGCTAAGCTCTTCCACCATAATTGCACTGGCCTCTTGTTGCTGCTTGCTTACGTCACGACTCTGCCATGCCCGAAAGTACTGCCCCCAAACGCTGATTGGTCCTGTCACTTTCTATCTGGACCCAAACAGTTCAGAGGAGCTTTGCAGGATGGAGTCGCCAGTGAGAAACCCAGAAACGGGCGTATCTATCTGCTTTGCAAGGTTATACTGCACTGTGGTGCTTTCAGGTTAGAGGACCAACTGCAGAGAAATAGTCTTTTGTTTTTCCTCCAGAGTGTAAAGGCTTGCTCTCCTCGGCTGATCAGTTCCTCACATCCACACTATCCACAATTTAACTAGTTTGTGTGGCTGAAGAACTGGTGTCTGTGTCACTATGCGCATAACATGAAACGGCTTGTGTGTAGGACTCGAGGATCAGCTTGATAGCTATATTTGAAAACACAAACTGTCTCTGAATACTGCTGAACAGTTTGAAAATCATTTCAATGGCAATGGCTGATCTATCAGTGCACTTTGAATTCTGTAAAGCGCTCTTTGCGTAAGGCTGGTTCATCACCTGCTGAAATTAGCATCCAAAATCAAACTGATGTTACTTTTATTTATTTAGGCCTGTCAAGATTAATCATGGTTAATTTAAGTCCATAATTAGTCCATTAAATTTGTAATTACGATTTATCGCATGCATTATTGTCCATTTAAAAACACATTGCATCTCCTTGCAGCTACAGTGATGTAAAATAATCCACCACTACTCCTGGATGTCTCTTTTCACTTTATATGGATATTTCAATATTTTTCGAGATGGGTTGTATAAGGTACTTGGCAATAGTAGTGGCATTAGCCTCCAGAGATTTCAGTGTGTGTTGCACTTTTTAACAGGATGTACAGGGAGAAGCTAGGCTACACATAATCTGTTGAGTTCTAGGTAAAAATGGGATCATGGGATGGATCAATTGCATGCTGTGACAAATTTTTTTTGGAAGAGTTTTTTTTTCCCACACCTAGTAGGTTTCTCTGTTTGACACTCTTTTGCATTGCAACCTTTGGCCCCATGTTCTATGTACACTGAAAATCTCTAAAGGCTTATGCCAATACTATTTCCAAGTAACTTAAACATCCAAACTTCACAAATACTGAAATACCCCTTCAGAAAACACAAAGACAGCTAAGCAGATAAGTCAAAAGTCATCTGCACTTGGTGCTATCAAACATGTATCTTTTTACTGTTCCCTTTTTTAATCCATAACAAGCTCCTTTATCTGTCATTAAGTTCACGTCATGATCTTCGTTCTACCCATAAAAGCAAGTCTGGAAACAACAGGATCCAAACAGGAAATCAATTCCCCTTAGTTTAAGACAGTATAAAAAAAATCAAAGATGACACAAAAACTCTTTAAATGCATAACATTAGAATTTGAAAATTTGATTTAAAAAAGGACGTGGTTCAATGAGTTAACTGCAAGTTATGAGATTAATCGGGATTAAAACTTTTAATCATTTGACAGCCCTACTTTAATTTTTAATTCACACACTGGCCTAGTGCTGCAATTGGCTAATATTTCTCCTGCTAAACTCTCTTGCAAAAAAGGTCACTTCTAACTAAAAAAAACAAAGACAAAACAAGACAGACAACCAAGATGTCAGCCTAGAAGCTTAAATTAAAAGTTACTAAAAACTGAGAAATGATACAATTGTTTTTAGAAATAAGTTGCTACTATGGAATTCGAAGTAAAAGTTGGGTGTAAAATTCAGTCATTTACCTTGGCTTCATACCCACTGACCACTTCACTCTTCTCTGAACGCCAGCCCCAGATACCAGATTTGTTCCTAAGCCAGCAAAGAGAAAACGTATGGCAAAAAAAAACGGTCAAAATGAAAGAAGAACTTTGAATAATAAAAAACTTTTTTGCTAAGCTTGCTGTCTATAATGCAGGGTAAAGCAGACATACGCACTGGCTATGGCAAACTATTCAAGTTTTAAGTCACCTTTCAAAGGCAATGTTTCGTGTGTTGAGGTGTGTGGAGACAATGGGTGAAGTAAGTCTCTGGGCGGTATTCTCCTGCGACGGCTGCATGGCTGCCAGGAGGGATGGTGCGTCACGGGGAGACAACACTAAAGGCTCTGTATACACCACTTGCTTCTCATGATCCACCTCCATCACTACCGCACCGTCATCTGAAACAAAAGATGGTGTGCCTTATTTGAGGTTTTAACTGTTTTTCAAGGTTTTTCCCTCCAATCTTAGTAGTCCAGAAGAAAAAACACACACACCTCCACCCTTAAATATGTAGCTGCGCCGCCCTTTCAGCCAGGTCATGTGTTCAAAGCCCAGGAGGGTGGTGTCCACACGGAGACACGAGCCACTCTTCCACACCCGGTAGACATCACTGGGACACACTTTCGACACCAAGGGCACTGAGAAGATGATTAAAGATGGGGAGAAGGGGCAAGACTGGAATATGAAATACTTTTCAGTGAAACAATTCTAAAGCTTTTAGCACCACAGCTTATTACTTGTCTTATTTGGGGTTAATTCACTGGCAGTGTTTTAAACAGGTAAATGGTTCTCACTAGTTAGAAAACAGTATTCCCCTCATCATCTTAAGATAACCATAGTTTTTGTTAATAATAAAGAGGTAATCCTACATAGTTAAACAGTAGCAAAAAACATTGACTGTAATACTTTTCTTGGTCTTATTCATCAGTCTATGTAAAGACTATGCATTGAGAGGAAAAATGTCATTGTGATAATAATATAATCTTCATTGTGAATACTAGCAGATAATGGCTCTGCACATTTAAACTAAATGTAAGGATCTTCTGTGAAGCAAGAAAGGCCAAAGGCCTTTGTTTCAAACTCATTAAACCAGAGGGTCACATCTCTCAAATTTCAGTCCATCAGCTCAGAGAAAGCTGCCATCAGTGGAGCTGTCCAGCCACAGTGGTGCTGAAATTGACCTCTGGGAAAACAAATAAATGGCACACACTCACCCCAACTGGTGAACTCCCATTTCATTTCTACGTAAAAGTCCCGTGCCTGGAGAAGAATGAAGAACATTTTTATGGAAAGAAACAAAATATCCCGGCCATCTTAAGTCTGTGAATATTGATTTTAACACGTCTGTGTCTTGCATACATGTTTGGAGCAAACATTTACCAAGATGAAAATCTAACTAAGGAAAAAGCTTGAAAACTACATCTCTGTTACCAAACCAAACCAAATATTTACCAGAAACCTGAAGTGTGGTGGAGAATCATGATTATAGCTTTAGGAAACAGCAAAGTTTAAGATCGAATGATTTTAAGTTTTTGATCAAATGCCACAAACTGAGGTAGTTTTACCTGTCTTAGTTTGCTGAGCAGCTCTGGGATGCCCGCCAGTCTCTCTGTGGCACGCTTGAAGTCTCTGTACTGAAGCACCAGCTGAACCAGCTCTGGGTCCCCTGTGCTCACCGCCTCCTGCAGGACTGAAACATGCATCCCAGTTCAGTGATATTAAGCTTTTCTTATTCCATCAGCAGCCTTAACACATGAATCTGCAGCACAGCACTCACTGGTCCATCCCTGTGCATTGCAGTGTGTCGGGTCTGCAGTGTGCCTGAGCAGCACCCGGGTGGACTCCAGGTGGCCCAGACACACAGCCAGCTCCAGCGGGGTGCGCCCCCTCGGATCCAGGCGCTCCACATCCTGCTGCAGAACCAAAAACACAAACACAACAGCGCAATGCAGTGCGACCTATCAAACGCATCTGTAAGCCCCCCCATCAACCATCAGCTGCTCAGTAACCCCCCCACACGTACCTCTTTCTTCTGCAGCTCCCGATCAAGCTCCAGGTACTGATTGTTCCAGACCAGAAAATGCAGAGGAAACGCTTCTTGAGCCATGGTTGTCGTCCGATTGGCAGTTTAGCAGCAGTAAAGCTATATTTACAATATGACTTCTGCAGCCAACAGATTGCAGTGACACCACAGCAGAATGGAGCGCTAAACGGAACAGCTGGTTAGCTAGCTAGCTAGCTTAGTTAACAGAAATAGGTTAACGTAGAAAGGAAGTGGCTCACTGGAAAAACCTGTCAGTCAGTGGATCTAACCCAAAGTGTGGCATCCGACTAAATTGTTTGAATGTTATGCGTGTCTATTCAAATTAGTGGGCTGAGTTAGCTCGGCTAACTCAGCCCACTAATTTGATGTAGTTAACGTTAACCAACAGCTAGCTGAGCTAACGTTAGCTAACTTGCTAATAACAACATTGTTTCCTGGTCTTTCTGGCGACTGTTTTCCATTATTCACGATGCAAGACGGCTAAATGTCGCGGTCAAAAATGCACCCCTTGAGTTCCGTCATGTTCCTAAGATAGTTGTGATGTTTCGAAAAATAATACGAACAAGACCGCCATCTAAAAAGTAAGCTAGCCACCCCGCTGCTACTGCAACTCTCCCCTGTTTGTATCACTGGATTGATGCGATCTGTCAAAATAAAGCGAGATACGGCCTTTATCCCAGTTTCACATCCAGGTCACTCCAGTACGGGGCATCTGGAGCGTTGTTGGAACTCGGCAGCTGCCAGTACCACCCAGTCCTACCCGGTGTAAGATCATTAAATCGGTCCACATCTCCTAAAGTGTGCTTTGTTCTTGTGTAAACCGCATCCTCTGCATGGTGGAAAGCCCATGAACAGCTGTTGCAGCATTATTTATTTATTTACAGGGCGTTGCTTTATTTCCAGGTTATGGGGAAAAGCTGGGTGGGGCCAGGGAGGAGCTGCTATTTGATATGATCCATCAGTGAAAATAAAGAGAAAAATAAAGGTATAGAACTATATCAGGAGGCTGCTGGTCGTTATCATTTTTTTATTTTTTCTTGAAAAATAACACAAATAACATAAAGTGAAAAAGGCTTTTGAAAATAATTACAATGCTACAGGATTCCCGTTTTGATACTCGAAAAAAGGAAAAACATTTACACAAAAGTATATTCATATACTTATATTCATTTGAAGGGGTATGTCCAGGAGACCCTGTATGGAGGAGATCTTTGATGCAGAACCAGTACACTTTAAGGGAACAAAGAAATGAGAAACCCCCTAACCTCAAAACAAATTTATACATTTCTACACTGAATCATACTGGTCATGAAAGTCAGTGAAAAGTACTCACACTTTCTCCTCCATGAAAAGAAAACCAAAGTGTATCAAAGAGGCTTAGGGAGCAGTTTTATCTAGAATATTAACACGTTGCTCTAAATGTATTCTCTGTACAAAAACAAAGCAAAAGAGTTTGAAAATAATAGCACCTGAAGTCTAACAGTTGTTTGAAGATGCACCATTTATCCGACACCAGATCCTTGGCTTACCTCGCACACTTAATGCAACCTGCCCTCCAGTGGGGCGAGATCTTGTTGTCACTTTGATTGCTTTTTCACACTGTCTTTCAACCCTCTTAAACCAGTCTCTTCAACTTAGTATTTGCGTTCACTCAAGTACATCACTGGACTGCTATAACACTCACAGCCTTATGCTGACAAAACTCTCCAGCCACTCATTTTTAAGGTGTGATGACAAAGGCCTGTCACCTTTAGTTTTCTATGAAAAACAAAAATGTGCATACAGCATCAAACAATGTAACCTTTGCTCTCTTGAATCTGACAAAAATAATCATCAATTTGGAGCAGCCATTTTTAGCTGAACTGAATAAGTCAGCTGATAATAAATAAGACTTTATGGGGCACAGCTGTCTATCTTGTTGTCGAGGCTGGAGATTATTATGGAGTTATGATGGGCATCTGTCTCAATGAGAACAAGATCATTGTGGTTAACAAAAACATGTGAAGCTGATAAATTGCCCATGTTCTCTCACTTCTGGTAACAAAAGTTTTGCTTCTCCACACAGCAGTAATCCCTAAAGAACAGAAAAAAGGAAGCTCCTGAGTCTCTTTATAGGTACACAGGGAAAATGTATCTTAATGCTGGTCCAACTGTGATAACCCTTACACCAGCACCACTTAAGTGAGCCCATGATACACTTCCTTGTACGTGATAGAGGTTCACATGAACCTTCCTGCCCATCTGTTTCCTTTTTGCCACACAGGATCCACTCTCTTTCCTTCACACCTCTGCAGTCAGAGAATAATCTAGGATATCCTCTGAATCAGTTTTTCATCCGACAGGCAGTAGAGCATGTTGACAGACAGCTCAGAGATGAAGGCCTCACAGGCCTTACGAGAAACGCCTCTGCAGCCTCGCAGGTCGAGCAGTGAGATGCAAGAGAGACGCCGGAGATATTTTAGACATGTGTCTGTCAGTTTACTGCAACCTGGGAGAGAAAATGATACACAGAGACATCAGTGCAGCAACAGTAATCTTACATCTGTAAAATGCACTCTTTCCATAAATATCTTACCTCCCAGGTTGAGTTCTGTTAGAGTATTTCGAGTGGATGAGCCCACTGCAGTCAGCAGGTTGATGGAGTGGTCTGTGAGGCTGTTGCAGTGGGAGAGGTCCAGTTTTGTTAAATGGGGCATGTGGCGGATCACGAGGCGCACAGTAGAATCACTGATGTCCAGACCTGCTAGTCGCAAACACTGCATGGTCCGCAACTGACTGCGATTGTCACAGCCTGGAACAAACCGAGTAAAAGGTTAAGTTTGTGTTCAAGTATCATTGGGATAAAACCCCAAAAACTAAAAATAGGAAAAGAACTGAATTTCAAAGGTCATGACTCATTTATGTAAAAGCTAAATGACACTAATAATAAGCTTTCAACTGTCAGCCTATGAGGCTCCTCTTTTCTCACCTGGAGGGCTGACTAGATCCCTGATCTGAGCGTCTTTGATTCCGTCCGCATACCGCAAATCCAGAGAACGGAGGAGAGGGCAGGAAGAGGAGCAGAGGGCTGAAATAGATAACCAGGAACAACCTGCCAGCATCAGATCCTTCAGCCCTGTGGAATACACAGATGTATTGTTGTGTGTGAGCCCACAATTTACAGCTGCAAACAGGCATACAATACAGTTCTTTAGGCTCACTGTATCACATTTAAGTAAAACAGAAAAAAATGTGTTTGTGTTCAATTAGGTACCAGGAAGACGGCCAACAAGCCAGTTCAGCTGCTTTTTAGAGATGTTGGTCCAGGAGAGATCCAGTGTGACTGGCTGTCTCTTGATGATGCCTGTAAGGGCCTGAGGAGTGATGGTGCGTTTGATGCTCAGGTCAATCCGTGACCAAAGCCGCTTGTCTAAACACCTACAGATAAACACAGGCTGATTAGGAACATAATCATTTGTAGCCAATCCTATAGCCATGTAAACATCAGGAGATGTGGTGAGTTTATAAAAACACATTAAGATAAGTCATATTTAGTCTGGTTAGAAGAATTTTTATTGCAGCATATCTCTCACTGACTCTTAAGCCATGTTCAGACCAAAGATTCACGGCAAGATGGGCTGAAACTGCCAACTTATTGTGACGCCACTTTGCAACATTCTTAAAAGGAACCAGGCATGATCAGAAAAGTTGAACCAAATTGGATAGATATTTGTAACCCTTCTATGTGTATCAAACAACTCAGTAGATATCTGCATTTTGAGTACATTTAAGCTTATAAATTCACCAGGATGCCACCATGTTTTGGTCCACACTGATAGTGTGACGTCACTTGGCCAGGGCGCTACTCGCTGAGCCTATGTAGAATCCGGCCTCAGACTGGCAGCATGTTTCGTTGCTTGAATCTGCTGCACGTGCTGCTACAACCGCCTTCATACCAGGCACAAGTTTGCTGCATGTTGTCTGTGTCTCCCTGCTGTCAAAGTTTTATCTCAATAAACCTCTCTACAATGACTTGATTCAGTGTACAGTGGAACCGTTTTGGGAGCTTTTCAAAATAAAGCATTATTTACAAACGAAGAGTGTCTCTCCAAAGAAATGTGTGGAAAAGTGGACTTTTACTGTGGATTACCTTTACCTGCAACATTTTCAACCACGTTGGAACAGAAAATTTCATAAATAGTAGAAGTTTGGGGAACAACTATATTAAACAGACCCATTTTAGCTTGTGGCCTTCATCTTGGTCATCAACAATCAGATTTCAAACATATTCTACATATATAAATAGAAGGAGAGATACAAATATCTATCCAAAAAGGAGAACTTGTCTGATCATGCAGGGTTCCTTTAAAAGCTGATCAGCTCACACCACTCCAACGAGAGACGACAATGCATAGCAACGACTTACACAGTCAATCAATAAGAAGTGATGCATTTAAGTGACTGCACAATAAATCTGTCTACGATAGGGACAGTACTGCACATTAACTGTTTCTTCATGTATTTTTGTCAGTATGAGAATGTGAAACATTTAAATCATAATTTTATAGCACATACTGTATAAACACAAAAACGCTTTGCTTGCTAATTATTAAGAAGATATGTGCTGAGAAAAGTTAATTTTTCACAACCAAATTTAGCACAAACGGCCTTGAATTTCCCATGTATAAGCCTATATATCGATGCATGTCGTGCCTACATGCCCAGTTGATATGGGAGACAGGAGTGTGGAATAAAGTTTTAGTATGTAAAGTAAAAAAAAAAAAAAAAATGGACTTAATAATTTCCAAAATTCACACAATAAATATGAATATTCTACTTATATTCAGCAAATATTTACAATCGATTAAAGCCAGTTTTCCATTTCCTATTTCCAACTTGATTTGAACAGTTTTGTAGCGTTATGAATCTTTGGTCTTTGAGCATTAGAAGATTTAATTGATTGTTCATAAATCAGTAAAAGCAAACAACTAGTGCTGTAGAAAAGAATTTGCCCCCTTCCTGATTTTTTCTTTACATGTTTCAGATCAAACATAACTTTAGTACAAGTTGGACAAAGATAACCTGAGTACAAGAAAAAAAAAAGTTTATCCAATGACGATTTCATTTACTAAAGGAAGAAAGCCATCCAAACCTACCTGACGCTATGTGAAAAGCAATTGCCACCCATTGTTAAATCATGAATTAACTGTATTTGCCGCCTTTCTTAAAAAAAAAAAAAAAAAAAAAAAAAAAGCTGAGTTCAATTTCACTAGAAACACCAGGCCTGGTTCCTGCCAGACACGTTGAATCAAGAAATCTCTTAAATAGAATCTGTCTGACAAAGTGAAGTGGGTCGTAAGATCTCAGAAAGCAACAAACATCAGGCCACGATCTAAAGAAATCCAAGAGCAGATGACAAAGTCATTGACAGCTATCAGTCTGAAAAGGTTTACAAAGCCATTTCTAAAGCTTTTGGACTCCAGCCAACCACAAAGAGAGCCATTATCCACAAATAGAGAAAACTCTGCAGCCCTCACTTGACTAAGGTCAAGTTAGTGTTCAAGAATCAAAAATCAGGAGACTGGGAAAAAATAGCATCCATGGGCCACTGCTGACCCAAAAGAACAAAAAGGCTCATCTCATATTTGCTGAAAAACAATTTGAAGAAGACTTTTGGGTGAGTATTCTGAGGACTTACAAGAGAAAAGCTGAACTTTTTGGTGGGCGTCCAGTAACATCTGTGATACACATCATTTCATGAAGAAAAAACACCAGACCAACAGTCAAACATGGTGGTGGCAGTGTGATGGTCTGGGACTGCTTTGCTGCTTCAGGAACTGGACAACTTCCTGTAATTTGTGGAACCATGACTTCTGCCCTCTACCAGAAAAAAAGGGAATGTCTTGCCATCAGTTCATGAACTCAAGCTTAAGAGCACTTGAGTTATGCAGCAAGACAATGAGCCCAAACACACCAGTGAGTCCACCTCTGAATGGCTTACTTTTTTTTAATGATGGTTTCAGAGTGGTTTAGTCAAAGTAAGGACTCATATCTGACTGAGATGCTGTAGCATGACCTTAAACAAGCCGTTCATACTGGAAAACCCCCCAATTTAGGTGAATGAAAACAATTCTGAAAGAAGAGTTGGCCAAAATTCATCCACATCGATGTGTAAGACTTCATACCATGCCTGTTATTCTAAACACCTGCTTGCAGTTGCTGCTGCTAAGGGCGGCACAAAAACTTATTTAACTTGGGGGGGGGTTCTTTTTCACATAGGGCCAGGTAGGTTGGGATGGCTTTTTTCTTTAATCAATAAAATCATAATTTTACAAAAGGCATTTTGTATTTACACAGGTTATCTTTGTCTAATAGTGAAATTTGTTTGAAAAGGCAATTATCACTGGTTTTAAAGGTAGCCTGTTTAATGATTAAAAAAGGATTATATGTAAAATGTTTCCTAATTGCATAGGACTTGTATAGTAGTTAAGAAAGAATGTTAAGGAAAGTAATAAAACAAGGGATTAATTTCTGGGAATTTTGCATTTTGTTCTGCTGTCGGTGATGTCTTAAATTTTTAGGATCAAAAGTGACCAAGAGCCACTCCGTCTCTCAATCACATAGAATACAGCTAGGAGTGGTAACAGGTTAGACTTTCCTTCTCCAAAAAATGCATTAATGTCAGAGGTCTTACCATTTGTACCAGTTTTTGCAGACAGCCATGCAGACGCAGAGGTCTGCCCGACTTAAGTAGCGGAAGACAGACACCCATACCTCCCTCTCACAGCCCGGCCCACTCCCACCACCCTCCCTGTCTGCCTCGCCTCCTCCCTCCTGCAGGGCGGACAGAGGGACACGGTGATGAGTAAGCTCAGACGATGAAGAACAAGAGGCGCCATTGCTCAGTTTAGCCGGCCTGCTTAGCTTGGTTCTTTTTGAGGTGTCCAGCCTCTCTGGGTGGGAGCTACGAGTGTCTGTGTGTCCACTGCGAGTGTGTGGGGGTGTGTGTCTGTTGGAGTGTTGATCTGGACAGAGTCTGCGGTTTCTGATGGGGGGTCTGGCAAGGGCTCTGGTTTGGCTGTGTATTGTGGAAGTGGTGGTTTGGGGAGTGATTGCTTCTAATTTAGGGACAATAGCTGATTGCTCCCGCTTAGCCCTGGATGGCCTTTGAAGAGTTAATTTAAGATTTGAGCAATCTTTGCCCCCTCTTTGACTGTCCTGCTCCATCTCCTCCTCCTCCTCCTCCTCCTCTGCACCGTTTTGGTTAGCTGTATCGCTCCCATCCTCCTCTCTTTCTTTGGCTGCTCGTCCTCCTCTCCTTGACTGTGGCTGGTTCTCTTTATCCAAACCTCTCACACTTTTCGGCCGCCTCTCCTCTTCCTCATCATCATCACTGCTGCTGCTGGTAGTGCTGCTGCTGCTGCTGTCCTCACTCTCTTCCTGCAGCTCTCCATAGCTTCTACCGCTTCTCATTCCTCTCCCTGCTCCTCCTCCCCGCAGCCTTACCCCTCTTCCTCTTCCTCTGCGAGGCTCTCCTTTGGGCTCAAGAATGAGGCCAAGGGAAGGTGGCTGCTGCTGGATAGACCTGGCCCCTCCAGGAGAGCTGTGGTAAGAGGAGACACTGGGCCAGGTGGTGCCCCGGCCTCTGCCCTGAGATAGTCTGCTGGTTGGGGAACGTAGCCGAGAGAGCATCCTGGAGTTCAGCAGCCTTGGAGAACGATCTAAAGCTGCCTGCCTCTGTTGGGAATGGAGAACAAAAACAACTGCATCAACAAACCAAACAGTGAATGCTGGAAAAAAACAGCTAAAATGTGCTCTAAGCAGAGAATTATTTAATTAACACTTGACATAAAGCACCTGAAAATATATTTTAATGTTTTACTTATTTCTGCTAAAATTAGAACAAAGCATTTGTCCAACTAAACAATAATCACTAACAGTGAAAAAAATCATGCAGACTTTTATTTTTACAAGAGCTACAGTAGGAATAAATACATTTCTTACTGTTAATAATTTGCTCCGCTCTAGTTTTATCTGAAAAAGAGAAAAGTGGTTGGGGAATGAGAACACTGAGAAAACTATGACAAAGTGACTGAATATATTTCCAGGTTGAGTTGTAACTGTACCTTTTTCTTAAGCCTGAGCTCCAGTGCACTAGCTCTCTTGCGGTTCTGTTGATGCTGCAGTAGCAGTTTCTGAGAAGGTGGTGGTGCTGTGGGTCTGGAAGTAAGTTGACCATGTCTCCCTCTTCTCAACCGTTCTCCTACACCTATGCCCTCTCGGTATGCAAGTTTGGATGGTGGCAAGGAGGAGAAGCCCTCTGACTCTTCACTTTCATCATCACTGGAAGACTGGTGAGTGAAAGGCAGAACAGATGATCAGTGGAGCTGAAGAAGATTAGGAGTAAATGTACCATTAATTTGAGATTTAAATATTTAAAAAATGGGAACTGGTCAAAGTTGGGCATTGACTTAATGAAGTGAAAACAGATGGAGAATGACAACGAGACTGACAGGCTGCTAAAATACACATGTTTAAGATATGGGTTTGTACCTCTGATTCTGAGTCTTTGCCTTGGTAACACTTGGGACATTCCCAGCAGCTTGGCAAATCCTTATTGATCTTCCCCTCACCAGGCTCCTGAAACAGAACACAGTTGAAGAATCATAAAAGCACCTTCCAGATATGACCAATAAATGCAGCTTTATCATCAGGAAAACATTTTCAGCTTACAGCCTTCAGTGTATCTGAAGCCACTGACCTTGATGCACTGATGATGGGTTATCTGTGAGCAGACAGAGCACTCCATGAGGGAGTGAGTGCTTGGATCTGATTCCTCTGATTCCCCTTCTCCACATATGGCACAGCGGGCTGTGTTTGGCAAGGCAGGCTGCAGGAAAATGTAGGTATAAATTAAGGCCTGCTCAGACTAAGCAAATTCAACCAGATTTTGCCCCGACAGCAAGGTTGCAGCTCATCATCAAACCTCGGGCCTGATTTTGCACGTCAGAAATGACAAACACTCTTGTAGTGTGACATAATTAACAACGCGTCCAAGACGCTCTGTGACCACAAATCGACATGACTAGAATGCCAGAATTTTTCTCGCATTGTCATCTAGACTCACTGACCTGACGTCAGCGACATGAATCCTGACACCTACCAACAGGAGAGCATTCACTCCTTATCTTTGCATAATCATTTACAAAAATCCCTACTTTTTCTCTCTCTAGGGAACTGATGTGTATGTTTTATCAGATACATTATCACACGCATACCTTAAGTTCTATCTGAATGAGAGCCAGTTCATATTGTCCTCCTCCTGATACATCTACAATTACCTAGAATCCATTATCCAATGCATAATTGTTTCTTGTTTGTTGTTTTCTCCTTTTACAAGCAAAAGACTGCTAGAATCACACAGAGTGCTTCTGTTGTAAAGAGACTTGACACCCTTTAACCCACACCCTTGACGGCTTGTGAACTCTGACAACGTTGCAGAGACAGAGGTGATGTCGGCACATGATGACGATTGGGATTACACTTGTAGGCCTTGTGTGGCCAGGTTGTCAGTCAAGAACGGGCAAGATTTTAGTCACCTACTCTGACATGGTGCCGTCGTGAACAACAAAAAAAATCATGTAGTCTGAGCAAGCATTTAAGGCTGAAAAGATTAAAATTTGGATTCACAATTAATCTCTGCATCTCTGCAGTAAATCATAGTTAATTACTCCCTTTCTATAGCATTTTGAAATTCCACTATTTTGCATTTAAAACTGTTGTTGTGTCATTTTGGATATTTTTACTGTCATAAACTAATAGTAATTAACTTTCTGTAAATTATAGGTAAACTAAAGCTTACATGAACTTAACCACAGAAAAATAGTTAAAAGCAAATAAGGACGCAGTAAAAGTGAAATGTTTGATAACACAAGGTGCAACTGACTTCTGGTTTGCTCGCTCAGCTGTATATTTTAAACTTAAGTGAGACATAGAGGTAAATTGGTGGACTTTTTTACATCACTGTGTCTGCAGTAGCTTAACCAAAGTGTGCAGTAAAGGACAATAAAGCATCAAATTAAACACAATTAAAAAAAATAATGCACTAATTATCACATTTAAGTAATCACTATTAATGTGATTGACAGCCCTAGTATAAATATTTTGGTGTTAGAAAGGTGCCTTGTAATTTTTAACTAATGGTAAAATAAATGTTAACATTGACATTTTAATTTCAGGATCCAGGGATTTTAAGTTGAACAAGGGTATGAGAAGGCCGATATCCCTTATTTAACACAATTTTTGCATCCAAATAACATGAGTATAATAGGCCTTACCGCTAGACACTGTCTCATGACACAGCTCTTCTTCATGCGCCCAGGTCCACCAAACTTCCTCATGTCGTGGCAGTACTGGCAGGTGCCACACTCCTTCCTGCGGCAGGCGGCACAGCGCTTACACCTCACCCGTCTGCGCCTCAGAGCAGAGATGGAGGAGCGTTTGGTGGGTCTCTGTCCTAGAGGCTTGTGGAGGGTGGGGCCCAAGCGAGGACGGTGAATGACTGGGGGAGGGGGAGTGGGGGGCTGGTACCATGATGGCTGTTTGAGAGACATTGGTAACAAGAAAAAAAATGTAAAAAAGTTTTAAAAAAGAAGTTGAAAATATATTGAGGTGCTTATTTTAAGTACACTATGTTCAACATATGATGAGCCCTCACCCTCTCTGGCCACCTGACAATGGGCTCTCCAGTATAGGACAGCTTCAGGTTGTCACTGATGTGATTCTGCAGAACAATCTGATGAGGGACAGAAAAAGGAGGAATAAGAAAACTTATTTCATATATATATATTGATCTCCTACTTTAAAAAAATAAGGGGGTAAACTGGTGGAAACTCTTTTCGTGCGTTTTGGCCAGTACTGCATGTATAGCATGAGATGGACTGCACTGCACTCTCTGTGACACCCACCCTCATGTCTTTGAGCAGGCCTGCAGCATTCCTGATGCCTGCAGGGACACACTTTTTGTGGGCAGGCAGCTCCTCCAGCTTCCCTAAAAGGTTCCACAGGCCTTCAAGCTCAAAGGGAGTCAGCGGGTGCTGAGGTTTGTAAACATGAGCTGGCTTTTCCTCATCTTCCTCATAGTCATCCTTCACCTTGATCTCAAACTGATCTTCATTTTCAGCATCACTATCAACCCCATTTGAAGTGCCGTTTCTGATGTAATCTATGGATTCCATGTCAGCCTGGGTCAGCCCTAAAAAGACACAGGATGAAAATATGTGTCAGTGATTGATTAATTTTTTAGTCCATGAAATCAGAAAAAAACAGCCAGGTTTCCCTGTGTTGATTGCTCCCCACCTATGCCAAGTGAGTATTTTTGGAATTCAGCTGTGAGATGGGAGATGTTGGTCAGACAGTAGAGGTATCTCTCCAGGACATACCAGCACATCTCGTAGTAGAAGGGGTAGCGAAACTTTGCTGGCACCTAGAGGGGGAAGGCATAAAATAATGCTTACAACTATAAGAGAAATTAAAATATATACAAAGTCTCTTTTGAGTCAAGTTGTTCTTACTGAGCTTATATTGCTATTACTTTCTAACTTAAACTGCTCTAAGGCAGTTCTACACAAGACTCATGTCAGATCTTTGTTGTGGTATTCTCTTCTGCTTATGAAGAGGTGAGGAAAATGTTGTGTGGCTTCAGTGTCTCAAGTCCGGATGCACACTGAACACCTGCCTGCAAACCCAGAACCCCTTGGTTGTCTACAGCTGAGCAGCATCAATCTCTTACAAATGTAAAAGCCCCAAGCTTAACAAAACTTTTTTATTACAGGAATTCAGAAAAAGTTTTCATTGTCTCACAAAGGATTGTTGTTATAGCTGTAGACAACTCATTTTCTAATGAATCCAAAAGGCAAACTGATCTAGCTGTTACACCACAGCAGTAGGACACATTCATGGACCTCAGGTTTTATAGTGTAACCATTAAGATATATTTTTGTGGCTTTATAAAGAGACACACTGATCAAAAAGTCAAGGCCCAACCGTCAGCTACATAACAGCTATAAAAGTGAAATAAAAGTGAAATTGTTGAAAATGATTATCTCTCAGTTTTTCTAATGTGAGCAATTCCACAGAACAATACTCTGACTCACACCTTGCATATTCTTAACATTTAAAGCAATCAGCGTGTGTCAGGAGGACAATTAACTTTAAAGAGCAGAAAAGCCACCAGTGAGTGTGAAGTGCTACTCACCCGTGTGCGATCCTCAATGCTGTAGATGTTAAGCTGCATGGGGATGTTGAAGCTGTGGAGGAAATTCCCCCCAAACACCAATGTGTCCTCTGGAGTGTACACAGCATGGATCCACCCTACAACACATAAGGCATGAGATGTTAAAGGCATGTAGAAATAGCTCTTGTATATGTGACTTTGTATGGTACATGTCAGTATGTGTCATTTTAGCGTTACAGTAACAAACCTGATGGGATTATGAAGGTGTTGCCCTGCTTCAGCTCTATCCTCTGACAGTCGTGACACTTGTCCCCCAAGAAGATGTCCCCCTGTTTTCCTGATAAAACCCAGTTCTCATACATCTCAAGGTTCTGTGGCGTGGGCGGAATCAACCAGAACACCTGCAGGGGTCACACATATAAAGGTTTATATAACCATATAGTCAAATGTCAAGCTCATAAGAAATTTCCACTTGAATTCTGAATTATGTGACTGAAAATGTGGCTACCTCCAATTACAGCTAAAAACATGTACACTCGGTCAGTATAGGCAAGCAGAATTTACAGTTCTTGATTAATAGGAAACTCAGACTGACCTTTCCTCCTCGCAAGATGTGGTACCAGACTGAGGTGCCTCCAAAGTCGATGTGGAAATCTGTGAAGCAGCCCTGCACACTCATGAGGCAGTACCTGGTGCAAAATAAGAAAAGATTTGATATAAAAGGAAATAAACACAAGTGAGTTTTTAAATTTAGGGGTAGGATAAAACCTTAAAGGGATACTTCAATATTTTGGCAAATTCGCTCATTGCCATAATTCCTATAGTCTTAGTAATAGGTTTGTTACCTTCAGCTGTCGGTGCAAGCTGTTTTTAGATTGCCACTATAGAGTTCGGACCTGCTGTGCCAACTCAATGTAAGCAGACGGTATTCCGGCTTTCCCTCATCAAACTCATCAAATACACAATCCAACAACTCCAGAACGCTCTCATGGACAAGTTGTGACCTGCACATTCACCACGCTATGAAATAATCAAGGAACATTACGAGACGGAGATGTTTTAGTTAAATGCAAAGCCGGAACTACACTCCAGACATGGCTGCTGCACTGTGTCAGTCTGCCCAGTGGTTTACTCAAGAAATAGTTCCAAGTATTTGCTTCATGTGTTCGTAATGTTACATAATTATACGTTATTATTTCATAGCGTGGTGAATGTGCAGGTCACAACTTGTCCACGAGAGCGTTTTGGAGTTGTTGGATTGTGTATTTGATGAGTTTGATGAGGGAAAGCCAGAATACCATCTGCTTACATTGAGTTGGCACAGCAGGTCCGAACTCGGCAGCGGAGATCTAAAAACAGCTTGCCCTGACAACTGAAGGTAACGAACCTATTACTAAGACTATTATAGACATTATGGCAATGGGCGAATTTGCCAAAATGTTGAAGTATCCCTTTAAAAGAAAAGGAAATATACACAACTCTCTGAAGTACAGCAAAGCAAATACTTGACTAGCCTCTTGATTGCTTACTTCTGTACTTTCGGATAGTGCATGTCAATAATGGCATTAGTTGAGTCTCTTTGTCTTTCCTTGAGATGGCGAGGCCACATATTGTCCACCCAGTCAATAAGGTCCACCTGGACAAGAAGGAAATGAAACAAACATAAAACTTTGCTTCAGTAGCAAACTCCACTTTCCATAGATACAAGCCCGTAAACAATTCACCCTTTAGGAATCAAAGCAGCTGTCAAATAAATATATCTCAGTTTTTGTTCCACGCAGGTTTGAGCCTGTAAGATTCCTTAAACATCAATTCTATTGTGCAAATTTTGGATTTTGTGAACCCTGAGGTTTTCTCACCGAAGCTGGACGCTTGACCAGATTCTCCAGTCTGGTGTGGCTGAA
Source organism: Cheilinus undulatus (assembly GCF_018320785.1). NCBI lineage: Eukaryota > Metazoa > Chordata > Actinopteri > Labriformes > Labridae > Cheilinus > Cheilinus undulatus. Next base: position 30,319,217 of record NC_054874.1, on the reverse strand, counting down.
CTCCAGGCTGATGACATTGTAGAGCTTTTCTCTCTCTGATGGTGGTGTCTCATAGTAGCGCCGCCACTGAGCCATCGACATCTCAATTCCCTTCTGGGTGTTCACATCCATCACGTCCACAATGCGTCTACTACCTGTAAAAGAATGAAAAAGGGGTTCAAAGAAATTAAACCACCTTCAACCTTCAATAATGTAAAGATTGACTTTTGTGTTAATGAAAAAGTGCTGGGTTTAATTTTACAGTTGATCAATCAACATCTCAGTGCTCTCTGGAGGACAAACATTTTAGATGTAGATTTAGTAGCTATGAGCGTTCTTCATTTCAATTTTTTGTATATTCACTGAAAGGCTATTTATTCTGAAAGGTAATGAAACAGGAACCTACCAACAAACAGCTTGACATCACTCACACTGAAATCTGAGTCTGGCATTCTGCAACAGAGACATTTCATTAGATTACACCCAGTCATACAAATGTATTGGAAATTGTTTTAAATAATTTCCAGTGTGCTTAGAAAAACAGGAATAGTCTGTGATTAGAGAGTAGAATATAAAACACAATTTACTGTATGCCAAGGCCATCAGCTTTCTCAAAAACGATGGGATCCCTGAGCCCTTCTCTCTGGATGTATTCAAATGTGAAATCTAGAAAGGAGACATAGACCCAAACATTTGAGCACACATAAATAAACCCAAAGTTTCATTGGGTCGATAATTCTTTTTATCTATGCTATACAGGGTTAAAAATGTACCATATAAAGCAGCATCCACATGAAGAACCAACAGCTAACTTTGATTACCTTCCAATGATTTTATTTTATGTTCAGGTGCGGTTTTATTCACATTAAACTGCAAAATTCTTTAACTCTTTTTTTAAACCTCTCACCTTTACCATCCATGAGTTTGATCAAGTCAGAGTTGAATCTTAAGCACTGCAACTTTTCATCCAGGTCAAACATACGTTTCCCTTCGATTTCATCATCTGAAATTCCGTCGTCCTGATAACGTCGCCGCGTGCCTGTACGCTGAGAGCAAAACAAGGTCTCTGTTATTTTTCTGCTGGGAGCAAAACACTGCAAAGATAAAGTGCTGGAGCACAGTGCAAGATTACATGGCAGAGAAAAACGTGCGAAGTCTTACTGAGAAAGGTGAGTTGTGGGGGCTTATGAGATATAAAAAATGTAAAGATTATACATAAAAAGTTACATAGAAAAAGTGACAACATGGATAAACTTGAAAGGACAGTGTAAGCTATTATTTCTAAGAAGTGTCTTTGCTCAGCTCATCACTGAGGATTTAGCATCTCACCAAATGTTTCTTGGTAAGTCCACTTAAAGACTGAGAGACTAGCTCAAATGCAAACCCAAGAGTATGCGCATTTTAATCAATCACCGATGCAAAAGTTTAACAGCTTTGAAAAAAACCTTCATTCAGCCTACAAGGTGCATACAAAAAATTCTGACGATACTTTTTAAAGACTCTCTTTTTAATACCCTATCACATCTTATTTCTAACCCATTACATCTGCAACACATTTACAAATGTGTTTGTGTGCTGATTGTAAGATAAAATGTGACAATGTATAAAGAATTTCAGTACAATTTCTTATTGTAATATGCAAATAAAGCTGTCTTGAAGCATTTTGAGATGAGACTATGGGAGAAAATGTATCAGTTTGATACCATAAAGCAGCAGGAAATGGAAGATCTGATTTTTCTACTCAAGTGGCCAAAAAGTAGTCATACCACAATCTAAAAGTACCTACTTACAAGTTTTGCACTGCTTTTAAAACTTAAAAATTGAGCAGCTATGGCCTTATAGTCTTGAATGTAAGACTTTCTAATACTTTTTAATAGCTAAATTTTCAATAAACTGATCTATGAACTTTAACTACTTTTAAAGAGACCGGCGGATACCCTGGTCTTATGGCAGATACATGAGTCAAAGCCAACAGTGCCAGTCCTTTAAATCTTATGATATCAAGGAATTTAAAGCTGGCATTCAAGACAAACTTCTGCTTAAAAGCCAACACAAGGACAAAAAAAATGTCTAAATAATTCAGCCCAAGCTCATCAGTCAGCCGACTACCAAATCAGTTCATGTGGGAACCAAACAATACAGCATTACAATAGCAGGGGTTAATCTTCCACACACTGCCCCCTCCTCTCACCCCCCTTCTGCTATTCACTCCATACGCAACTGCTTGGCTAGACAGATGGATAAAGCACAACACCCCTGCACTCACATCTCCCCACCCCCATCTCTTTATCACAAAAGTAGTATTATCTAAAGTCTGGACCTCCTTTTTATCATAGAAACAGCATCAGATTGCAAAATACCATAATTCAAAATCAAAATAGGAACCTACACTGTTGTTTTCTAATGGCATAAATTGAGATGACAAGGATATCACTTACAATAAGGAAACATCTGATAGCATACTATTACATTTAATGTGAACATCAGTAAGTATTGGACATGCTAAAACCTGTCAAGATTGGCACTAACAGCTATTTTTGTACATATCTTTATACAATAGGATGTGGCTTGATCTCAATCATGCTACACGTTTTAATAATACTTATCAGGGTTCATAGTGGGTGAAAGCCAAGTATCAAAAACATCACAAGTAGCCGATAAGATAGTAAATAGGTGAAGCAGGGTCACAGTACAGATGCTGTCTGGTAGACAGCGAACTTGACCCTTTGTTGAACCACAAGACTTTAGACAGGTTCATTGCCGTAATAAAACAGACTGCACACAAATCAGAGGACCACTCAATTCTATCACACTATGTACTCAACAAGAATGGACAGTTCTGAACCGGTGAAACTATTATGAGCCACGACACTGCAGTAAGACTAAAGCAGAAACACGGGAAATGAATGAAACACATTAACAGATGCATTGTTAACATAAAACAAGTGTTCCGGGATGCTATCAGTTTGCACAAGTTACTTACCAGGCGTTTGCTGTACCGTGTATGAGGATCCTCCATACTCTCTAAAGGGGACACAAAGTTTCAAGAGTGGTGTTAAATCACGCCAATTCAACTGATAATTATTGCTGAAGTGCAAGAGGTGGAATTTAAATCCTGTCAGACAGAAACACACACCCCTCTGAGTAGAGCCTAGCTAGAGAGCCGTTGCTACCGTTAGCCAACAGTGTTGTGTTAGCTTACAAGCCAAGGCTAGCGACACACAATATTACAAACATTTAGTAGTCAGTATTTAGAGACATGTGCCGGCTTGAGTAGCTGCATTCTAGCGTGAATATTTAGAGCCAGTGTGTAAATTTACTATTGCGTATAAAGTTACGTTGTCGCTAAACGCAAACTACCGTTCGCTCAGTTGACAATCCCTTTATAAGTCGTCGGCTAACGTTAGCGCTAGCTAGCTAGTTGACATTAGCTTGTAGACGGCAGTTGTAAGCTTCTTTATCATTACCTCTGCGTTTTAACTCCTTCTAGTCGTAGTGGTCAAAGTAATGTCTCCCAACTAGAGCGCCCGAGGTCTCTCTGTAAAGTTTCTCCCCATGTTATGTGATAACATCTGTGTGTAATGTTATGTTTATTATTATGAGATAAAGTTAGGACGATCCGACGTTTCGAGCCGCCATTTTCAGCTGGTCAGAATACACACACACATACATACACTACCGAAAAAAAGAGAAATGTATCGACCCACCCCCTATTTACTCCACTGTTTCCATAAATTAGCATATGGAGCTCTCATTGGACACAGCGTGTGCCATTTAAACATGATTAGACTATATTGAAATTCATATGGGCTTGGTTTGTCTACCTCTGTTTGCCGGTAGAGGGGCGGGTTTATTTTTACATCTTTTACATAATTTCTAAGCATATCGGTCAGTGTAATAGATAGTTGTTGAATCGCTTGCATTTTAGCAGCACTGTAAAACACAAATGTTAAACAAACAAAAAAGCAAAGTACTCCCTCATAACGATTGTTCTATCTATCTAGCTCCACCTATCCATGTATTTTGTTTGTTCAGGCAGATGGGTCAGTGGTTAGCTGCAAATTGCATTATTAAGACGTAAATTAGTACCCCATTGTTGTCCAATATTGCCTCAGACAATGCCCTTCTATTGTCATTGTTGTATAATTACTATTATTGGCACGTTTCCTTAAATTGATCATAGAAGTTATTTCTATAATGGTTATACTTTTGTTAAATTGTACAACTGCATGCAAATGGCTAGAAACATGCATTTTGCACAAATGTATGCTTTCTACTTATTTATCCTAAATAAAATCTGTCTTTTACTGCTGTGGGCTTCTTTTAACAGGGCAATAATGAACTATCATTACTCAAATATCACCTTTAAACCACTCAGACTTCTGACTCTCCATCACTCACCTGGCAGATAAAACGAAGGCACCCTTATGTAGACCCCGCCCATCTGGATGTTGTTGGGCCGATCCTGCCTCTGGTGAGGAGGAACAGCGAGATGGATGAAATGAGGTCACGAAACCCTTCATTACACGGATGTGCTGCTCTGCATCGTCAAATAAATGGTCTGTTTTGACCCGAATAACATAAAGGACAAGAAGACAATATGCAGCTCAGTATTTAGCAGAAGAGCTGGACATCAGGGGTCGCTAGATGAACACAAAAGGCGAAGGATAGACATCAACACTTGGTATAACGCACAGAAATCTTTTATTACATAACAGGCTTTGCTGGGTTGACACACAGCCAGTAAGCAGATTCACAGAAAAGACCATTAAACATGCGTTTCTGCAGCATACAGACCACACACAACAAAAATCACAATAATGTAATCAATTTATGACAACAGACAATTCAGCAATAACTACGTCATGTAATAATTTATAACAGAGCATAAAAATATGTATACTTGTACATCTTAAACCTTGAACGTACAAACATGCTTTTTATGCATTCTTACTACTTCAGCAAATCCGTAGAAATAATCCCCTGATTATAATATAACTGAATATATGTTTGTTCCCTTTGTGCACCGCCAGGAGGCGGTAAACTACACTCAATATACCAACTTTGAGTTGTGCACAGGCAGACTTGAGAAAACACTACACATTTATAACACATTTTAAACACTTCATACAGAAAGTTAAATTTAAATATTTAAAAGCAGGGTATCACAGGACTGTTAATAGTTTCTTAATACTCTATAAGATTTTAAGCAGATTTAAATGATGGTTAGGGTAAGAAAAAAGGGGGAGCACCGCAGGTAATGTTGCCTTTTCTTGAAACCTTCCTGCCTGGGAACACTGCACAAAGACAGAAAAATACACATTATCTCAAGCATTACAGTGAAAGATAAGGGTTCAAAGAATTACTGGATCGCAGAGATGTTACCTGTGTTCAACCTTTTATGAGAAGAAGCTGTAGAGATAGGAGAACCCAACAATCCCAATGATGGCACAGCACAATGTAATCATCATCTTTTTCTGTTGGTTTTGATTGGAAAAATAAGATCGTTATATGACAGCAGTGGATAAGAAAATAAGGCTTTAATTCACACAAAGAAGGAAAACATGTTTATGGTTGAACAATAGGAGAGGTAGGTCAGAAAGGGTGAGGATTTGTGTGTAAAGAGAGAAAAAATGTGTGAAAAAAAAAAAGCTTACCTCCTATTTGACACTTGAGAAACCTCTTAAAAACTGTACTTTGCAACACAGTGGTTAACAAGCTGTACCAACAATCTGCTGACAACAGCTACTGCCATCCCATTAAAACAGGCCCACAGCTTTCTCTCACATGCAGTCATCAAAAAGTGTAAAAAGCCAGTTACATATTCACAACCTTTCAGCAGTAAAGCAAAAATCACCCGTCATTAAAAAACATACCATCTTTAATTTCCTTTAAAATCATCTTAATTTAACATTAACACTGTACAACATCTTCAGCATATAATTCTCTTATTGCAGCACATGCTAAATGTTTACATTATTTGAGGAGATGAAGTGGGCTTTTATGGAAATATGAGGACTTAGTGGTTGATATCAGGGGCCAAAAGAGCAAACTGTGTGGTCAAAGGAGCAAGCTGCAGGAGGCCTCTCATTTTCAAGAGTGCCCTTAACAAGCAGCACTGAATGCAACATTGAGGCTGAGAAACAAAACTTCTCTTTGTGGAGGTGTTAAACCCTTTTTTATTGATGATAATAGCATGTCTCTGAGAGGGGCAGGGTAAAAGAGGGCAAACTGAATTGAAATTTTTGGAAATGCAGTCCAAAACAAAAGCCCTGCAATGCAACAGATGAAGGAAGTTTGATGTTGATTGGCAAACATTATAAAATATAATCTGCTTAATCATCTGAGATAATTTATGATTATGAAATGACCATGTAAAGTTTTTTTTCCATGGTTCCATGGTTTAATGTTTTTAGGGGCTCTCTTTTTGATGCTTCTATACGTTGTATAGAGCAGCAAGAATAGTAAAAAATAATTAATACACCCCCTCATTATTATGCAATACAGTAACAAAGGAACTTTATGATTTGTGTGAACAAAGAGGAGGGTTTATTGCAGGGGCTCTTGCTTTAGTTCATATTTGTCTCAGATAGCAGAACTTGATCACTTTGTTATGGGACTTAAAATTAGGCAGGTGAGGAATCTCATGGAGGGCCTTACTGTATGTTACTGTCCATTTACATTTACTCCTGTTATTTTTGTTGTTTTCTATCCCAAGTTTAATAAAGACACAGATTTAATCTGGCATTTGCATGGAAAGGACTAGTGTTAATTTAAAGCCACTGGCTTATCTTATTTATAGCCTTTTATGTGTGAATGGTTAAAATAGCTAATATTGTAGCAGGTTAGCAAAGCTACAAAAGTAAAGACTGTATGGAAAATAAACAGCGCAAAATCTCACCTCAAGTGAAGCTAAAAGACTGAAGGCTGGCTTGGACTACACTTTTGTTTTTGGCATTCACGGATTCACCATGTCAGACTATGCAACAAAACTCTCGTTCCATCTTGGCCAACAGCCTGGCCACAAGTCAAGTGTGATCGCGACTGCTCATTGTATGCCGACTTCACCACTGTCTACGACTCTGGGCGAGTTCACAGGCTATGGGGGGGTCAAAGAGTGTCAATCATTCTACAACAGAAGTGCTCTATATGACTGTAGCACTCTTTGCTCGTAAAAGAAGAAAACAACAAATAAGAAACAATTATGGACTGGATTATGGATATTAATTATGGATGGATCAAGAGTTCAGATACAGTATGCATGTGATGACGTAAATAAAATAAAATGTACACAGTTCTTGGAGGGAGATAAAGTAGGGACTCTTGTAAATGATGATGCAAAGATAAGGAACAAGTGTTTTCCTATTGGTTGGTGTCAGGACTCATAGTTGACGCCAGGTCAGAGTGTCAAACTAGACGACAATGTTAGAAAACTTCTGACATTCTAGTCTTCTCAAGTCATGGTTGTGGGGCATCTTGGACGCGTCATACAGTATGTCATGCTACAAGAGCGTTCGTCGTTCCTGACACACATAACCAGCTAGGAAGTTTAACAATGAGGTGCAACAGTGCAGTCAGACCAAAATCTTGGCTGAATTTGTGTTGTCTGAGCCGGCCTTTAGAGCTCCTGATACTGACTGGCTTCAGTATAGGTCATAAGCTCTGCATCATCCACATCAACAGATGGTGTAAAAATCAAGCGACACAATAAAATGCTCACCTAATGAATTCTTCTCAGTGTCAGTTTTGATGCGAAAGTTTGTTACCATTCTGATCCTTTTCATGTCACTTCTTTATTAGTTATTTGATGAATACTGGCAGTTTTGATGATGAATTCCGATCCTGCATGGTCCAGATTAGAGGCATACAGGAGGAGTGGGGAGAGAAAATGTTAACTCATTCAACTTTCTTAGAGCTATTTAACTTCCAATTATTGAGAGTTTCTGCTTCAAGCATGAATCCATTTCGCTTTGGACTGTGCCAACCTGAGGAGTCTCATATCAGTAAGTCAAATGTTTGTAGAAGCAGCATGACATCAATACTGTAGCTCTTCCAAATGCACAAAATGTCAGCACCTACCACCTGCAGTATTTTGGCTTCATCTTTGTACAATAGAAGGAAGTTGAGGCACTTTGCCGGTCTGTATATGCAGTCTAAAGACAAAACTTACATAATGGCTTATCTTTCAGATGATGCTGTTTGTAGATAAATCTTTAAGCAAGAAGTAAATGTTCATCCCCTCGCCTGAATTTGTGCTTGTTTGTTTTTCTTAGCTCTGATCGTTCATGAAATGATCCCATAATTCAAATTTTGAAATCACAACCTCCATAAGAATACAAAGTGGACACATGGATACTGATCAAGTTTAAAAACTAAGCCTTATTCAGGGCCTATACATTGGAAAAACACACAAAAAGTAGTTTTATTATTTACATTATAATCTATGATTAACAACAGGAATAAGATTTATGGTGAAATGTGAAAGTGCTGCAACTTCCCAAAACAAAAAAATCCCAACACAGTCGCCAGCTTTTCAATCACAGAATGTTTCGAGGCTCATGGAGGGATGAAATGACGATGAAGGAGGTGCTTCAAACTGCTGCTCGATTAAATGTTCATCAAAACTGGAGTAAGGTTTTGTTCGGTTATTTTTCAGTTCGCTTTTCTCAGCCACACAGATACAACAGGTTTTTGTGGCTCATGTTAGCTTCACTCTCATTTCCTCTTCTGTAGCGGAGCATCCTTAAATTGTCAGAGCAACCCGATTAAACCCCTTGCAGACTCAGATAGTTAGTTCCGATTGGAAAAAGGTTGAAGAGTTACACAGTTTTGTCAGCGTTCAGTTTTTTTGCTTCCCCACAGGTCCTATGGGGCTGGAGACCTCTAGTATGGAGTGATCTATATCCTGTTTGGGGAGGTGGCTGATGGAGGGAGGAATGGAGTGGATGATGAACAAACTGATGGAGTTTGGGTGAGGAGGATGACGATGAGCATAGACTGCACCAATATTTACCATCTTCTAAAGAGAGGGAGAAAAATACAGAGAAAAGGAGTTAATGGCAGGGAGCATGACAGCCTGCAAAACAAACACTGGTTGAAAATTTGTAATGCAAATTCAACTCTAGCACTGCTTTGTTTGTCCAGTAGGAACTAGAGTTGAATGAGGCAGAACAAGAGAAAACACACACCCAAGTACTTAAAATATACAAAAACACACTTCATTTCAGCCCTCAGGAATGGAAGAAAACACAAACATACAGAGCCTGGAGATAAAGAGCATGCAAAGCACCCACCCACTGTGGCATTAAGGAGGTTATTTACCCCAGAGTTACTCACCCGTAGCTCTCCTCTTGTTCAAATAGCTCCTCAGCTTCACTTTAATCCCACTGACAACCCAATTATGAGAGCTAGTATGGCCAGCAAGACAACCACAATCACCACTATTATCACCATTTTCTGTTGGGAAAAGGCACACAGTGGCATCAGGGTTGATCTTGATGAGAACAAAAAAAGTGTGTCCTTCATTGATGCATCAATGTCAGAATCAAACCGTAGGAGGCATAGCTACACTAGATCTGTAAGAGGGAACACCTGCAGAATACAAAACAAGGGATGCCTCAGATGTCAAGAATTGTTTTTGTAACAGTACAAACTCATTTGTCAATCTGTCACTAAAGTTTGATAATCAAGTTTAATGTTGGCACAGCGTTGTTGACTTTATGGCAACCTGTAAAGAGAGAAGTTATTCTCAAACCCATATGCACGTGTCAAAGCTGGAAGCTGACCTGTCATTACTTCAAACCCACACTAAAACTAAGAATAATACAGTCGTTATGAGCCAGCTGTAAATGAAGAAAGGGTTAGAACAAAGAAGAGAGAGTGGATTATGTCGTGTGTGTGTGTGGGTCTTTTAGGAGTGTGAGGAGTTACAGTGTTGGGTTTCAGAGCAGGGGTGCACGGGTCACAAAGCAGGGACATTTCAGGAGCAGAGGAGGTAAGAGTGACTTGGGATCACAAGTTGACGTACAGGGTCTTCACTTTGTGAACAGTCTTATTGCCAGGCAGGTTTCCCAAAAGCATTTTATTCTCTTTTACCAAACTTCTGTGGATATTGTGCTGTTTTAAGTCCTAAAGACTAGAATGTAATCAAGGATGGCCAGTCAGACTGACAGTAGAACTGCTCAATTATGGCAAAAATCATTGTCAATTATTTTTAATAAATACTGATACCAGGATTATTGATCATGATTACAAATGCATTTTACAATATCTACATCTGTACATCAATTGTAAATGACTGAATGAATCATTGGATTATCCTGAGAGGCAGCCACATTTTTAACACATTCTTGAAGTAATTGTACTTTGTTTAAGGTCTGAACATGTTGATATTTCATTTACATTTCTAACTATGTACACAGACCAAATAAAAGAACTATTAGTTTTTAGTACTTAGTATTTTTGTCAGATAATAGAACTTGATAACTTTGTGTTGAGTAAACAGATAGTGTGCCCAAAAAAAAAAAATAGTGTTCAGTGAAGAAAATCCCTATAATTCTTTACAATCTACTATTTGTCTCCACAAGTCAACCACACAGACTGATGGGTACCAAGAAAGCAGCACTTCATCAGGGTTGTCAAGTGGGAACCCTCAGACACATTTTGAAGACAGACTGAATCACTCTTCATTTTACTGGATGTGTGGCATACAGTATATGTACAGAGGTGCTTAAGTTGTACAGTTTTAAGAAAAAAAATCTTAAGATTGAGATCCCAGATTAATAAACATCCTAGATATCCTTATTGCCTAAATCAATAAAATAGCATGTGCAAACTGTGCAAAGCCACTATTTTTTGGTGAAGAAAGTTTAGAGAGGATTGGAGAAAGGTCTGTGCAACTTTGCAAGTGGCTTTAATGACCAGAAAGCTGCCCTGGAAACAACTTCAGAATAAAGGCATGAAAACACAGGATGTCTTAGATTAAAAAAAAAAAATAAAAACATCAAATAGGGCTTTTACATTGAAATGCATTCTGGAAGTGTAACTGTGCCTTACATTCTTTCTAGGGACGTACTGACAAACAGCACCAAGAGCTGTTTATGTGCAGAAACTAACTTCTGCACATAACTGTTTGCAACTCTGTACCTTTTCTGAGGTACCAAACACACCTCGCTGTGATGTAGTAAAGGTTAGCCACATGGATTGTATCAGTTGATTATATTTTTGCAAAAAGAGCAGACTTATAACCTTTAATCTGAACATTCTTTGGACTACTCACTACTACTAAACTAAACTAAAATTTGAATGCATTAGACAATATATCTAAAGGTCATATCCCCTTTTATGACCAAGGTAATAAAACTATTCCAGGTGCTTTTGGGAAACCCGACTGTACTTCCTGTCCATTTTCACTCACACGGCGAGCCTCCTGCTGAAACTTTGCAGCTTTCTTAGTGTCAGCTACAGCCCGCTCCACAAAGCCCACTGATTGGTCCATGTTGCTCTCAATCCTGTCAATCATCCCACCCTAACATGAGGGCCACGGTGGCAGAGGAAGTAGAAAAAAAAAATTGCAAAAGAAGGAAGTAAGATAAAGTGTAGTAAAGCGAATTCAGCATCTGATTGTGTCTGCATGGTGAGGGAGTGTTATCTGTAGGCACACTGTGTGGTTTTCATGTGTCAAACTGTGCAATAAGTAGGAAGAAGACAGAAAATACAGGAAGAAGCTGCAGGCACACTGGAGCAGCTCTTGGTTCAGTGACGTTACCTTTCGTGCTTTGGTCTGGTACCTTACAGCCTTTTTGGTCTGTTCCTGTGCCACTGTAATGTGATCCACTGATTTGGATACATTCTGCTCTATGTTGTCTACTATATCACCCTGAAAAACAACATAAACAGTAATCAGAAGAAAGTATTGCAGATTGGTTAATTTTTTACAGCAAAACATCAGGTTCAGATGTTATGAAAATTAAAAGACCAATATTTTGGAAGTTGCTGGTGGTTACATAATGGAAACCACGAGTTTTGTTTTAGAGTCAGGGCAGATTTCATATAAACATTCATGCTAAACTGTGAATACAATGCTTAAGACAAACAAGTGTCCAACACCTCATGCAGCAGGAGAGCAGCCCTTACCTTAGACAAGCTTTTCCCTCAGTAAGCATGGTGCAAGCAGCAAGAAATATGAGGTTAGATTTTCAAATCTACTCTAAGTGTGTGGAGTCAGCTCTAATGTGCACACAGATGCTTAATTTACATCTTACTGTATGCATTTGCGATGATTCAACCATGTGGGGTGGTGAGATGGAGGTGGCAGTAGCAAAGGGGTGTAAAGAGAGGAATAAGAAAGGCATGGAGCTGAAAAAAAGGAAACAGATGAATGCAGATTTACAGTCACACCACAGCAGCAACAGGAAGAGAAATAAACTGGAGAAAAGAGCTGAATGTAGATAGAAATGGATGGATTGATGAATGCCGAAAGTTTCTCAAGACGATGGGGGAAGAAGCAAAAAACAGGAGGATGTAAATCGCAGTACCTGGCTCTCCACCAGCATGGCGATGTCTACAAACATGTCATGCAGCTCCTTGATGCTGCTTTCCAGACGAACAATGTCTTTGTGTCTGGATTCGATCTCACTCAGTGCTTGTTTAGAGATGCCAGAGTCCACTATCTGCAAAGAGGAGACGTTTATTGATACCTGACCAGATATTAGATATAGAGAATATGGCGATGGCCTGTTAGACAGAATCTAAAGTTTGCTGGGTTTGCAGTTAAGAAAGGCTAATGTTGCTCCCAGTTACCAGGGCCATTTTTCACAAGTATCATTAGGACCATTAAGGCAGCTAGAAAAAACATCATCATCAGTATTGAAAAAAAGGCTAAATTATTATTTCAAACATTGTATTGGCCCTTCACAATTGATTAATATAATATTTCTGCAAATAAAATGATTGCATGGTTAAATGTATAATTACATTATTTAAGACTACACAAGTCAGGTTGATATTATTTTCTGCTCTTATTCTCAGTTAACATGTGTTGTTTAGTTTGGATTATTATGTATTTGTCTTTTATTATGTGTTAATCACACAAAAATAGTTAATAAATGGCTTTTTAAAAGTGTAAATACTAGCTTTTGGGGGGAGATGTTCACTATTTTAGTTAATTAACACATTTTCTTTCAGTATTAATGCTATTATGTCTACATATTTCAAAGTCCCATAATTATGGGACTCAAGGAATGACATGAAATAGTCAAACATTTGAAGTTTCATTTAAGACTCCCCCTGCCAGTGTCATAGTCATCAATCCAGCTGTCCGGGGGCACTTTATGTCTAATTTAAATGGATTTGCCTGTTTTCTCCAAGTAAATCAAGACTGATTCCCTATCTTGGTGAAAATATCAACTTATTAGTACCTATTAATACAGTTTTGAAAACAACCCATGTTATTAGTAAATATCCTTTGCAATATAAGAGATAAACCAGATCACTAAAACTGAATTATTGAGCTCATTACGTCTCCCTGCAGTTATTTTTTGCAGCTTACAAACAGTTTTGTGTATTACTTTTTATAAATTCCAAAATATTGCCATGCCTTTTATTTATTCACTGTGTAGTAAAAACATTTCTTTCATTTAAATGTAAAGGAATCTCTTAACTTATATGGTTTATTCCACATTTCCTTTCATTTATAGCATGAAGGGAAACACAATAACTTAAAAATCCAAAGAATCAATAAATCAGTTTATTTACACATTTATTTTGCAAAGGTTTTGCCTACACTAAACAGAGAGCCTATCATAGGAAAATCTAACCAATCAGGTCCAACCATGAAAATCCTTAGCCCTTGTCCTAACTGCACCTGAGCTTTTTTTGTGTGGGGTTTTTTTATGTTTGTTTGTTTGTCCTTTTCTCACTCTGTCTGTTTTGCTTTTTTATGCAGGGGACATGAACTGTGGTTAACAGAGAAACATCTCTAAACTGCAGGGCGGATGCACCAAAGTATGACATCTTGATCACTGCTGCTCTTCACAGCATGCTCTGCTGTGTGCAAGATGTTTTTTTTTTTTTTGTTAGCCTCATGTAGATTCTTTCAGCTTAGCATTTGCCCACTTTGGTTCAGATGTACATGTTGAGACTCTTCGGGACATGAATTGTGAAAAATGAGATTTAAGTGTGTACTTTGCTCATTTGTGTGTGTTTTTGACAGCTTTTAGCTGAACAGCTCTGCCTCTGAGGTGACATAAGCCAGAGCATCATATTTCAGAGACAGATATGGATATTATTCATGATCAATGGTTCCACTTTGTTAAACAAGCTCAAGGGTCTGCTGGGTAGACAAAAGAGTGAACAAAAGTCAAAGATATCCCTGCGAGACCCTCCTGATGCCTTGTCTTCTCTTCCCTTGCTCCTCCTCCATCTCAACACAAGCGATACAGAGGAAAATAGGAATGGGGCGACGGAGGAAAAAAGGTCGCCATGCATCGCCTCACACTGCATCACTCGGACGCTGTCAGGATACTAGAATAGGTATCAGTGTTTATTATTAACTCTATTCTATCAACAATAACCACAAACTGTTAATTTCATATGGCACAACCTTTTTTATGTTTCTGTCAGGCAGTGAGACATTTTGTTGTCATTAAATCTGGGAATTTGAATAAAGTTGGGAACCAAGAGGATTTTTTTTCTCACGCTGTAAAGAGGATTTCTTTCAAGTTTAATTCATGCTCAAATTTACTCGTCCGATCCATCTCAGCTGTTTGAAGCTGTTGAAAACCAAACATTATAACTCTCCCTGTCATGATGGGCATTTAATCTGTCTTTATCAGTTGGTTTAAGAAGTATTAAATCCTCACTTCAGAAGTAAACCTCACAGACTTTTTTCTGTCCTCTTTTTTTGAACATCCAAGGAGGGTTATATTACTCAGAAAGAAGAAGAGAGCCGACTTTTACCCCAACAGGCTGAATCACGAACACAGCTAATCTTTAACCAACTGAGACAAGAAGCTTCAGCTTTTACTGAGATACTAACAACGTGGTCTTATTCAGACCTACACTTACCCCTGCAGTAAACACAGCAGCATTGCCACTCTCCAACATCTCCTCCAGTTCCTCATCTGTTGTTGCTTTTCCAGCTGGAGAAGAAAAAGAAATTAAATATAAAGTCTTAATAATTAATTGAACAAGTGTAAGCTCATTAAATAACTATGACCACACTGTGTGCAGATGTCACTCACTGATTTCTAGCTGTCTCTGAATGCGTCCTTTACTCCTCTCCCTAAAGTCCACCTGGGCTTCATTATACTTTGTCATGACCTCAACAAACTTCCTGGACAGCACAGCATGCTGGGAGACAACAAATAAAAACAAAGGACCAATGAGCACAGAGGTAATACTGGTTAGATCTCACTGTACAGACAGATTGTTTCAAGTCAGAGGACAATTTCAGGGCATCGTCAAAAACAAACCAGGGCAATAAAGAGATGTTTGATAGAAATTATAAAATTAATGTTTACAATGCTGTAAGATTCCAAAAGTGATTTTGAATAAACACATATCCACACGATTTGGCTTTTCCCTCTTGTCTCCTTTTCTTGAATGTGAAAATGTTATGAATATGCTGCAATTTTGAAGCTCCTGTGAAGCAGTTTTGGTCTGTCTTAATTCCAATAACAGCTGTGGACAAAAACTGTCTTTTCTCTCTTTGCAGAGTTTGTCCTGTACATGAGTAAGAACATTTATCTGACAAATATGCACATCCAATGTCTCTTAACTGTCAATTTTATATATTTTTTGCAAATCTTGGATAGTAAAAATTAAAAATTAAGGCTATTTCTACAGCATGCTCTTCATAACACCATCTGATACCTTGCAGCTGAGGACTTAGCCATTTTAAAATTGAATATATAGAGTGGGGCTGTCAGCGTTAATGCATTAATCCTGGTGTTACTGGTGTGGCAGTGAAATAAGACCCAGTTAAAAAGCCTTAACATCAGACATATTAAAAAAATACAATAAATAGAACAACATACACAACATCAGTAATAAAAATTCAGTCCAGAGCTCATACCCAAATGGAAAAATTACTACCAGGTAATGCAAAGTGCAATGTGAAGAAGTGCAAACGAGCAATAAAAGTGCAAGAACAAGAGCAGCCTAAGAGCTAGTTGCCACCAAGTAAATGGATTGCGCCAGGAATAAGTGAGACCTGGGGTCTTCAGTCTCCTTCGCAGGAGCCCTAAAACAGCAGCCTGAGGGCAAATCTCAAAGTCACTCTAACAAGTTCCTTTCACAAGTTAAATTTATGCAGTAACACTGTATCTACCAGAAGCTCCTTATTTCCTTTCAAAATAAAAGCATGTTTGCATCTGAAGAGGAAGTAGCTTAACCTTTTTTTAAGTATAACAACAAATGTTTTTGAATGCAAAATAATGGAATACCAACTAAGTGATTAAAAAGGAGATTACTCATATATAACTACAGAAATTCTGAGATTAGGTGCAGTTTTAAAAAACAATAGCTTGACTGGCCTAATGTTAAACATTAGTTTTAACATTATCGGTCTTTCATTCTTTGGTAGCTTACAAGTATGCAAAAAATATACATTAGTAAGTCTCATAATCAGTAAAAATTCACACAGAAGCTTTCAATATTCATGCAGTGCTCTTGCAAGTCCATAATCATAATCCCTTTAATAAACACTGCTATCTGAGCTTAGGAAAGATTAAGAAATTCATTTTCCAGAGGAAAACTCATTATGCAACAGAAAGCTGAGACTGACTAGAGGATGTCTTCCTGAAGACATCACTTACCTGTGATTTACGTATCCGCATGTCAGCTGACACCCTCTCCTGCTCCTCTGACTCCAGATTCCTCTCAATGGCTGAGAAGAAATCCAGATCAGTGATTTACTAATCAGATAAAAAAATAATCTGCAGCTCACATAATGGTCTTATTCTCCTGGTAGATTTTGAGGGTTGTAGAAGGTAGACTCACTCTTGAGTTTGTTTCTTGCATTGTTGGCCATCTTCTTAATGTCATTGGTGATTGCCTCCAGCTCATCCTGTGTTTCTGGACAGACAGAAACACATGGTGTTAAAAATAAAGGGGAAAACTGAATAAACATAAGCATTTAAATCATGTCAGGGAAAGATGTAAAGGGCAGCTGCATTGACTGACATGAAATAATGTACAATGTGGCACTATGTGACAAGGAACAAATCTAACATTAAAATCATTGGTGGATTTTTTAATTTTCTTTTGCAACAGTGCTTCACTAAACAAAATCAGTAGGTGATGAAGAATCTTACTCTGATCTGATGTGGGAGCAGACAGGATGACTGAGTAAAGCTTTTTGACTTCAGCCACGTTCTCATCAATTTTATCAATACTGTTCCTGATGTCCTCGATCTGAAAACACAATTACACCTTTGAAATCAAATATTTAAAATAGCTTAAAAAACTAACAAGTTTTCCTACAGACAAGTGAAACACTGCTCTGATAGTGCTGCTGACCTGAGAGAAGAACTCGTCCATGAAGGCTGCATTGTCCACAGCGATCTCCACCTCGTCATCATCTTGATCACACGTCTAACAGGACAAAAGCAAGGGTTTAGAGGAGCGTTGTTAGGTCAAGCAATACTCAGAACATGTGAAAAGAACCACATGTTCTTTTAAAAGCTCAGAGTTTGTCATTGACACATGGGGAGTACAGGTTTCTCTCATGTTTATGGAAATCATTCGGGATAAACAGAAGAGCAAACACCTCTGGGTGCATACGAGGCGATTATATACATGCCCTATTTTCTATAACTTACAGGTTATACTTATTGTTTTATCTTTGCAAATTGTTTCACTGGCATATTCTAACTTTGTTTTTCTAATGTGTTTTGTTAAGTCTCATTTAATAATCGGGGATCTACAAACAAATTCTCTTTTTGTTATGTATTCCAACAGCTGTAATAAAAATGTACATTTTAAGCTTTCCACATTTCAAAGTCTATAACATTAACAGTCACAAAGATTTCTGTTTGACAATCTGCATGCTGTCTTTTGGTGTATTTTAAGTGTATCCTCTCTTTTATAAGGTTAGTTGTGATCAGGGTTAGGGTAAGAGTTGTGTTAGCCCCCATAAAACCAAATATTCTGAGAAGAAGAGGTCAAGCAGTGGCGTGTGATGAGGTGAAGCTGAGACCACAAACAAATTATCCTGTACTTTTGACAGATATTTAGTGCTCTTTAGTTGATCAGATATCATGATATAATAGTATAATCGTATCACAGTATACCAGTTACTAGGGCTTAACATTTTTTTTTTTTTTTGCAAACATTATTTTATTTCTTTTTAACATGTTTAACATTCCGCACATGTTCACAAATTCACACGCAACTGAACATACAGTAGCAAGAAAAAGTATGTGAACCCTTTGGGATTTCTTGGATTTCTGCATAAACTGGTCATAAAATGTGTTCTGATCTTCATCCAAGTCACAACAATAGACAAACACAGTCAGCTTAAACTAATACTGCACAAAAAATGACATGTTTTCATGTTTTTATTGAACAAAACATGTAAACATTCACAGTGCAGGGGAGAAAAAGTATGTGAACCCCTAGGCTAATGACTTCTCCAAGAGCTAAGCGGAGCCAGTAGTCAGCCAACCTGGAGCCCAATCAATGTGATGAGATTGGATGTGTTGGTTAAAGCTGCCCTGCCCTATAAAAACACACATCAGTTTTGAATTTGCTGTTCTCAAGAAGCATTGCCTGATGTAAACCATGCCTCGCACAAAAGAGCTTTCAGAAGACCTACGATCAAGAATTGTTGACTTGCATGAAGCTGGAAAGCAGTGGCGGACTGGCCATCAGGAGCACCGGGACATTTCCCGGTGGCCTGGGTGCCTAACTGGTCCACTCAGCGATTGCCGAGAGTTTGGACCAAAGGCTCGGATCAGGTCGTGCATGATTTTTTTAACGAACAATCAGGGTATCTGCCTCAATGAAGCTCACACAGATTGAGCTGCAACGTAGGGCACAAACACATCCCCTCCTCTCTTTTTCTGAGGCTCTCTACTGCAGAGTGCAGGCAGACACACACCAAGTTGCGGCCCCGCCCCCCTACTCCCAAACCCGTAGTTCGACTGTAATGTCCCTCAATAAGCTGACGGTGCGAAGTTAGTTAGTTTCACTGCAACTTTATTTCACAGAAATACACAGGCTACTGTGGCCGTAGCCGCCAAAACAACAAACATTACTTGCCGTGACTTCCTAGAATCTCGCTCGTCTCTCATCATGCGGCAAACTCTCACGTCTCTCTAACTGATATGTTCACTGACCCTCCAAAAATCTTAGAACTCCGCCAACAGTCACACTCTGAACTGGCGACATTTTTTAACATTAACACTGGACAGTGAACCTGCCATTAACAGTCCATTATACAACATTGAAAAAAGGAGCAAGATCGCCAACCCAAGAGGGAAGGTGGAGCAGAAAGGGAGAGGCTCAAAAAATTAAAAGCACTGGCTACAGATGCAGCAAAGTGCAGTAATATTACTGACATGTTCGTCAGTAAGGGTGACAACAGACACACAGCCTTAGCCCATCCAGCATGACTAGCTTAATGAGGAGGTTAGTTCCACTTTGTGGAAGCTGATTGGGCTAAAACTGACTTAATAAAACAAATGTTTTAAGTTTTAACAAAGGATATTGCAAATTTTAGTATATAGTTAACTTACATAGACACAACATAATGGATTATATGAATATTGAAATCCTTGTATTATATTGTTTCATTTAACCTTTATTTAACCAGGTAAAATCCAACTGAGATTAAGAGCCTGCACATTAAAAGTGTAGTAGTAGATGAAACAGAATAATTCCTGTTTATGTGACTTGAGAACAGGTTATTGCAACACAACAGAAACATTTATTTTGTAGGAAGAAGAAACAGAAAAAGCTGTGTGTGGGCACATGAGGAGCCTTTGTTTTATTATTTTAAACTCTTACATCAGTAAGCGCCCAAACTAACTCACTCTTGGTGTTTTGCATTAATTGGGTGGTAGTGGCCTGGGATGGTATCAAATTCCCGGCCTGAATTATTTTCCCAGTCCACCCCTGCTGCAAAGAGTTTCAAAAGTGTCTCTAAAAGCCTTGATGTTCATGTGTTCACGGTCAGACAGACTGACTACAAATGGTGAAAGTTCAGCACTGTTGCTACTCTCCCTAGGTGTGGTGGTCCTGTAAAGATGACTGCAAGAACACAGCGCAGAATGCTCAGTGAGGTGAAGAAGAATCCTAGAGTGTCAGCTAAAGACTTACAGAAATCTCTGGCACATGCTAACATTTGTGTTGACAAATCTACAATAGGTAAAACATTAAACAAGAATGGAGTTCATGGGAGGACACCACAGAGGAAGCCACTTCTGTCCACAAAAAGCATTGCTGCACGTTTGAAGTTTGCAAAAGAGCACCTGGATGTTCCACAGCACTACTGGCAAAATATTTTGTGGACAGATGAAACCAAAATTGAGTTGTTTGGAAGGAACACACAATGCTATGTGCGGAGAAAAAAAAGGCACAGCACACCAACATCAAAACCTCATCCCAACTGTGAAATGTGGTGGAGAGGCCATCATGGTTTGGGGCTGCTTTGCTGCCTCAGGGCCTGGACGGATTGCTGTCATTGACGGAAAAATGAATTCCCAAGTTTATCAAGACCTCAAGACCATCTGTCCGCCAACTGAAGCTCAACAGAGGATGGGTGATGCAACAGGACAACGACCCAAAGCACAGAAGTAAATCAACAACAGAATGGCTTCAACAGAAGAAACTAAGCCTTCTGGAGTGGCCCAGTCAGAGTTCTGATCTCAACCCGACTAAGAAGCTGTGGGATGACCCCAAGAGAGTGATTCACACCAGACATCCCAAGAATATTGCTGAACTAAAACAGTTTTATAAAGAGGAATGGTCCAAAATTCCTCCTGATCATTGTGCAGGTCTGATCTGCAACTACAGTTAACATTTGGTTGAGGTTATTGCTGCCAAAGGAGGGTCAACCAGTCATTAAATCCAAAGGTTCACATACTTTTTCCACCCTGCACTGTGAATGTTTACATGTTTTGTTCAATAAAAATATGAAAACATACCATTTACTGTTCGGTATTAGTTTAAACAGACTGTGTTTGTCTATTGTTGTGACTTAGATGAAGATCAGAACACATTTTATGACCAATTTATACAGAAATCCAAGAAACCTCAAAGGGTTCACATACTTTTTCTTGCAACTGTAGATAAATCAAATCAAAAAGATTTTAAGTGCATAATGAACAAACAACTCAACGTATCAAACAAACACATATCATTGCAGTCTTCGCTAAGGATCTTGCTTAACTGGGGTGACTGCTTTTAAGTTTATAAAATTCTAGTATTTTATCTCATATTTCACATCAGATGGACTGCAGAGGACCACTCAAGAATCATTTTCAGATGTTTCTATTATATCGGTTAAGTTAGTATTTTCCAGGAATGAAACAAAAGGGCCCTAAATGTTATAAAAGACTACCTGTTTGTCCTTGATAGCCTAAGTAATTTTTTCTAAAGGAAGAGGTGTACACAACTTAGAGATCCAAACACTTATCCTCAGCCTATCCTCTTTTTTCCATGTGAAAGCAATGACTCTCTTAGCTAACAACAGACTTTTTTCTAAAAAGCTCTGATGCTTCCTTCTTATCTTGTGGTTAACTGGATATATACCCAATAAGAAGAGCTTCGGTACAAGAGGTTTATGTATAGGTAATATATCCTGTAAGCAGTTCCTCACCTCCTCCCGGAACTTGATTATTTGGGTACATTGCCAGATGCAATGAAAAAGTGTGCCCTTCTCTTTTTTACACTTAATACATGTGTCTGGTATAGCGCTGTTGATTATGTTAAGTTTATCTGGTGTTAAGTATGTGCGCATCAGCCAATTATGTTGTAGTAACTTGAGAAATGAATAACAGTTTGTGATTGTATCTTTGCACATGCCTTCTCCCAATCCTCGGTAGGGATGTTCTCCAGTAGGTCATCCCTGCAGGCATGTAGTCTTTTTATAGATGATTCTGATGATTCTTCCACCAATAAGTTATAGATTTTAGAGATTGGCTCAAATTTGGATTGTTTTATTGGGATTCAATGTGTGATTTTTTTTTTCCAAGTTCCTCATCTTATTTATTTCTCAACAAACAACCAGTAGACCAACCCAAGT
The DNA here is from genome assembly GCF_018320785.1 of Cheilinus undulatus. NCBI lineage: Eukaryota > Metazoa > Chordata > Actinopteri > Labriformes > Labridae > Cheilinus > Cheilinus undulatus. Next base: position 30,296,989 of record NC_054874.1, on the reverse strand, counting down.
AATAACAACACAATATTAAACAGAGTAAACTAAGGCTTAACAATTCTGAAAACAGATCTAATCATGATTATTTTGACTCATTGCAAATTTAATATGAAGTGTTGTTGAAGGTAGTGACGATTTTATGAGTTTTTCATTTTTAACAGGGCAAACATAAACAAAAATAAGGAAAGTAGGATGTTTTGCTAACTATTCTCACACATTTAGATACATTAAAGAAATACTGCATCTTCTTTGAAAATTGCAGGTCATGTTGCAATTTAAAGGTTGAGTATGTAACATCCTAATGAGAACCCTGTAGAATTAACTCTACTTCCCCTCCCTTCATGTTCTTTTCCGTGTTTGAGCTCCGTAGCTCCGCCCCTCTTCTCACATACCTCCTCGCGACCTACTACAGAAGCCAAAAGGAACGCTCTCTCCGTCCTGAGTCGTGATTGTGAGTACTAGCCTTCTAAGTGGCTGGAGCATTGCCCCTTGCTGGTTTTCCTCAAGTGAGAGTGCAGCATGAGGAGGCGTTGCAGAAGTGTGTTATTCTGTTAGATGGCTTCAATAAGAAGACCCTGATGGGTTGTGCTGTTTTTGTGGGCATATGACACTAAAAATAAATCACTTACTGCAGCTTTAATCAAAATTTATGATTAATTTCCCAGCCCTACCAGTTACTGCAGAATTGCTGTAACGTGATTTTATTTTTGGCCACATGATGCATCAGGTATCGTATCGTATCAGGATCTACCAAAAAAAAACAGATTATAAATTGCCCCAGAATAAGAGATGCAAGCTGCTTTTGAAATTTCCAGTCCAGAGAAGGGTCTAAACTGTCCTCTTGCACAATAATTTCCATTTTATTTAGATAAATTGCTGTCATCTGTTTTGATGATGATTTACAGAAAGACCTGAAACTGAATGAGCTAATCACACTGGAAGCTTTCAGAGGATGTCAAATGACTTAAGAGTTAGAAACATATGTCTGCAGATGCTTTGAATGATCTATTTTGATTGTAGCTGACCTTGACAAATAATTACTTGCTGTTTTACTTGTTTTTCTTGGCTTTCAGTGTATTAATGTGTTGGACATTTTGTTTGTTGGCTGTTCATTGTTTGTCTGTGACTTTGTAACTTCACTGTGCTGTTGCCTGTCTAGGCCAGGACACTCTTGAAAGAGCGATTTTTAATCTTAATGGCATTAAGGATAAATAAATAAATAAGTTTATTAATCAATTAACGGTACACTGCCCGATTTCTTAAACGCAGCCGTTATGACCTAACGATGGGGGAAAGCAGTTAAAAGGAAGCACTAACCCCCGCTAATGTGGTCTGTCTTTATGAATACCAGCATGTTCTGAGAAATGAAGTCAACCCGGCTGCTTGCAATACTATTTGAATGAATTTACTTTAAGTCAGTTGCAGTGTGTTACACTGGCAGCTGCATACACTTGAGGCAATGAAATGTCAGCTGCCCCGGTGTAACTGCAGCAAAAATAAAAAAATAAATAAAGCAGCACTGTTTTCAGATGTCTCATTAATTTCATGGTACTGATGGTACAATGGCAATAAAGGCATTCTTTCTTACTCTATTCTATTCAAACTTTTTAGATAAAAAAGCAAGTATCAAAAGTGTAGCTTATTTTATGGAACCATGTGATTCCCACCCATAATCTACACAGTAATTCTATAAAAAGGAGTAGGACAGGTTTTAAATGCAACAACAAATTTGCTGTAACATGTTATTATTGTTGACCATTTTCAGGTTGTCATGAATATCACATTCACTCAGGAAGGTCAGCTGTAATGTTAATCCATTTTAATACAAACAGGATGCACTAGTTCACTGGTAGGCTTGAAAGATGCTGGTGTAACTTGTTAACTCTGTAACCTTAAGCTATTTCTTTTCCAGTGTTCTGAAAGTGTTAGTAAAGCCCCAAATGCAGTCAGATACTTCAGTTTACAGCTGAAATGAATGTTGAAGTGTTTACTACCTCTTTAAGCTTGCATAGTGAACACACACAATGGTCAAGTAAGTCATCTGATATTATAATAGCTTTGTAAAGATATAAGTAGCTTTCCCTGAAGGATATATACATTTATTTTAGAACTTCCCTCTCAACTCAAACTACGATACAATACGATACGCTACGCTATGATGTGAAAAAAATATGATGCAATTAGATTAAATAGGCAAGTTACAATGCCAGATGATACGATATGATTGATAAGACACATAACAATCCGAAAAACACAGAACAGTATGATAGGAAATGATACAACACAATGCAAGAGAAGATGATACACTATGCAATGCAATACAGTATGGTAGGAAGTGATACAATACTATATTATGCAATTGATTACAACACAGTATGAAATGATTTGATAGGAAACAATATGATAAAAAACACAATACAAAATGATTCACGGTACTTGGCCTATAACAACAACATATCAGGAGACAGTACTTGTCTATGGTTACTATAGCAACAAAAAAATCATATAATGATGGATCACAATGTTGGATCAAATATAGAACACATATACATATATACATATATATATATACACACACAGTGCTTAACAAATTTATTAGACCACCTATCATATTTGTCTCAAAGACCATCCAGCATATTGAAGTGCTTTAATGCGGACTCTTTCATTTTCAGTGAGCTCTCTACATTTTACCATTTTGAACAGGAATGAGGGATTTCAAACTGAATTCACCCAAATTTGAGCCGGCTCACTAGGCTTCTCTGAGAAGTCAGAAATTAATCAAGCATAATATTTAACCACTGAAACTCATTTTTCTGTTCAGGAATGCAAGTAAATAACTATCATTTGCCATATTAATCAAGAAATATTAATGTGCTTTACTATTTTTTCAGTTTTTTTGTGAATCAGTAAATTTGAAAATTCATGGTTAACAATAATAATTATATTTTAGCATTAAAAATATCATTTGGGTTAAAGAGCTTCTTCATATTGGTGTATTAAGCATTACAGAAACATAAAAAATGATTTTGGTAATTACCAATGCTGTTAATTTAGGGCAGCTGTGGCATAAACTTACTTTGGTTAGGGTTAGGGTGGTCGAATAAATTTGTTTAGCACTGTAAATGGACATTTTGCCACATTTGAGCAACTGCAGTAAATGTTTTCATGACCTGAAAATATATTTTGTTTGGTGTTTACGACTGAGAAATTTTGTTCAGCAAAACATTGTATCTTTTGAACTTCTAACTTGCAGAAATCCTTGGTATAAACCACCACTAAGCTCTCCAGATGTGAAGGGTCTCATTTCAACTTTTATAAACATTTTCTCTTGTCTAATCACTAGACAGTTGTGAAAATGATGATGATGTCTTGTAAGATGCTTAAAAATATAAAAACTGTTCAGTTAACTCTAGACTCAAATTAATCAATTCAAGATATTACACAGATAACACTACTATAAGGCTAAACTACACGCATGTTTTTCTCATCCCTATGTGATAAGTTTAAGGCTGCTACAGGCACTCTAGCTCAGTGGTTCCCAAAGTGGGAGTCGGGACCCCCGGGGGGGTCGCGAGACAGTGAAGAGGGGTCGCGAAATGCTTTCCAAAATTTAATATGATTTAAAATCATACATTTTGTAAATTATTGTGAAAAAGTTGTCAAAATGAGTCTTATTTAAAATAATAACATGGTTATTTAAGTGATATTTGTGCTTAAATGTAAGTAAAAGTGATAAGAAGTACCTAAAAAGTAAGTTGCTTTCCCTCAAGGAAAGGTGGGGGTCCCAGATCTCTGATGCCGTTATTTTGGGGGTCATGAGCTGAGAAGTTTGGGAACCCCTGCTCTAGCTCACCACTTCTGGACTTGTTCAAAAATGTATGATTTCTGGTGTTTCAATGGTACTGAAGCATCTTAAAGACCATGCTGATTCCAGACCCTGAAACTGCTTTGCTGGGTTATTCTTCTGTTGTGAGGAAACTTGACCACATACCGTGACAGTCCTGATGTACGGCACGGAAACTGCCATGGGAATCTGTTGAAGTTGTGGAAATCTGAAGTAGCTCTCTGGTTTGATGTTTGGTTACAGGAATTAGTGGATGTTTTACATATAGACAGACTGAGGTATGAACTCCTGGGTACACCTTAGAAATGCATGAGGATGTGGGACTCAGTGTTACAACACACTGAAGAGTAATCCTGCTCTCACCTCTTTCTGTAACACCCTTTGTAAACGACATTTTCTAGCAAGCAGCAAAATGAACAGGTAATTGCTGTGAATGCTGAAAGCATTCACAGGTATTGTTATTCTGCGCGAAAATTCTTTATATTTATTATTCTTCCGCTCCCTTTTTCGGCTCGCTACTCCTCCCGCAAATTTCAACCGATTTTAACCATTCAAACTTCAAAAGCTTCAGCCTAATTAGGACAATCCTGCTATGACTTTTCTAAGACTTCTTCTTCATACTTTCAGAGATATTCAGCGATTTCTAAAAAAGTTGGGACCATAGAAATGAATGGGTAGAATGTTCAGAGAGGCTTCAACTGCCACATTTCACACATCTTTTAACCTTCATTCAAAACCCTAAAACTCATTCATACTTTCACTTACAGACTTCATCCAACCTCTAAAATATTCACAAGACATTCAGCTACTTCAAAATGATTCAGCTCCTTCATATCTTTCATCATTTCTTCACAGCGATCCTTCAAAGTCACTTCTCCATTTTTCTCCTTTCACTTCTCAACCCATTCATTTCAATGGGATAGAACACACTGACAGTTGACAGTGGAGCTCTAAGCTCAGAGTGTAGGCTGCTGTGATTGGACCTTGGTACCTTGTTGAATAAACAGTGATTGCCAACACAAATCTAACACCACACACATAAAAAATTTATCAAAACTGAGGAAATCTTGTCCAGCTACTGTCAAACCAAGAACCAAAGCCATATCATGCACACTTTTGGAGTGACAGGACCAACTGTCCCAAGAAAACGGACATCTTTCTGATCTGCTGCAATGTTACCAAATCTGTTTATTCTGTCTCCAAAGTCAGGAGGATGCCCATTTTTAGCTCGCCGCCCTGGCCTCATTTCTCGCACAATCAACACCAAAATAACATCACTGCTAGCTCCATGTCTGCAGATGCTAACGCCGAAATCCGTTTAATCATAGCTGTTACGGTTTTGACACAGCAACCTGAGTTTTGGAGCATGTTTTCAGGTCATATCCCACTTAAAACCCACTGAAGTAAGGTGAGTCTCCTGTCTCCATGGTAACAAGTGCCTAACAGAGGGCACCCTGATTTGGAGGAGCAGCCCTCCCAAACAAATTTCTACTAAAACCACAATTTTAACACCACATACATAAAATTTATATCAAAACGGAGGAAATCTTGTCCTGCTACTGTCAAACCAAGAACCAAAGCCATATCATGCACACTTTTGGAGTGACAGGACCAACTGTCCCAAGAAAACGGACATCTTTCTGATCTGCTGAAATGTTACCAAATCTGTTTATTCTGTCTCCAAAGTCAGGAGGATGCCCGTTTGTAGCTCGCCGCCCTGGCCTCATTTCTCATACAATCAACACCAAAATAACATCACTGCTAGTTCCAAGCCTGCAGATGCTCACGCCAAAATCCGTTTGATGATAGCATGTACGGTGTTCGCACACGGAGAGGAGAAAGAAACTGTGTTTACAAGCAAAATCACTCAAAGCTGCTCTCTGCTCACAGGTGTAGGTGATATCACTGCGCACAGAGGCTGTCTGTGACCATGCAAGCATTAATTACCATGGCAACCAGGCAGACACAGAGGGCTGGGCTGAGCCCAGGCAATTACAGTGAGGAGGATGAACCTGTCAAGCTTTTTCCACTGTAGATCCAATTCTAACTTATAAATTAAAGGTGCAGTGTGTAATATTTAGCCTAGTAGCATTTATTGAAACAAACTTGGTTAAATGAAACATGATGTCTTTAGGTAGGTCTATCTTAATTAGTGTTTATCCACCTGATGAGTGTTTTATTTTTTAATATTAACTCAAATTAAGCCATCTATTCATATATGGGGAGGATCCCCTCCACGGATGCCGCCATCTTGAATTTTTTCATTGTTCATGTTTCTATGGCGCCACAGAAGTGACCAAATAACAGATACACTTTTTTTTTTTTTTTTTAATTCCACTGGTTGCCACAGTTTTCACCAGAGAAATAAGTGTCACATTCTAGAATTGACTGTTGGATGTTGAAATTCCCAATTTTACACACTGCACCTTTAACCTGGATTAATTTTTCCTCTCTCAATTTAGCTCTTTTAAAGACATTTCTGATCATCTCCTGCTTAATCAGGTTAGAATTCTTTACAACAAGCTTTTTACAGCTACTACATCAAGACTCCCTCTTGGTAACTACTTTACAGTTGAAACAATAGCAGTTGGCCCTGGGCCTTCAAACAATATATCAAGCTTGTTTATTGGATTATTTTTTAGTTAATTTTCCAAAGTACTTCTTGTTTGATTAAAACTTGTCTTCCTTTTCTTTAAGATATTGGTTTTTTTGAACATTACACTAAGCTTCTGCCCCACAAACTTCATTCCCACTATTAGAGTGTTGCATTAGCCATTTAAGATTAGATTCTGCTCCTTTCAGGGAAAACCATTACCTCTGCATTAGTAGTTTGGCTTCAGCCATTCAATATTCTATTGAGCTTCATTCTACGATTATTAATACCCATTATTCTTAGATTTTTTTAAACCCACCATTTGCAGTTCGGTTTCGGCCATTCAAGAATTCATTAAGCATCTTTCAGGGATCCTTCCAAACCAGCATTAGCAGTTCGGCGCAGCCGTTTAAGGCGTTATTTAGCTTCTTTCAGGGTGTTTGCCAACCCAGCATTAGCAGTTTGGTGCAGCCATTCAGCAGATCAGCATTCACAGTGCAATTTCTTCCGAAATTGCATTCTCTAGCTCAAAATGCTGCCCCAAATCCCATTTTTTATGTTGTTTTTCCTTGTTTCTCTGTTGTCTCTCTATTTGTCTTTTTGTTTTCAGTTGAGTATTTTGCATTTTTATTTACCTATGGGTGTAGATGCATATGTGTGATGGCGCTGCCTTTCGTCTGTTGGATTGCACATCAGTATACATATAGCGTCACAGAAATGGAGCTGTGGGAGTTATGCTCTCAGGTTGTCCACATGTGACCATGTTTTTTAGAAAACATGGAAAAATAAGTATACCTCATAACTGTTTAACAGAAAATTTTTGTTGCTATTTCTATATTTGATTTGACTATGAAATGTCATCATGTGTCAATAATGTTGATAAAATCCCAATAAATAAAATGTACAAAAATGTTCTTGCACTCTGTCTAGTTGCACAAAAATGTAAGCATCAAGTTTGTAAAATTCAGACAGTGTGAAAGCATTTGCATTTTTGCTAAGTTAAGTCCTCTCCTAACAACTGTCCTACAAAATATGTTTTTAAAGCTTCAGTACACGTGGTTACTATCAAATCAACCATTTAAACAACAGAGGCTGTATTGCTTTAAAATACGTGATCTCCAAGAGTATCAATGTAAATTTTAACATTCTTAACATAGATTTTTGAGATGAGAAGCAAAGCTGTATCCCTTAATCTTTATATACTTAAAACAAACATTGACTTCTCAAGACTTTATCAATACTTCTAAATTAATCCTGGATAATGATATTCATGCAAAAGCAAAAATAGTGATTTCTTCTTGAGTGGAAAGCCACAGATGATAAACAAACTAATGACACCGTTTCCTGGTTATTATCAAGAGCGTGACATGAGAGTCTGAAATATCGTCCCCACCCTGATCGGCCTACACCCATAACACTTCCATTCGAAAGCTCCACAGCTCTGAAGTCAGATGTACGTCACACGGGACAGTCAGCAAACATAGCACAGTGCCTCTGGGTGGCCACAAAGATCTCAAAGCTGCCGGTGAATATTTACACAGAACTCCAGGAACACAACCTGTTCCCAACTGTCTGTAAGAAACCACATCTCAGGTGCTCCTAGTGCAAACATCATGGGGCTGAGCTGTGACGCTGCGTGGAGGGGGAGGGGAAAAGGACATTATACAAACTGTGTTCCTGCCTTTTTTAATTACTCCTGCATTTTACAGATGGAATATAAAGCCCATTAATGCATAAAGTGTCCAGACTACGAGGATATCCCTGTTCTTCTTTGTTTTAGTCTGACACAGCCTCAATCTCTGAACCAGGACTCACCATAAGATCATCACAGCTCTTCTAAATAACCATTGTATTACTGATCTCCAAATAGCGTCACATTTTCCCCTTTGTTGTCTGACTACATAATATGATCATTAAAAATGTATCTTGAGCGGGAACATTAAGTCTGTTAGCAAAGAGACATTCATGAGAATAATAATCCCCATAAAACTGACGATCCATCAACGCAGTGAGTCAGTTTTCAGGTCAAACTGACCCAAATTTGGCTGGTTCAGGGTCCAAACCGAGACTTTTTTCTGCCTTTTTAAGCAGGATTAAGCAGGAAAAGTGTCATTTTTTTAGTTTTCTATGCTGCTTGAGTACAATAAAGCTCTGTAATGCACTATTGTAGGCTGCTGGGATCAAAACAATTATTCAGAGCTGTCAATTACAATTTTAATCACAATTAATCTCACAATTTCTGTTAATTATCACAATGAATCTATTTGTCCCATTTGAAAATTCTGCTACTATATTAAAAACTGTTTTTGTCTTAGAATAAAGGTAATTGAAAGGATGCACCCATATTTTGTTGTTTTAGGCCAAGTATGTGAGCAGGTACTTAGATTTGAGTACTTAATAATACCATAACTGTTCTTACAGTTACTTTGAAAGTTCAGTTTATTTCCATCAAATGTTCCTCATCCCTCCTCTTGATGATTTATAAGTGCATAGTTTTAAATCTGCTCTACTTTTGTCCTCCTCATTTATGGCTCCACATGGCTCCAACTTTGACTACAAAAACTAACCTCTCACTTTAGAATTTGATTTGATAATACTTTATACTTTACTTTAGAATGGTACCGTACAGTTGTTTTATGAGCACCAGTACTATCCAACAGTGCATCCCAAGTAATTGACTTCCTGTTTAAATTCAGACCTGCTTTATCTCGAAAGAAAATAAGGAACTTTGTGTAGATCTAAGAGTATGACAATTTATCCATGGAAAAGGAACTTGTTATGGATTAAAAAGGAAACAAGGAAAGTTAAAAAGGTACATTTTTTTTTTAAACACAAGGTGCAGATCAGTTTTAACTTCTTCTCTGAGCTGTCGGAGTTGTTTTCAAAAGTTAAAAGGGATGTTGCAGAGCAGAGATGGTTTTATCTGACATCACTGTGGCTGCAGGGAAACATTGCAGCGGCTTAAACGCACAATAAGTCAAATTCCGCTGCCTAGGTACTTTCATTCAAAACAATAACGCAATATGAAGATTACAGACCAGCACTGATCATCTCCAACAATCTCTACTGTTCACTTCTTGTTTTGAATTGAGGACTCTATTCAAAAGAAATGGCACATCATAGGTGATACAGAAAGGTGATACTTGTATTAAACTTCTCAAAATGAGGGAGGAATGCACTTAAAAGTGAACTTTGGGTTCACTCTGGCAGCAGAACCAGGGATGTGCATGCACTCTGGTGTCATTTTAATAAACACGAGTCCTCAATTTAAGATAAGAAGTTGAGAAGGGGGTGGACAGCACCCAGCAGCACTGGTTTAACTCGCTGGAAATGCCAAGTGTTAGGGGCTTGATGTTATGAAGCCTCCATAACAACACATGCCTGGTACAATCATAAAAAATGAGAATATCTTGAAAACATTAGAGGATATTTGAGATATTGTAAGACCTCATTTTCAAAAATATATATAAAACATAGAAACAGAAACTTTTAAAATCAATATATATATTTGACTGCATAAACTATGCATATTGTATTTTTTAACAAGAGTGTGTTGAAAGGGACAATAAACCATGTGAATAATGCAATAAAAGAAAATTAGTGCACTTATTATGGACCTTACTTAAATACGATTATGTATTTTTGCTGACTGTTCTAGAATTCATTCATAATTTTAAGACATTTCCCTTTTTAGAGTTAATAACAATGAAATATCAGTATCAGCCTTACTGAGGTCTTACAGTGGCTGTAAAAAACATTTAGGTTTATCTTCTGTACAAATGTTCTTTTTTCCTTTCCATCCTTTTTTCTGACATTTGAATTGCAAATGCAGTCAGGACGATTAGGTTCAAGCTGACGTAACTAACAACAGGTCTGAAAACAGAGTTCCCCATGGAAACACTGACACACTACTGGTTCGCTTTTACAACTCTAAGTGAATTATTCACTGCTCACACAGCTGCAGCACCCTGACTCACACGCTCTGTTCCCTACAATGAAGCAGCGAGATAAGAACAAGCACTTACTTCCTTCTAATGTCACATTCAGCAAAAATAAGGGGAAAGGGAGTGATGTGTGTAACAAAAGCTTTGTCAAACAGTCAAAAGGCCACACACAAACAGTTTGATAATGGCAGGAACAGAGGGAGTGTCTTTTTATCAGAGTCATGAAGGAAACTTTCACAATACTCCTCATTTAACTCACATGACTCCACAGAAACAATGCTACTGTTAGAAGACATAAGACATGTTTCTATTGTTTTACATCCAAACTGAACTCATGAATTGCTTACCTTTCATTATTTTACACCAGTTTATTGTGGACTACTGTCTAAGAAAACACAGTTATCATTTTTAGGATACTAAATATTCAATTTCTACCAAAGTCAACAAAAAAAGCTATAAAGTTCTCCTATATTGCTTCAATCCTGTGCAGTCGGAGGTAATGTCCAGATTGATACTCTGTGTTATTCTAATGGTTGATAGTATTGAAAAGTACAATTTTTTTCAAGTAAGACTCCTAAAACTTCATAAAACTATATCTATAGGTGCTGAATTGTAAATAAGAACTTGCACACATCTATATTTTACCAAAAAAATGGTCACAGACAGATTAATATGTATATATATATTAGATTTTTGTATATATCCAATATGCCAATATTTAGATTCATTTTAGCTTATACCGATATTTAAAAATGCTTTTCGGACAAGAAGTTTCAGTCCTTTCTGATGCACTTAAGGGTTTCAAGATGACCAAGGAAACAAACTTTAATCCTTAAAAAACACTTCAAAGTGTAAAGAATAAGGGTAAATAAAGAAAAAGACCTCAAATGACATAGGTCTGTTGGTTCAGCCTAAAACTCCACTAATTTATTAGTGTATGGACAAAATTTACAGTTGACATATGGTGAAAAACACAGGCAAAATATCTGATGTAAATATTGAAACTTTGATATCTGTAAATGTTTCAGTGTTTGTTGTAATATTTTGGCCATACATTTTTTGCTTTATTCACTGTAATTATAAATTGTTATATTACTAACTTTAGTTTATCTCACTCATTTATGACATGAATTGCTTGTTTTTTATGGGTGTTTAAGTTAAATAAATGCTTGTGATGTAAATGTAGTATTTTTTAATAATCGTAATCTCAACACCAATCAAGAGTACTGTGATTACGATTTTACCATAATTAAGCAGCCTTACAACAACCCCAGTTAAAATGCTTTTTAAATCAACATTAGTGCCGTCTGTTTTTATGTTATATGAATAAAACCCACTAGATTTCTACATTTTGGAGAAAATTTAAAATATATGATTCGATTGTGAGATAGGGCTGAATGATTTGGGAAAACAATCTAATTGTGATTTTTTTTTTTTACCCAATACTGCAATTGTGATTTAAAATGCGATTATTCCTCAAGTTCCTCATCTTATGTATTTTCCAGCAAACACAAGCAATAAATCATTATATACTGCAACCAACACAATATTATAATAAACAAGGGCTGAACAATTTTGTGAAATGCATTCTTGGTAGTGGTGTCATCAGGCTGCACTGTATTGTTGAATGCTTAAAATTTTTAATCATTCAAAAATATACTTAAGTAAATACTGACATACCTTGAATGCTCTCTACCCAATCTCTCCTTGTTTTACTGGCTATAAGCACAGTGGAGAAATATCATGGATTTTAAATGTTCAAAAAAAATTTTTTTTTTTTTAACAATTTTTTTTCCCTCCGAGTTTTTATCACCAGAGACTAGGGATGGGAACAATTAATCGATGATGGATTAATTGGTCGTTAAGAATTTGGTCGATCACAGGGAATTTAGTCGATCTGATGTTGGCCGTTAATAAAGAGACTAAACACATCTTACTCTGCACAACAATATCTACTGTCATGACATTGTGAATGGGAACATGCCTTGTTTATGTTTAAGAGCCCTAGGCTTTCGAAGGGTGAAAATAAATAAATCATTGAGAAACACACGCAATAGTTACCTGTGTTTGTTATATAGGGAAATGTTATACATATATGCCCATGTATGTATGTTTTAAACATGCATAACGATTAATCAATCAATTGATCGAGTTGGCAGGTTTCTTCCAAACGCCCATCCCTACCAGAGACAAATTTTTAGCTAGTTTTAGTATCGTCTTCCTCTGAAAAAGGTGGTTAACAAAAATAAAACTGCATGACTAATATAACTGCAAGGCAGCATGGTGTGTTTGTCAGGAGGATTAGGACCCTCCTGAACCCCACTTCTCTGTCTGTTTCTAGATTGACCAAACATCAGTTAAAGACAGTATTGTTAATTTAATAACCACCATGGATGGGTGTCAAAAGATGGCTTCAGAAAGGTGATGCAACTCAGACTTCATCCAATACCCTTTACAGTCTATGATCAGTTCACATCTGCTGGCTGTTGGTTTGTTCTCTTTATTCAAATCAACCTTGTGCTCTTGTTTTGCATGCAAAGCACCATATGTCAAGCTGCCTAATTCACACAGCATTGACCAGACAAGAGTTTAAGCTTGGAGCAGACGTGGTGATCTTAGGCCTCTCTCCAATACAATAAACTGGAAGAAGTCTTAAAAGCTCTCGATTGTTTTCTTGATAAGTTTCTATCCATTTTGATGCATTTTTTCTTGTCTTATATAACGGGTGGATATGTTTTCTAACAATGAAATGGCTGGTTTTTATATCTAAAATTGTAGCATTTCAATGTTATCACATATTGAATATCTTATACTGATCTCTTCTTAGGCTGCAATGTTCATGGAGATACTTTTTTGTTGTTTTTTTTGCACAATGACAACTAACACTTGAATTTTCAATTGAATCTTGAATATAAAACACAGTTTTATAAAACTCAAAGCCACACAAAGACTGAGCTTGTATCAGCTTCTTCATGTTTACAGCAAAATGTATATTGAAGTCCGTGTAAAGTGATAAAAAAAAAATCTTTATTTTAGGTATGTCATATGATAGTTCACTGTGTTATGAACCACCAAACCAAATTTTAGTCATAAAAACACTACTAAGTTTATAAAATTAAGCTGCAAAATTAGACCATAACATCTGCTTTAGGTGCTTCGTTAACTTTTAAGAAACAGGGAGGTGTTTAACTGTCAGACTTTGTCTCCAAGGATCATAAATGTGGAAAACATAGCGGTCAACAACCTTTACTTTGAGGCTGAGGAATAACACAGCTCCCAGTGATAAAGGTGAATGAAGACTTACCAGACCTGGAAAGGTAGTAAAGAGGAAAAATAATCACATATTACAACTTTCAGGGCTTCATCAATAACAAAAACAGCCAGATCATTTAGTCTTATCATTTTTAAAACAGAAGTTCTCAGGGTTTTGGCACATCAGTGACAGAAGGGTTGTCACATTTCTCACTCTTGTTGGTAATTTTTTATGACAGAAGTAGGAAGAAATCAGATAAACTGTGGCTTGGTTACATCTAGAGTTTCCCACTGTGTGCTGTACAAAATTAGCTGCCAGCTCTGACTACAGGCAGACAAAGTCCTGGGCTTACACATTACAGGAAATAGTGACAGAAGTCAAATAGTCCCATCTCTACTTGTGTTAATACAGTGCTAAAAATCTGACAAGGGATTTAAACACTCCATATGCCACAGACACAGATGGAGTCACGGTAGGTTTGAGACTCTTTCCCACATTAATTTTACACCCGATTAATGAAGTTTGGGGGGGGGGGGTAGTATGTTTGAAAGTAACCAAGATTAATAGCACATAAATCATCCTTAAGTGAGAACACTTGTCAAACATAACAAAAGCTGAAGTGTTTTAGTGTGAGTATTTTCAAGGTGTCTGCATGGAAATCTGTATTTGAAGAAAAACACTAGCAAACATGATGGTATCTTAAGGCTTTACTTGCCTTAGTCAGCATTTTACGGTGTCAAAAAACCTGCCACATCAGGTGATGTTTTTATGTTGATGGCAGAAGCCCAAATTCACATGACCCTATGCCCAACCAAACACACACACACAAACAAATATGTAGAATGGATTAGACCTACCAGCAAGTGAAACATTAGGTAAGAAACTCAATGAGGAAAATATAGGAGATGATGACTAAGGAGGTGAAGAAAGAGATTTTAAGTCGAGAGGGCAGCACATAGTAAAGGAGAAGCTATTGTAAATACACATGTATGGCCAAGTTCCTAAAAATCAACTGGCCCAGATCAGTACCTATAGGCTCCTACTTCCTTTCCTTGAAAAGAAGCAAGCTGTGTCTAATACAAAATCCCGAGGAGAGGCAGCAACTTTAAACGGTAAATATTTGTCCAGCAGTTTCAGGTAGCTATGACAACACATCCCTATTTAGGTCTGAAGTGGATTCAGGCTCAATGAACAGCTGTTGTATTTATGCTCATTACCTAGATGTGTCATTAAGAAATATATACATTCTTTTGTTTTCTGTCCATCATCTGTAATCTCACAGGCTGAGCACAGACAGACAGAGGCCTATTTGGATTCAGATTCTGAATCCGTTTTACAGTAATTATCAAGTGTTCATACACCCATGACTATTTTTCAGAACCTCAATGTGTTCCTAATCTTTATAAGACACAGTTTATTCTCTCTATATTGCTTTTAATTTGGCCAGATTCATGCAAATTGTTTGTAAGTCAACTGATGACAGAATTATTCACGTTTTCCGTTTCTCCTGATGACACCCAAAGCAAGGTTTTAGCAAACTAATCAATGTTTCACAGTTAATCCCTTTAAATTTAATATCTGGTTTAATATTTCACCTAATTATTGCCATATTCAATTTTACTGACCTACAGTCCATCTTTGACACGACTAAATAGGCAAAGCAATGACGATGTCTGAACGACTGAATCACTTTGACCCAACACCCCCATTTCTAATCACTTTCTAACCTGCCGCCGCATTCATCCTGTTATATCCTTCCATGATACATTTGTGGTTCAAATATTAGAGGTTTTAAAGCTTGAATCATTAAAAAATACATCTAAATTATCATTTCATTTGATTTTAATCCCCTTTAAACGTTTTAAAATGTACAGAGAGACTGCAGCAAAGAAATCTGACTTCAGGGACACTGGCTTACTTACCGCTTTAAGTTGCTCCAATCGGTCCTTCATCGTTCACACAGTTAGTTTTACACCTTTGAACCAAACAGAGACCCACAATGGTGTGTAAAACAATTTTTTAAAATAGTCCCGATCCCTGAATTCCTCAGCCAGCTGGCAGGCTAGCTGTCCGACAGAAACAGACAGCCAGCAGAAAAGAGAAATAAACTTCCCAAAAGTCTTGGCAGAGGAGTATGACACAACGACTTTTTCTGAATAGACGAGTCTTTCCGTCGTTTTTCCATGCAATATGGCTGCTGGGTTTAAAACCAGTGTTTTTTCTTTGCTAAATCTCCTCGCTCGGGGGATTAAAACAACAGTTGTGTAGAGCTGTATAATCTGTCTCTCCGCTGGCCACCAGTAATCATTCTAAAACGCACTTTTCCTGCTCACGCATGCGCAGACAACTCGTGCTCCATTGAGATGAAGCCACGCCTGAGCCACCTGCACAGATGATGCATTCAGGTGTTTGTAGGAATAAAAGATATCTCAAACTAAGCTTATTAAAGCTATTTGAACATTAACCTGCTTATGCAACACAGTGCCAATATTTCAGTACTGCACTGCCAGTAACTGGAAAAGCAGCTCTGTACATTCTCAATAAAATAAGACCTGCGAGTGCCCATAAGTTGTTGCTTCTCTTTGTTTTATCTCTTGATTTGGACACGAAAAAATAAATCATTGGACCCAAAAAAGAGTTGGATTTTCATAAAGCATGTAGTTATGTTAAATGCACTTACTCCACGACAGCTCACATTACACAATGTATTACTCATTTATAAATATATTTTCTTCTCAGAGGAAAAACAAGATGAGAGGACATATTTTACAGAGGTCAAACTTAAAGAACCCAGTACAAGCATGAAGGGGCATGTTTACATTTCAGGCGTTGTTTGGTTATGGAAAGAGAGAGCCATAAGCAATTTTAATTAAATACGATAACTTTTAAATTGTCTTAATCTGTCCAAAGGTGTTTTACTAATTCATTTCTTCCTGACTTTCTTTTCGAAATGGCCCTTTGCATTTCGTAGGCTATTTTTTCTAACTCTGATTCTTATTTTGTTGAGAGAAACAGTAAAAATAAGTCATTTAAATTATATTTCAATGTTCGCATTAATTTTAGCAATTTGGGTGTAGCATGACCGGCAGGAGCCGTGTGTCTGAGTCAAACAGGGGTGCATAGCGTAGTGGTAACTTAAATCAGGTCTGAGGAGTTAGTAAGTGCTTTGGTGTGTTTCTGTTTAATTAGTAACCAGTCAGACAGGCATGTACTAGTTGTTTTAAAAGAAAAACTTGTCCGCTAAAACAGGGGCTTAGAACTCGGAGAAGAGCAACCAGGTGTAATAATAGAAAACGAAATATTTACACTGCATTCCCATTACAATTTGTGATTCGGTATTCACACCACCATTCATCGAATAAAAAATAACATTACCATTAATATGAAACTTCAATGATACAACTGAAATTAATTTAGAGATGTCTTCAAATATAAGTAAAACGTTGACACTTCACGTTTAACGCTTTGAATATCCTGGTCTCTGAAATAAATGTGATATTTGACATACTAAGAATTTCAGTCAGGAAATTTGAAATGCTCATATTCTCAAGAGAGAAAGAAAATAATTTAAACAATTAACTGTATATCCAATTTATCTGTAAAATGTTGCCCGCCAAAGATGTTGGTACAGGATACACGTCACTACGAATATGCAAACCTGTTACGTAATGTTGTTGACTACGTCCTCGCGCTGGTTAAAGGGACATGACTGACACCGTCTGGCAAAAGGCGTGTACAACATGTACACGATATTGCTCTATTATCCAGTATACACTGGATAATAGAGACCCCGGTAAGATTGACTGTTGTATTTGATATCTTGCCTGACCCCTAGTTTCTATTGTGGTCAAAAGCGTAAAATATATGAGCCTGTTCCCTCTCAAAAAGATGGTCAGGGCTTCAAACCCCAGCTTCTGCAGTCACATCAATGTTCTTGAGTATGATACCTCAAATGGCAGCAGTGTATTGTGATTAGTAAATACTGAAGGACAATTTTCAAAGCAGCCTCCCAAATTACTGTGCAAATGAGCAAAAAAACAGTAGACTAAATTGGCATGAGTTTAGGGTAATGGTATGGATGACATTTAGATATTACTTTGTAAAACTTAAACAGGCCCACATGTTAGTAAAGCATGCATCTCCTCCTATTTCCATAGGCCTATTTTAACTTTTGACTCTTTTGTATTGAAAAAAAAAAGACATTTTAAATTGAGAATGTTTTTATTCAAAGTTTTTCTTCACTTAGTGCTTCCAGTACACCATACAACAGCATTATGTGAGCTGGGTAAGTGCAGTGGTGGTTGCTCAACGATGAAGAGTAGCACGTTGCCATGCCAACAACAACACTAGGGTGGGTGTGTCTTAGACAGTGAAATTAGAACAACTTTTTCACCAAGTTTTTTCCTTAGTTTTAAAACAAAAAAAATCAAAAATAAAAAAATCTGAGAAGGGATTTTACAGTAAGGGGGGCAAAAATTCAAACAGCTTCCTGTCCATGGTTGAGGGAGGAGAGAGGGACACTGCAGGTAACAGGTTAGAGGTCATCTTCTTCATCGGGGAGTGCTGTTTGTGATGCAACCTAATCAGAGACAAGCAAGACAAATTTAGGCTCAGTGCAAGTTTGTTATTTTAACAAATACAATTAGATAGAATTATTTATTTAAAAAGATGACCAAAACACTCTATGCCTTAAAGTACAAACTCACTTGAAGCTCTTCCTCATATTTTTGAGCAAGGCAAGGGTCCATTTGGACCTCTGGAGGAGCGAGGGCAGGCATTGCCACAAACTCCAGATTAGGATCGCCGACCAACTTCCTTGCTAGCCACAGGAAAGGCTTCTCGAAGTTGTAGTTACTCTTGGCCGAAATGTCATAGTACTAGAAAGAAAGTACAATAGATCAAGATGTGTTTTTATTTCCCTTGGGATCAATAAAGTTTCAATTTACCATGCAAGTAAAATGCTTCAAACAATTCTACCATTTACATCTTTATAGTTATTACCTGCAGGTTCTTCTTGCGGTGAAACACGATGCTCTTGGCTTTGACTTTTCTGTCTTTGATGTCCACTTTGTTTCCGCAAAGGACAATGGGAATGTTCTCACAGACACGGACCAGGTCACGATGCCAGTTGGGCACGTTCTTGTAAGTGACTCTTGAGGTGACGTCAAACATGATGATAGCACACTGAGCTGTGGAGGAAAGAGGAATACTGATCACTTTTCATAGTAAAAAGGTTCAGAATACAGGGAGTTCTGGGACTGTTGGGGTATAATAAACTCTCCAAACTGTTTAGCATCTATGGGAAGCACTATGCGTGGAGTAGTATATAGGCTACCTAGAGTGTTAGCCAGCAGCATAAACACATCAGTACTGTGAATCAAATGTAACCGAATGCACCACTCCAACTCATCTGCTGCTACATGTCATTCATCTTCCTCATTCACAAATAGCTGTGATTACATTCCCAAGATTTGTTCTGAGTCCCATTAGTTAGAAATATTAATTTATCATATTTTGTTATCTATGTTTACACCACTTGCATAAAACCTTGCAACTCAACAACTAAAGGGGGCAATATGAAGGTACACCAATATTTTTAAGGCTAGGCCGGGAGAGTGGTGAAGGTAAATAAAACTTGTTACAGTGGGGCTTCAAGACACAAACTTTGGTTTTGGAGGACAAACTTCAATAAATATAGTTTACTTGGTAATATCAAAGCGCATCATTTCCATAACAACAACCAACCAATAACAAAGTCAGTGTTCTGAGAGTAACTGCCTTTAATTTCTTAGAATATTTCCACTGTTTTAATTTGGGTGTTGCATTGCTCATCTAGAGCTTTGTTGCAGCTCTCTTCAACATAAGGCATGCTGACTAAAATGGAGGACTTTTGTGGTCTTTGTCAGGGTATGCAGCCATATTTATGATGCCCCAGTACACAACAAAGCTAGCTCCACTACTAAACCATATGCTAGATATGAACACAAAATATGGTCAAATCAGTGTTGGGCATCTCAATAATAGATGATCAGTAATGACTTGATCGGCATCCCAAATAAGAAGACCAACTTAATTGTGTGATCATACCTTGAATGTAGTAGCCATCTCTCAGTCCTCCAAACTTCTCCTGTCCAGCCGTATCCCACACATTATACCTAACAGCTCCTCTGTTAGTGTGGAAAATCAGTGGGTGCACCTCAACGCCGAGAGTAGCTACAAATACAAGGAAAGATGTTTGAGTGCAAGAAATGTTTTAACTGTTATTTGAAAAGAAGATAATCTTGGGAAAAAAAATGGGAAATAAAAAGAAAATTATGGGTGTGGGTTTACTGCTTAACAGACAATTTAAAATTAATTTACAATCTACACATTTCAATGTGGCCCTGCTATTGTTGATCTTTGATAGTCATTTCTTCAATAAAAATATTTTATAAAGAAAGTCAATCTTTTATAAAGTTAAAGGAAGTTGATACAACACTTTTATTATTGGCTTCTTAACATCTTTACCAACAACAGGAAGATATTTGGAAATCTTCACAGCTCTGGGACAACCAAGATGCACATAAGGAGGATGTAAAACGTCTTTATTACATTTACCCATTATGTACTAATGCATTTGCCATTTCACAAGGGAAGCAATACTCACCAACATATTTCTTCTCAAACTCTCCTGTAATGTGTCTCTTCACAAAAGTTGTTTTCCCCGTTCCTCCATCTCCAACCAACACCAACTATAGGAAACAGCAAGTCAGTTTGGACTGGTTGATACTGGTTTAACTACGAACCAATCATTGACGCTGCAAGCCTATTAAAAACAACAACCCTCTACAGTAACGGTACAAATACATGGTGTTTACTTAGACTGCACAACAATCAATCACTTACCTTGAATGATGCTACTACACACGCTGTATCGACCATGATTTATCTGAGGTGAAAGAAAAGGCGGAATTGTTAGCACTTGTTAGCCGCCAACAAGGCACAGTTACTGGAGCACAAGTATGGGACAATCCGATCTCTCCAAAAACAGATTCTGATACCCCTGCAGGTCTAACAGACAACAGTTTAACCCGCCTGCCTGTTTCCTAGCAATTATTATTCTAGCATTTTCCATGGATGCTAACGTTCGAAACGTGCTGTGCAGCCGTTATTGTATCGCTAGCCCCGGAATGTCCGAATCACTCTGTAAGCTAAACATTTATTAGTCCCATATACATTATAAACTCGTCGTTTAACAAAAGCTAAAATCGGGTTAAGGAATAGTTTTACACGTCATTTCATAGCCAACGACTGTTAGCTCGCCGGCTACTAACGTAAGTAAGAGTGCGCCATACGACGCGCGACCGCACTTTTTCTTGTTCGACTGCAACAATCGGTATGTAGACCATCTAATGTGTTCCATGATGTGGCTGGCTCTACAATTTCACACAACCGGTTCCCAGCGCATCACGCTGGTCTGACATGATAAAAAGGGGTTTGTCATTAACTCACTGCTCAAATTACAGATACAGTATCAAATCATAAGAACAAAGCAGTGAACGAGGGGCGCAGGGCCTGCTAACCTGTTAGCTAACAGCATGGAAGCCATCCTTTTCGCAAAGATAACGGCTAAGTTAGCTGGTGGTTAGCACAAGAAAACCAAAGGCCTGAACAAGTTTTTCATCCTTAAAGTGTTTACTCTAAAACACGATAATAACTTTTGGCGGCACCCTGTCGCGCGTCTTTTTAATGGACTTCCCTGAAAATAAAGTACATAGAAAAATTATGGCCTGAACAGACAGTATAATGTAGAGACTCACCGGTGTCACTGCGACGAAGGAAAGAAGCAAATGGCTACGTTCGCGGGAGATTCAGCGTGGCCTATGAGTCAGTTTCCGCCCTTATCACGTGATCACCGCAGCGGTAAAACGCAATTTGTATCATTGTATGGAAAGAGGCCTTCATACATGATTCAGCGATTTTACGCAGGTCAAACTCACTGTTAGAAACAGTGTAAAATAGCCTATCATTGTACAGTGCTTTACAAATTTATTAGACCACCTGTCATATTTGTCTCAGAGACCATCCAGCATCATGAAGTGTTTTAATGCGGACTCTTTCATTTTCAGTCAGCTCTCCACGTTTTACCGTTTTGAACAGGAATGAGGGATTTCAAACTGAATTCACCTTTTTATACCCAAATTTGAGCCGGCTTACTGGGTTTCTCTGAGAAGTCAGAAATGAATCAAGCATAACATTCAACCACTAAAACTCATTTTTCTGTTCAGGAATGCAAGTAAATAACTATAATTTGACATATTAATCAAGAAATAATGATGTGCTTTACTATTTTTTCTTTTTTTTTTTTTTGTAAATCAGTACATTTAAAAATACATGGATAACAATAATAATTATATTTTAGCATTAAAAATATCATTTGGGTTAAAGAGCTTCTACATATTGGTGTATTAACCATTGCAGAAAAATACAAAATGATTTTGGTAATTTAGGGCAGCTGTGGCATAAACCTTACTTTGGGAGGTGGTCCAATAAATTTGTTTAGCACTGTATATTAATTTAAAAAAAAAAAGACTATGAGAGTGTTTCTGATAGTGTCTGTCATACTATAATTGTTCACCTTCTCAGCACAACTGTCCTGCCTTTTTCTGTTGCCTTTTCTGTAGACATTCAGATGCCCTTAATAACGTTACACATGACTTGTAAATATGTGTCTTCTTTTTTTTGCATACTTTGTATATTATTTTTTGTCTATGTTTTAATATTTTTGTACTTTTTTGCTAAAGTAGGCCTACTGTTACTTTTGTACATTTTGAATACTTGAGCTGTTTTATGTTTCCTATATTCCTTTGTTTGTCCCACCCTTTCTTTGAGTGTAATGGAACAGCTGAAACTTGAATTTATTTTGGAATCAATAAAATGTCTAACTAATTTATCATCTCATCTTTAATCTACAAATATTGAATTATCAGCAAATGTTATTACTTATTCCAACCATGTTAACTCCCCTCAAGTTATATGGCCTACTTAGTTTTATATTTTACAAGATAGCCGGAACTTCAGTCAGTAGATCTGGCTTGTATTATGCAAGTCTGTGAAAAGACCCCGCCCTGGGGGTGTCATTTTGAGATGAGCCTAAATTTTTTTTTTTTTAAACAAAACTTTAACCCATTAAAGCCTGGAAATATAAATTATAGCAAGAAATTCTAATTTTTTGGAACTGAAATGTTTATTTCACTCTCTACTGAAATCCCCCCCCAAAATATCCAGATTTCCATAAAGTTGAACATATTTTTTGTATCTCATTTGATACATTAGGTGTTTTTGGTAACTGATAATTCACTTGAAGGTGTTTTTATAATTTATCAGATTGTATTCATATCTTTTTTTTTTAGTAATTTATTGATCATATTGATTAGATAGAGGTATAAAAGTATGTATTAAATATGATACAACAGGCTTTAAGGGGTTAAGCATAGCAAAGATGAAAAAGAGTTGCCTACAAAACTGTAAATCTACACTGGGAAGCACATTTTACAGTGGGCAAAATTGGGATACATTAAACAATTCAAACTATAAATCAGTGATATGATATTGGTTTGAGGCCACAGCTGATCTACAGATGAGGGTATTAGGCCACCCGCATGAAAATTTCAGTTTTTCCCAAGTATTTCTCAAGTGCTGTTAAACAGAACAAGGAATTATAACAGCCTGCAGTCAGTTGTTGTAACGTTCAACAAGGCTTGGACACGTCTCCCGAGGAATCATAGCCTGTTCTTCTTTGGCCCATCTGTCAAGCTCCTTGAGATTTGATGGTCTTCAGGCAAGGACCTTAGTTATATGGTTCTTCCTTCTTTCGTCAAACATAAGCAACATCTCTATGGCCAAAGAGTTCTAGTTTGTTCTCATCTGACCAAAGGACATGCTTCAGTATAGATAATCTTCCCCCAGGTTGTCCTTAGCATACTTCAGTCTGGACTAAAAGTGTCCCCTCTGCAGAAGTGGAGTTTTTCTTGGTTTGCAACCTCGTAGTCCATTCATGTGCAAGGCTCTAGTGATTGTCTTCTTTGAGACTACAATTCCTGTGGCTCGACAAAAAGGTCAGTTCTAAAAGGGGCAAATAATATAGATCGTGGTAGTTTTTGTGAAATAATTTTGTTTCAATGTGCAATGTACAACGTAAGCATCCAAAATAAAACTAAGATACTTGGAAATGCTGTGTTAAAAATGACTTGCGCTGCTTTCCAGCCCTTGGAAAATACTTGGAAAAAACTGAAATATCCATGGGGGGTCTTATAATTTCATCTTCATCTGTATGATAACCTGTAGATAGAGGAGCGACCCCTGCTCATATAATCACAAACGAGTGCTGTGCTGGCCTGCGGAGCTGTATAAACACATCCAGAAACCTTTAGGTCAAAGCATAAGCCATAGTTTTATTATTTGAAATGCGAAATGAGATGAAAAAGGTTTGTTTTCATAATTTTAGCATTATTTTCATCTCTAAAACCAGCACAAGCCAGAAAATTAGTTCTCCCTGTTACTCTCTGAGGTTTTAGTCAAATCACACAAATACATGAACCTCTAGCTGATCAGCAATTTCTTTCCCAAACTGGCACAAATACTCTTTTATTTATTCTACGTATCTTTCTAAGACAGATGATGAAGTTAATTTGGATATTTTTCAATTAATTTTTCTCCATATTTTTTATTCACATACCCATTTCAACAGTAATCTTAATTGTTAAAGCTTGCTGTAAGACCAGACTAGCAAATGGCACTGGACCCTCAATTAGGTTAGGCTTGTTTTAGTATACAAGGGCACACAAAGTGGCAAATTTCATTTTCTGAACACAATTTATTTCAGTATTTTAAAAAAGCCTTGGCAACATTTTATAGACTTGGTCGTTAAGGGCCTAGCTACTACACTGAGGTATAATAGGCATCTAAAGTGCAGGATAAAGTAGTTTTTTACTGACAGTGAAATGTAATACAGAATAATGGTCAACATAGCCTTACAACACAAGAAGTAAGAATTGTGCGTGATTATATAACCTCTAAGTTTGACCACAGCATCTGAGGCTTCATCCTTCATAAGAAACTCCATTGAATTTCCTTAAAGCTACACTTAATCTTTTGCATAGAACAATGAAAATCTATATTTTTTATGTCTAAACATCTTTGGGGGCTGTGTACACACAACAGAGAGTCTATCTGTACAGGTAGTCTGCTTGTATGTTGGCTGCTATCTCAGCCTCCCATCGGTCTCCATTGTTGAGCAGCTTTTCTTTGTTGTACAATAGCTCCTCATGAGTCTCTGTGGAGAACTCAAAGTTTGGACCCTGGGGGGAGAATTAAGGAAAGAACACATATTTAGTGTCTGTAGGCCTGATAAAAAAAAAAAAAAAAAAAATGATTAAAAGTTCCATGCTCATTATTTGGGATCTAATGGTGTGTTGAGAGCACAATCCCAATTTGAAAACAAATAATAATTTCCCCTTTAGCAAAAAAGGAAGTGACTATTAGGTGAGAAATTTGCATGATTAATCTTCTGTGTTTTCACTGGTAGTCAAAGAAATCAGATTTACTCTGTTTTCTCACAGCTGAACAACCACCATCAGCTCAACATTATCTACTAATCAGTACTAATAGTCTAATCCTTACCTCAACAATGGCATCAACAGGACAGGCTTCCTGACAGAAGCCACAGTAGATACATTTGGTCATATCAATGTCATAGCGTGTAGTTCTCCTGCTGCCATCAGCTCGAGTTTCCGCTTCAATGGTGATGGCCTGGGGTAAATGTGGGGATGTAAAAGAGAAGACAAAATCAAAATTTAGAGATGAATGACATCACCAGGTTTGTGTAACCCAGTGAAAATTTCATGTGTGCATTACAAAAACTATTCAAGATCTGTTTATGTGCAGAAACAGGGAAACAGATGCTAGGATATAGAAGAAACAGCTCAAAAATTACACAACTAAAGCCTGCAAAATAGACATTTCAGTCAGGAACAATCTCATCATACATTTAACCGTTTTATTGCAAATTGATATACAGTATTACTTGGAGAGGAAGGCTCTGCTCAAAAGATGCTCTCTGGGTTAGTCAGGCAGCATGCTTTGACTTTCAAGGGAGGACATGGCTAGAAACCCCCATATGGATAGATACACGTATGAAAATGTGTATTGAATACGATAAAAGTAGTTCAAAAGCAGGTAATCCATAGTGTGAATCTAAATATGAGGGTGCAACAACCTTTGTACTATAAAGGAGAAGGCTGGGGTGGAGGAGGTTAAGCTTTGCCAGCAGTAGCAGCATGGTGAATCAGCATTAATGTAAGCAAGGATTAGTGAGAAGTACGTAATGCTTAAACACGCCACAGTGCTGGGAGGAAGAGCTGTGATTGTGAGAACTGTGGGGCGATAATAAGGATCAGCTGGCTGTCAGCTGATCACTGCTGGGCGTATGACAACCGTGTCCTGCATGAACTAACTCTTGGCTTCATAATAGAACATTTTTTCAAGATTAACAAAGATAACGTCTTGGGTTAATTTTGAAAAATAAACAATTGTAAGACCTCTATATGCACATTTATATAGTTCAGTCAGTAAAGCAATAATACAGAGTCTTTGTGTTCACCTGAGCTGGGCAGATGGCTTCACACAGCTTACAGGCAATGCAGCGCTCTTCTCCATTAGGGTAGCGACGGAGGGCGTGCTCACCACGGAAGCGAGGAGACAAAGGGCCCTTCTCAAACGGGTAGTTGATGGTGGCAGGTTCACGGAAGAGGTAACTCATTGTCATCCCCAAACCTGCAAGAAAGTGTTATCAGAGAGACCAAGACTGTTAAGACTCATATATGGTGTTTTCCTACATGCCAGCATCTCCTGAAAATCTAAGGAAAAACAGGCAAAAACCAGTGTCAAAGTGTTAGATGCTGTTGCTTTGAGCACCATTTCCTCATTGCCCTTTTTACATGATGTCCCCCCTCCTCAAAGACCCATCCTCCTGTACAAAAGGAAAGTCTGCAAGAACTCAGTGGCAGCCTGTCCTGATATTTTCAAAACACTTTTCAGGAGTGCTAGTGTGAAAAAGCTACAGGACAGTAGTGGTGTTGCTCACCATATTTAAACAGCCATTATTTTCCTCTGACATCACAGTCTCATGCTCAGCTGTGGTTCAGTTTTGTTCCAGACAACAAACATCAACGTTAGTTATCTAGAAATTTACGTAATTCCTATTCTCAAGTGCTTAAATACTTTATGATGTCTAAAAGCAGCAAGTTATCTAATATGTTGCTTTAACTTTGCATTTGGTCGAGTGTTCAGATGATCCTTGTTTATTGTTTTTGGGTACTGAAAATTCAAGAATTGATAGTATACTGGTCAAATCCCCTACTTCTAAATAATTTTAGACCAGCAATACAGCAGCAGAAGATTATAATATCATTTGATAGTGAGATTAGAGTAAAGGGCAGTCACGTCGTGACTATTTAGTATATTTTTACTGTCAGAGAATCAGATGTAAATGACTAAAATTGGTAAATGTTTGATACATTCTAACATCTCTACACTGTCTAGGACATGTAGCTGCTTATTTAGGATGAAAGCTTAAATCTTAAAAACAAGTCAGAGTTATGTTGGATGTTTTTTAAAGGAAGGTGAACTATACTTTTCTGGCGGGTTATTTCTGGAATAAATTTATTATTGGTTGTTCAAATTGTGTTCAGTAAACTTCACTCTCACACACATGAATATTTACAAAAAAGACTACAAGAGAAAGTATTTGACTTTACTCATCAGTCTTGGATATTTTGTAGTTCTATGTCTTTATTTCCTCAATCTCATGAAGTCACGCCAAACTTAGACAATTATTTCCAGCCACACTTGTGTACTTATGACTACTTGGGGCAAAGGAACCTGTCATTTTCTCTGACAGTATGACAAATACAATTTTGCTGAAAATGTATGGCACAGAGGAGACATATCAGATTGTGACTAGAATACTGACAATGCTTGCTTGAGATCAGATCTTATCACAACAATAAAAAATCGAAATCATATGTTTGTGTGATGCATGACCTCTGAAGAGTTCGGTCCAGAGAAGAGTTGTTGCAGCCCTGTCAGTGATAGATTTCAGGTCTGTTGGTACCTCCTGTGCATTGACATACTCTACAAAGGGAGCATGGATGTGATGAGTGAATAGTAAGATAGTTTCAAATGTGGCTCATCAACTGAAACACTTAAGTGCTGGACTTACTATAGCCATTTCTTTGCACACTGAGACCGAAAGACCGCTTGACACCAGGACCAAATCCAAACGTGCCTGTAAATAAACACAAATTAATTTGACAGTGCCTAATTTTGTTCTTAGTATTAGGCTGCATATTTGCTGCAGAATTACCTGGCTTTGAGTAACAGTAGAGAAGGCGCAGACTCAGAGCAGCCGACATCTGTGCAGAGAGGAGACATGAAACCATGTAGACCTACACCACATTCCAAATTATTATGCAAATTATATTTTTATCCTATTTTCCTAAATATTAATGCAAACCACAGTCAAAAAAATTTTCATCAGCTGTTAGAGCATAATTCAAATGTTTCTGAACAAACTTCATAATGACAACAATTATTTTGTTTTTAAATTAAAACCTCAAAATGCACTGTTCCACATTATTATGCACAACAAAGTTTTAAAACATTTTCTAGGTTGTAAGGAACTGAAAATGGTCATGTGTTGAATTTGCAGCATTAGGAGGTCATATTTACTAAAATCAAAGCTATTTCAATCAAAAACATCTTAACAGGCAAAGTTACACGTTGACATAGGAGCCCTTCTTTGATATCACCTTCATAATTCTTGCACCCATTGAACTTGTGAGTTCTGCTGGATTTTCTTTGCAAGATGCCAGAATATCCTCCCAGCGCTGCAGTTTTGATGTGAACTGCCTCCCATCCTCATAGATCTTTAGCTTGAGGATGCTCCAAAGGTTCTCAGTAGGGTTGAGGTCAGGGGAGGATGGGGGCCACAGCATGAGTTTCTCTCCTTTTATGCCCATAGCAGCCAATGACACAGAGGTATTCTTTGCAGCATGAGATGGTGCATTGTCATGCATGAAGATATTTTTTCTACAGAAGGCACTGTTCTTCTTTTTGTACCATGGAAGAAAGTGGTCAGTCAGAGACTTAATATTTTCACACCTTCAGGGACCCTAAAGGGGGCCTACCAGCTCTCTCCTCATGAATCGGGCCTAGAACATGACTCCACCACCTCCTTGCTGACATCACAGCCTTGTTGGGACATGGTGGCCATCCACCAACCATCCACTACTCCTCCATCTGGACCATCCAGGGTTGCACAGCACTCATCAGTAAACAAGACTGTTTGAAAATGAGTCTTCATGTATTTCTGGGCCCACTGCAACTGTTTCTGCTTGTGAGCATTGGATAGGGCAGCCGAATAGTAGGATTATACACGACTGCAAGCCTCGGGAGGATCCTACACCTTGAGGTTGGTGGGACTCCAGAGGCACCAGCAGCTTCAAATACCTGTTTGCTGCTTTGTAATGGCATTTTAGCAGCTGCTCTCCTACTCTGATGAATTTGTCTGGCAGAAATCTTCCTCATTATGCCTTTATCTACATGAACCCATCTGTGCTCTGAATCGGCCACAAATTTTTTCACAGTACGATGATCACGCTTAATTTTTCATGAAATATCTAATGTTTCATACCTGTCCAAGGCATTGGCTGCACTATTTGACACTTTTCAGCAGCAGAGATCCTTTTCCTTTACCATATTGCTTGAAACCTGTGGCCTGCTTAATAATGTGGAACGTCCTTCTTAAGTTGTTTTCCTTTAATTGGGCTTACCTGACAAAATAATTATCACAGGTGTCTGAGATTGATTTTAAGTGATCCAGAGAGCCCTGAGACACAAAACCATCCATAAGTTTTCTTTTTTTTTTTTTAAGGTATATTTTTGGGCTTTTCGTGCCTTTATTAGAGGGAGGACAGTGGACCGAGTCGGAAACAGGGAAGAGAGTGGGGAGAGACATGCAGGAAATAGTGCCACAGGCCGGATTTGAACCCGGATCGCCTGTGCACATGGTGCGTGCCTTAAGCACTCAACTACTGGCGCGCCAAAACCATCCATGAAAAAGAGAGACGTGAAGAGTGGAGGAAGACATGCAGCCAACCGTACATAGCCAATCATAAGGCTAAATTATCTTTTTTTTTTCAAGTGCTTTTAATGGGAACACCCACATCAGGAAAAGTGGTGTTGTCTGCTGCAACTTCACACACTCCAGCAGGAGAGAAATGAAACTTAAAACTAGAGGTGCACTAACAAAGAAGTGAATACACAGAGACTCAGAAAAAAATTATGTGATCTTGTGCACAGACATGGGGTGAGGATGCTGTCAAAGAAGGAGAGTTGTTTCTACTGAACATGCATTTAAATGTGTTATCTCTTCTATATTTTGTAATATCGGGATATAATAGGCTATTGCTACCTCAAAGAGTAAATACATTAATAAAAAAAATTAGATACCAGCATATAAATTTTCGGCCATATCACTAAGCCCTACATGATAGTATAGCAAAGATGCTCCATTTAAACCATTTTTGTTGTAAAGTAAATTCACTAGTGCCAGCAGAATGCATATGTTTTGTGGGTAAGAGTGGGCTTGACCAGTCAGATGTTGCTGTGACCCTCTAGGATTGTAGGTAATGTATTACTGTTGACACAGATAAACCGTTTTTTCTTAAAACATGGTTTTAAGAAAAAACTACCCTTTTTTAATCATTTGTATTTTTTTTAACAATCTTTATTTTCCACATAATGCACAATACACTGTAGCATATCCCAAGCAGTGCAACCCTGAAGGCCTAATCTTGCTCCTCAAATCCATCCTCTTACGTCAGCGGTTTGAGACGTTTATGGCAAGTCCTCAGAATCGGAAAAAATGAGACTCTTTAGTTTGACTAACCGTTGCGTTAACATTGACATTAACATTAAAGCAGACAGAGCTGCACATACAACCTGATATATTTTAGCGTATAAAGCAAGACTGTGATTGCTGACTGACGAGAAGACATGAATCAATAAAAATGTTACATAGTGTCGAGGTTGTCCTTTTAATCGCAACAGATGGGCAGACATCTCTGCTAATGCGTTAACCGGCATCCCCTTCAACGATATTTCGGATACTAAGTGAAAGTAAGTAAAATTAAGTACCCTAACCGTTGGCAGAATTGGTCCGTTATTACATCATCAGCACGCAGTTTGTCTGTTCACCGAGTTGGTTAGATTTCCTCTATAAATCAGACGTCATATCGTTACATTATCGATTTATGACTACTAATCCAGTCCTAAAGTGTCAACCTCGTAAACTAACTCCAATAAAAGTTAGAAATTCAGGGCATTATACTGGAATGACCCCTGTCCGATTAGGCTGGTTCTAATTTTCAGAAACCTTATAATTACAAAAAAAAAAATGTCCTAACGTGGTTATCCTGGGAAACCCTTCCCAGCTTAGTCCTCACCCTTGCCTGACCCTGAACAAAGTGCCTCAAAAAAGATTATTTTCTCGCCCTCACTACAATTCCATGAATTAACCTAAAACCTAAACCAGTTCAAGTGTATACACTTACCTCTCCCACAGCTTTAGATAAGCAACAACACGGGCAGGCAGCAGTCCCTGAACTGCGCAATTGTTTGTTGCGTTAAAGGGCTGTTCGTAATTCCAATCTTCGGTTAGGTAATCACCGTATAAAAGCACCCTTAGTTTAATTCCACCAATAATTTAGATGGCATCTTAGAAAAATGTATTTGCACGGCTGCATACAGCATTATTAATCAGTTTTATCCGGAGGAAGCCCTGACTCACACACTGAAGACCTTTTCATTCTGAATGGAGTTATAATTACACTTTGGAAGTCAAAATCCTGAACCTGAGATACCAACACTCCAGTTTTTGCTGTGCCCAACTGCTTTGTGGGAGGTGATATGGAACTTTTCTCTAACTATTTGCTACTGTGTAGTTAACAAAGGTGGAAAAATAAAAAAGTATTGTAATGAAGTAAAAGTACATTTATGCTGGTCAAAACTTACTTACGTCGAAGTAAATGTACTGATTTCAAGTACCCAAAAAACTACTGAATTCCAGTAATCTTGAGTAATTTTATACATTTCTTTCTACCCCTGGTTTAGACCACTCATTCCCAAAGTTTAGCTTGCCAAAGAAGTTTGTAGAATTTCTCTGCTACAGTATTTAATGCACCTTTATGTCTGCGGTTCACATTATATCAAAATGGGGGGCTTCACTAACCTTGCAAAGCAGATGGATACGCCCGTTTCCTTGTTTTTCACTGGCGAATCCATCTTGCAAAGCTCCCATCTGAACCGTTTGAGCCCAGTAAGAAAGTGACAGGACCAATCAGCGACGAGGGGCAGTACTTTCAGCCGCAGCGGAGTCTGACGTAAACAAGCAGCAGCAAGAGCCAGTGCAGTTATGGAGGAAGACATTAGCGTGGATGTTACTAAAGCGCCAGTTTTAGCAGAACTTGACAACATTTCTTTGTTAAAAGAAGAACAAAGAACAGCAGTGAGTTGCTTTCTTTTCAAAAACGACAAAAGTCGAGTACTTACATGTCTACAGTCGCCATGTTTGCGTTATTCCTTAGTAGCTGCGCATGCGCAGTTCGATAGCAGCTGTGTTTTGTTGATCCTATAGGCCCATAGAGATGTGATAGACAGAACATTCACCCAATCACACTCCGAGTTTTTTTTTTTCAACTCCTCTGCCTTTTCTCAAACGTTTCCTATTGAAGCTTTTCCAGATGGATGTGTGAAACAAATCCATCTGGAATGTCAGGTTAGGGCTTCACCCTATAATGTATAATCACACTCATATCATCATCATAATAAAACACAACACAAGGCTCTACCAGCCACTTGGTGGCACCAGATCTAAAGTCACAGTTGTTGGTGCTTGTCTAATAAAAATAAATGCATTGTTCCAGACAAGATGAAGGCCAAATATGTGAAGAAAGCCACTGTGATGGAGTGAAGTGGCTTCTTCCAGGCTTGTGAAATAAAAAGCATCAGGTCTGGACCAAACTGAGTCCAGAATTAAAATTATCTTAGCTTGCACCAGACATCAGCTTAACCTAGAAACAAAGGAAGGCACAGAAGGCAGACTTGATATTTAAAAAAAAAAAAAAAAAAAAAAAAAGTTGCTTGTACCTTGTAAAAAGTGGGTAATCAGGAAAAAAATTTGGGAATCACTGTTTTGGACAACAAGATGGTTATTGAGCTCACATAAGGTTGGATTGGGTGAATTCATTCAGTAACTGGAAAACACGTATGCTAAAGAAATTTACTTTCATGTAATAAAAATACACTTTCCCAGAAATATCTGCCAAGAACAGTCCAAAACTGTAGAAAATTAGTTGATGACCCCTGCTAGTGTTGTGGTCAGATGACCAGAAACACACTCAACTCAACAACTCTGATGTAATCTTTGATTAACCATATTTGAGCAACTCTGTATCACCCCCATTATTGATAAAAAAAGACAATTTTGTAATTTTTATCTCCTAATATAGAAAGGAGAAGCTGAGTGAGTAGTGTAATACATTTGTAACACACTGAGTGAGTAACTGAGTGAGAGAGAGAGAGAGAGAGAGAGAGAGAGAGGAAGTTGGTCTTCCTCTCTCATCATTGGTGTTTCTCACACTTCACTCCTCAGCAAGCGCTCAAACAGAAACGGAAATGTAAAAGGTAATCAACTTTAAATTTATCTGACTGAAAACTGTCCAAATAATGTTTGTTTGCCTGGCAGAAAAAGTATTTTAACTACTTTACACTAAAAACTATAAAAATTGAGACAGATGTCATGAATTTGAGCTCACTAATAGGCTGATAGTAAAGCATTTAGCTTACATTAAACATGATGATTCCCAACATTGCTTTGTTTATTTAGCTCTATTCTTTTAGTGATACTTTGTTTACCTTGAATAAATGTGCTCCAGTGACAGCAAAGCTGTCGTAGTCACTGATGCAGGACAATCCCATGTTCTTCTAGATCATCGAACATTTGTCTTCTAGTAAGATGTTGAGCCCATCGAGTCCAGCCCAGAGGGTCAGTGAAGAGGACACCTCTGGATCTGATACACGGTCAGATGTTGGCCAAGAACCTGAGACAGACCGGTTTGGCTTCATTCTGACTAATGGATCCACAGCTGGGTGAGCAGTTCCACATTTGTGCCTGTGAGCTGTTTCTGTTCTGTGATTAAACATGGCACCCAGACCAAAACCAGGTATACTGGTTCTTTGTTTTCAGACTGCTTATGGTGGTTATAGGATTAGGGACTTGCATCCTAAAGTAAATAATACTCTAGAAAACCTCTAATATGTTTCTTCCTGCTCTTTCAAGATGATACCGAAATGGGCAAAGTCAAATAATACAAAAGACATTACCAAAGAAATGTTTGTAAATTTTTTTCCAGTTCTATATTTTGGTATTCTCACTATCAGAAACAATCCAATTTCCTTTTTAAATTATAAGAGTATTTATTTTGATACGCTGTTAATTAATTCAAATAATAAATACACGATATTTGAGCCAATAATAAGCCAGATATTATTTTATATATGACAATTACATGAGTATTCAGACCTTTTGCAAAAACACTGGAAATTTAGCTCAGGTACCTCCCACTGCTCCTGATTGAGGCTGAGATGTTTCTACACCTTGACTGGAGTCCAGCTGTGATAAAGTAAAGTAATTGGACATGTTTTAAAAAGGCACACACCTCTCTATAGAAGGTCCTCTTCCATTTGAGATTTATGGAGGCCACTGTGCTCCTGGGAACTGTCACTGCAACAGAATATTTTCCCCGGATCTGTGTCTTGCAAAAATCCTGTCTTTGAGCTCTGCAGGCAGTTCCTTTGACCTCATGGCTTGGTTTCTGCTCTGATACGCATTGCTGACTGTGAGGCTGTCTATAGAGAGGTGTGTGTCTTTGCAAATCATGTCCAGTCAATTTAATTTACCACAGGTGGACTGCAGTCAAGGTGTGGAAACATCTCAGCAAAGGTCAAGAAACCTGAGCAAATTTTGGGGTTTTTTGCAAAGGGTCTGAATACTTAAATCAGTGTGATATTTCAGTTTTTAAGTTTTTATAAATTAGCAACAATGGTGGGGTACTTAGTGTTTATTAATAGGAATAAAAATGAGATTCTTTTTTACTGTAGCATCAGGCTGCAACCTAACAAAAGTGAAAAAGGAGGAGGGGGTCTGAATATTTTCTAAATGCACTGTATAAAAAAAAAATCTGACCCTATTAATGTCTACACCTATTACCATCGTAGGGTTGACGATAACATGAACTGTGAGCATCTCAGCCTTTAAAGGATTTTCAGGATTACACTGTTTTATTCAAATGATAAAGTAAAATTATCCTGCATTTTACAAAAGGAAAGGGATCAAAACAAACTGTATTCTCTGTTTAAAAAAAAAATAAATAAAAGTTTGACATTCAGGTTGTGTGCCACCGCCTAATGCTCACTAATCTATTTTCCAGTTATTTCTGTAAATGTCACAGGTGATGATTAAGATTTGTTATCCTGATAGCTGAAACACTATCATATTAATAGATCATAGGTTACCTTCAAAGTAGCAGCTGTTTAGTGAATCTCTAAATCTATAGCATGGGCCAAATGAGAGAAACATAGTGAGCAAGAGAGATAAACCCAAATTAATGATAAACTTTCCGACTTATGATGAGAGAATTATTCAAGAGTGGTCATTTGTAAAGGATCATCAACAAAACTGCTACTTTGTTTAAAAATAGACATGCTACAGGAGTGGATTTAACTAAAACAGGAGAAAAAAGCTTTAACCCATGGTACAATCATGAAAAAATCTGCATGTGCAGTCTTTATGTGGATTTTATGATTAACCAGGCCTGCAAAAACATGCTACCTGCATTAAACATTTCCCCATTGATAACATCCTGACCTGTTGCTATGGAGACTTTAAACTGCTAACGCGTGGTTTTCCTGTTTCCTGTCTTGAATTTGCGGGGTGCTGACTTATACAATGAAAACAGAGTGAATGTGCATGCAGCTGCTCTGTGTGGCAGCATGAAGGTTTCAAGTTTCGCTGTTAATTTGTATTGTTCAATCAGCGTCCACTAAACCCAGATTTGTTTTCTAATTAACTAATGTGGCATTTCTTTTTTTTTGCTGTCAGGTGTGTGGGCCCAGCTCCTGAGCTGGTCAGGCAGAGGGAGGCCAAATGGATTAACATCATTAGCCAGTGGGATCATATCTTGTTTAAGAAGACTCATAAGGTGTGTCTCAGTTGAAGTAAATATCTAACTTAAAGGTTTCAGTGCCTCTTCGTGGATTATTTTCTTACATGATTGTTTAACTGTGTTGTTAATGTTACATCAGGTCAAAGTGCAATGTCAGAAAGGCATCCCTGCCTCTCTCAGAGCAAAGTGCTGGCCTCTGCTGTGTGGAGCAACTGACAAGATGAAACAAAACCAAACTCTCTACCAGGCAAGAAACCTGCACACAGTCATGTGGTGAATGTTTGCAGATCAGCAGCTACAAACAAGAGTCCGGTGACCCATCTCAATCATAGTAAATAATGTATCGACTAAAGTGTCATGTCCTCGCATACTGAATCACTTTTAAGAAAATCTGACCAACAGTTGTCTGTTTTCAATTGTGAGGAATTTGTTGCTTTTCCCTGCTTTTAAAAAACTAATGAATATAAATCTAATTATCTAAAGCACCTAGCCAAAACCATGCTCATCTTTGACACACTTTTTAGCCTTTCACATTGATACAGTAGATAATAACAGAAATACAATAGTCAAAAGTGTACACTAACCTTGTTTTTACTCCTTTGTTAGTCTCTGGATTCGCAGCCTGCTCTGCAGAGCTGGGTGGATGTGATTGAGAGGGACCTGGACCGACAGTTTCCTTTCCATGAAATGTTCCTCTCCAAGGATGGACATGGGTAGGAAACACTTCATACCTTTATCTCATTCTGCACACAAGGGGACATAAAAATCCTGATGTTTCCATATGTCTGAGTAGCTGCACAATCACTACATCTTCAAATTCATGCTTTTGTTCTTCTGTCGCAAAATTGGAAACTAAGCGGTTAAACAAAGAGAGTTTCTCTCTAAACATTGTGAAGTTGAACTTATGCTTCATGTTTGTTTGTTTGCAGGCAGCGTGGTTTGTTCCGGGTGTTAAAAGCTTACACTCAGTACCAACCAGAAGAGGGTTACTGCCAAGCACAGGGCCCAGTGACTGCAGTGCTGCTGATGAACATGCCAGCTGAGGTAGAGATCAACAGCACAGTGCATACTGCTGTCCAATAAAAAGCAGCAAACCCCAAATCAAAATAATAATAACATGACTCTTGGCATCTTGTCTCATTGTGCAGACTTTGCTTCAGAGGCGTCACTACTAAAATATAACAGCTTTAACTGACATTGTTAACTATATTTATGTTTGTCTGAAACATGAAAGACTGCTGTCACAAGTAGTGTCTGCCATGATCCATCTTACCTCATATGACCCTGGTAGGAGGCGTTCTGGTGTTTGGTGCAGATCAGTGAGCAGTACCTGCCAGGATACTACAGCCCACTTCTGGTGAGGACCTGCAAATATTTACTCATTCATAAAGTGCATCTTATCTCTCTTATTGATACCTACAGTGCCTATAAAAAGTATTCCCCCCCCCCTTGGATGTTTTACCCATTTATGGATTTTATAAATTAATCATTGTCAATATGATTGGCTTTATTTTTAAACAAAAAATAGCCAAAAACTCTGCCTAATGGCAAAGTAACCACCACAGATTTCTTCAAATAAATGTCAATCAAATAAAAATATGTATTGTAAAATCTGTAAAGTCTGTGTGGATAGGTCTCAGTCAGGCTTGCACATATGGACCATGCAAATTTGAATCAATTTCTCTTTGTAAAACTGCTCAAGCTCTGTCAGATGGCACAGGGATCAGGTAGGAACAGTCTTTTTCAAGTCCGGCAACATATTTTCTATCTGATTGAGGTTTAGTCTTTGACTCTGCCACTCCAGAACATTCACCTTGTTGTCTTTAATACATTTCTGTGTAGCTTTCATTGTATGCTCCTGGTCAGTGAATAAGATTGTTGTCAAGGATTTTCCTATATTTTACCCTCCACCGTTAGAAGCCTCCAAGAGCCGGCTGCCAAGTGACAAACCCACAACATGATGCTGCCACCATTGTGTTTCACAGTGGAGGCGGCGTGTTTGTGGTGATGTGCACCGTTTGGTGTCCCCCAAACATAGCGTCTTGTCTGATGGCAAAAACAAACAAACAAAAAAAAAAAACAGTTGGCCTCATCAGCCCAAAGAACTTTATTCCACTTG
Source organism: Cheilinus undulatus (assembly GCF_018320785.1). Classification (NCBI taxonomy): domain Eukaryota; kingdom Metazoa; phylum Chordata; class Actinopteri; order Labriformes; family Labridae; genus Cheilinus; species Cheilinus undulatus. The sequence continues at coordinate 30,258,926 of NC_054874.1, read as the reverse complement.
ACCATGGAGTTTCTCACATGCCTTTTGCAAACGCTTATCGAGATTTAATATGAGTTTTCTTCAACAGTGGCTTTCTCTTTACCACTCTCCCATAAAGCTTTGACTGATGAAGAACCCAGGCAACACTTGTTGTATACAGAGTCTCTCCCATCTCAGCTGCTGAAGCTTGTAACTCCTTCAGAGTAGTCATAGCTGTCTTGGTGGTCTCCCACTAGTCTCCTTGTTGCACTGTCACTCAGTTTGTGAGGACGGCCTGATCTAGGCAGATTTACACGTGTCATATTCCTTCCATTTCTTGATGATGCATTTAACTGAGCTCTGAGGGATGTTCAGTGCCTTAGAAAAAAAAATTTATCTATCCCCTGACTTATACTTTTCAACAACCCTTTCTCTGAGTTGCTTGGAGTGTTCTTTTGTCTTCCAAATTATACTGACCAAGATTGATTTATAAAATTACTAAAAGGGTAAAATATCCAAAGGATTAAATTCTTCTTATAGGCACTTTATTTAACGGTTGTACATAGACTGTACACAGACAGACTGGCATGTTCATTCAAACTCTGGTAACCAGGGCTCGAGATTGAGGATGTCCTGTTGTTCCAGGAATGATGCAAAAAAGTGCTTTGGATGAACAGAAATCTATACTGGGATGACATCAGGACAAAAGGGATTTTCTTGTGCATCTTTATAAAGTTATGCATTTATGTACAGTGCTTAACAAATGTATTAGACCACCTGTCATATTTGTCTCAGAGACCATCCAGCATCATGAAGTACTTTAATGCGGACTCTTTCATTTTCACTGTGCTCTCCACGTTTTACCATTTTGAACAGGAATGAGGGATTTCAAACTGAATTCACCCAAATTTGAGCCGGCTCACTGGGCTTCTCTGAGAAGTCAGAAATTAATCAAGCATAACATTCAAACACTAAAACTCATTTTTCTGTTCAGGAATGCAAGTAAATAACTATAATTTGACATATTAATCAAGAAATATTAATGTGCTTTACTATTTTTTCAGTTTTTTTGTAAATCAGTAAATTTGAAATTCATGGATAACAACAATAATTATAATTTTGCATTAAAAATATCATTTGGGTTAAAGAGCTTCTACACATTGGTGTATTAACCATTGCAGAAACATAAAAAAAGGATTTTGGTAATTACCAGTGCTGTTAATTTAGGGCAGCTGTGGCATAAACCTTACTTTGGTTGGGGTAAGGGTGGTCTAATATATTTGTTAAGCACTGTTTATGTTAATAATGTTGCTTAGAAAAATGCTAAACAAACCCATTAATCAGATGACCTGCTATAAATAATGTGAAATCTGATGGTTGCCATTGAAGATCACCTCCATACAATTGCATATAAGATAACTGAAAAAGACATATGGAAGCTGAATTAAAGACAAGAACTGATGGTTTTCTGTGTAAAACAATTACTTTTTAAAATGTTGACCTTGCAAAGCTGATTAGTCAGATTCCAAGTCTGTCATCAGGCAGATCCATCTTGCAAAGCTGCAGTCTGAAACTTTGTGCCCAGTCCTAGAATTGATGGACCAATCAGCATCTTTTGAGAAGAGTGAGGCAGTAGTTACAGGTGTGGTTTAGCTGCAATGTGATAAACAGTGGCTGTGAGTGAAATGACTATCTTGGACATAGCTATAGCAACAGTTTTTATAAGAACTGGACAGGACAATCTTTTACTGATATTAAAAACATTCACATACTCAGGAGGGAGTCCTGTTTGACGCTGCAATGCTGACCTGGGTCTTGAAAAGGACGTGTCCAGCTGCACACAAACACCTGCAGCAGCATGGGGTGGAGCCACTCATGTTTGCCACAGACTGGCTGATGTGTCTTTTCACACGCCATCTGCCCTTCAACACACTGCTGCGAGTCTGGGACCTTTTTTTCTGCTACGGTATGTCTGTCATACATTTCCTGAAAGGGAAGAAACACAATCTTAAAGCCTACACCATTTCATGTTTTGCTTTAATTCATATGGAGTTATTTGCATAATAGCAATGTGTTTTTTGAGATGCTTTTTATAGTAATTTTTCATATTATGACATCATTTACCTTTTGTCCTCCGGTCTGTGCAGGCGTGCGGGTGCTGCTCCAGGTGACGGTGGTGCTTGTCCGTCGGGTGCTTGGTCGGGCAGAACAGAGGAGGCAGTGTGAGGGTCAGATGGAGACTCTAGAGAGGCTGAGGGGGGTCAGGGATCAGGTCCAGGAGGAGGATGACACCTTCATAGCAGAGGTAAGACAAAACACTGCACCATCACTACAAGCTGGAAGATGAACTGAATTACTACTCAAAAATACTGGCATTTACTCACGGCCTTATTCCTGAACTTTATACTGTACCACAAAGACTTCTTCAAGTAGTGTTGTTATAAAGATGGATCTGTTGAAATTCCACTGCATCTGAAAATAATTCAGAATGCAGGAAAAACGTTCCATACAGAAGGCACTTGCTGTGAAAACACTCACACATTTGCAAATAATGTTTATGAAGGCCTCCTCATAACAGTTATTATCAATAAGATTTTTAAAAAATCTACCTTTCTGAACTCTAACCAGAGTAGAAAAACTCAAACACATGAGAAGAGAGACCTAAAAACCTGCTGATGTACTGGGAATTTCAACACAACCATCTCTAGGGTTTACAGAGAATGGTCTGAAAAAGGGAAAATATCCAGTGAGCTGCAGTGTGGACAAAAATGCCTTGTTGATGTAAGAGACCAGAAGAGAATGGGCAGACTAGTTCGGGATAATAGAAATACAAATGCACGTCAAATAATCACTTGGTACTACTAATGTATGTAGAATACCATCTCTGACGGCACAATACATTGAACCTTGAAGCAGATGGGCTACAGCAGCAGAAGGCCACACTGGGTGCCACTCCTGTCAGCTAAGAACAGGAAAATGAGGCTACAATTCACACAGGCTCAGCAAAATTGGACAATAGAAGATTGGAAACACTTGGCTTGGTCTGGATGAGTTCAGATGGTTGGGTCAGAATATGGTGTAAACAACATGAAAGCGTGGATCCATCCTGCCTTGTATCAACGGTTCAGGCTGGTGGTGGCGTAATAGTGTAGAGATATTTTCTTGGCCCTTTAGTACCAGCTGAGCATTGTTTTAATGCCACAGCCTCCCTGAGTATTGTTGCTGACCATGTCCATCCGTTTATGACCACAGAGTACCCATCTTCTGATGGCTCCTCCAGCAGGATAATGCACCATGTCACAAAGCTAAAACCATCTCAGAGTGGTTTCTTTAACATGGCAATGAATTCATTTTACCACAATGGCCTCCTAAGTCACCAGATCTCAATCCAATCCTTTGGGATGTGGTGGAATGGGAGATTTACATCACAGATGCCAACAATCTGCAGCAACTGCATGATGCTATCATATGGACCAAAACCTCAGAGGAATGTTAACAATACCTTGTTGAAGCTTTGGCACGAAGAATTAGGGCAGTTCTGCAGGCAGAAGGTGGTCCAACCCAGTACTAGCAAGCATCTAAACATTGACATGGGTCAATCTGGAGATGTGGCTGGCAAGTTTATGACTTATTTCATAATGGGGAATTGGCATGTGGACATCTTTTTCTTTGCTGCGAGTGTACATCCCCATGTTTTATGATTTCATGTTTTTTGAAGGGCATTCAGGTTGAATAGGACTCTTAATTTCCATATGAAGGAAATGTGATTCATTTGCCTTAAAATAACTGTCATGTTAAGCTCTCTTTATAAATCAAATGTGTTAACATTGGCTGCCCTGTTTGTAAATGGTAGCACGTGGTTTACAGTGTCAATCTTGACATAAATTGTGTAAAAAATTAAGTAAATATAATACAAGTTAAACTAGTGTTGTTCTTTCTTTTTCAGGTGTGCTCTGTACAACTCTCAGCCAAAGATCTGGAAAAACAAACGGAAAAACAGTTAGAAAAGTGGAGGAAAGACAGACCCTTATCCACCTTTGATCCCAGAGGCCGCTGCCACGGATATCAGATGGCGTGGGCAAGGGCTCGACACACAGAGGAAGAACGGGACAAGAGAGAGCGGGAGAAAGGGAACCTGTCCGTCCCAATCACTCGCTCAGCTTCCACTCTCTCCCTGTCCCCCTCCCTGCTTCATAGGTGGAGAAAAGGAGGGAAGGTGAATGCAGAGGAGTGGGAAGGCGGAGGTAAAGTTGTGAGGCATCTTTCAATGGGAGCAAAGGAGGACATGAGGGGCTGGACTGAGTTGCATGTTAAGAAAGTGAAGGAGGTACAGGAGGAGGAAGATGAGGAAGTTTTCGAAGAACATGAACATGAACTCTTGAAAATACCTGAAAATATGGACACCATCCAAAACATGCAAGAAGAGCATGAAGATGAAAAAGTCTGTTTAGAAGTAGAGACTGAAAAGACAATCAGTGAAGAGGAGGAAAGACAACTTAGAAAGACTGAAGAGAGTGAAACACTCTCTGAACAGACTGAAGAACCAAAACATGGTCCAACAGAAGACCAAAATGTTGAAAATATCCTTCAGATACCTGATTACACAATTCATCAGGAGCAAGATGAGGAGCTAAATTCTGACAGCCCATCACAAGTCCTGGAGCTGCAGAGTCAGGAAAGACAAGAGCAGGAGATTGAAGTGAAATCTGAAAATAAAGAGACAGAGAAACTTGAAACAGAAGGTGGACTACCAGATTTTATAGAGGAAAATCAGACTGAGGTACAGACAGATGATGATTCAGACCAAAAGACAGAGGCAGAGTCAGGAGGAGCCACAGATCGAAGTGAGGAGCAGGATGATGTGAAACCAGAGAACACAGAAACTGAAAATGTGCAACAAACGCAGGTTGAAACACCCCCCAAAGCAATAAATGAGACAAGTCCAGACACAGAGATAGACAGTGAGGCTCACATTGTCAGAGACACTGTTGATGAGATAGAGGCACAACAGCAACAAGAGGAAGAGAAAAGCTCACAAGAAGATGGATCTGAAGGAGAACATCTCTCTAATGAACAATCCAAGGAAATCGACCTGAAAGATGAGTCTTGCTTGCAGACAGAAACTGATGTACTGTCGCATGATTCAGTTACTCTGAACCAAATGGATCCAGAAATAGGGCAAAGAAATTTTTCAGAAGAACATGCTGATTCTGAGACAGAAGCGGAACCATTAATTCTGTGTTTGCCTGAATGCACTGAACAAAAAGAAAGTACTGGGTTAGAGGCTGAAAAGAACACTGCGGCTCAAACCCATGTAGTGATGGACAAAAATGAAGTTAGTTCAGGGAGAGAGAGTGACACAGCTACATGTGAATCTACACAGGAAGACGAAGAAGTAATTTCCACTGTAGGCTCAGAGGAAAAGGTTAACAACAGTCAAACACAAGCAGAGAAAGCAAAGACAGAGAGTGGAATCAACGAGGAGGCAACTGACATCACAAGACCTCTAACAAGTGCTGAGGAGATAGATGGAAAAAGTTTGGTGCCTGAGGAACCAAAAGTTCAAAACTTGAAGGAGGAAGAAATCTCAGAAAATCTTGAGGAAAACACACCAGGAGGGGATCATATCTGTAATCCCACAAACTCTCCAGAACCCGACAGTAACCTACAAATCAAAGAGAAAGAATCAAATTTTGAGCCGATTAACAGTGACCAAACACAACTATGCGGGCGTCGCAACAGCAAGTCTTCTGGTGATTTCTGCGTCCGCAAGTCATCTGCCACCCGTAGGTCCTGGTTAGGGCGCAGGCTGTCAGAAGATCTTTTCACCATGCCGCAGAAAACCAACCAGTCACAACTAATCTCCAATTCACACAGTGAATTACAAGCCAATCCTGAAGTTGTAAACCAAACGAAACCCGAAGAAATCCCCTCCCCACTGCCTGCAGAGGAGACCATTAAGACTCCTGCGCCGTCTGAGTCCCACCCCTCTAAACGTTTTGATTTCTTCCGCAGACTCAAAGGAGAACGGCCTAACAAAGCCAAGACCCCAATGCAGGTACCCACAATTGTAATTCAGGACTTCAGCGACGGAACAGGGACGGGGACTGTGGTCGAAGAAGAAGGGCAGGAGAAACTGAGCTCCAGGGAGAGGAGGAGGAGGCGCAGGGAACGAGAGAGGAAAGAGAAAGAGGAGGAGAGGTTGAGAAAAAAAAAAGAAAAGGAGCAGGAGAAAGAGAGGAGGAAACCGCAGACAAGAGGGAAAAGTTTCCAGGGGCAAAAAGAGAAAGGAAGCATCGATGAAGCTCAACATGTGAAGACAGAAGCTCAGTCATTCAGATATACTGCTCCTTATGCTGAGTCTTATTTTTGACAGAAAAAAATCATGTTTTTTTCTCTATCTGAAATGGTTACAGAAGTTATTTTAATCAAGTGGACTTACGTTGGTGGTTGATTTGATACTTGAATGTCTTAACATGTACATAACTAATAAAATACATTTACAAACTTTGGAAAAATATGTTTGTTTTATTTTTAGGAGGCATTTAGTTGCATCTTGATCACTTACAGACAAAGTGAAAAACATTAGAAGTTGTTCACAATATCACATAAACCATGTGTAACATTATAGTCTAATAAAAAATTAGGAAGATATAAGCAGTGCCCATCAGTAGTTTTGATTTATAATGCATGTATAAAGAAAAGTAACCCTGCACTCACTAGTGTAGGCCTGTAATAACAGAAAAAGAAGTTTAAGGATGTCTTTTTTTCTAGCGCTGCAGATTGAGAGCAAAAGTTAAATAACACAGTCACTCTCTTTTACGTAAGTCAGTGTCTCTTCACATATTCTTCTGTCGACTGTCACTCTGCCTGGGAGTCGTCCTCACTGTCACTGGCCAACACTTCTTGAGTTGTTACTGGTTGAGTCGTCATCTGAGAAGACGGAGGAAGTACTGATCCGAAGAACAGGGAACAGAACTGTGAGAAATAACAAAGGTGAAAAGTATGATGAGGACATATTTCAGGTGAAACAGAATTGCATCAGTGTGTAAACGATCAAAGTTGATCTGTACCCTTCACCTCACATGGCTCTGCAGACAGACTGATGGAAAAGTTTATCATCATAAAGTCATTTATTTGAAAATCAATTGATGTAAAAGTCCAAGTGACAAGTTAGCAGAGTTTGAGAAGTGTGTGAGGCAACCATGGAGATCCACTCATACACATGAATTAACACAGACCAGTCTTCTCTTTTTATAAAATGCTTGGGTTTTTTGCAGACTTTTAGGCAGAAAAAGGTCGAGATGTGTTGATTTTCAGTGCGGATGACCACCGTCAAGCAATACTTCATCTTCTCTTCACTAACTCTCACATGTCTGCATTTATCATACAAGTTTCATGGTGGCTGTTTACAACAACAAGCAGAAGCTCAATGCTGGTATATTTATCCGTCAGTAATCCTACCACACAGTCTCTGTCATTCAGTGTGTGTTTGGTCTTAAAACTGAACATGCATTCTCTGAATTCATGCTCCCTGTTTGCTGTTTTATTATTTATTATGTGTTTTTTTTGTGAGTCATTTATTGTGCTTTTACTGTTTTGTCAAAGCCTGTAAAGCACTTCGGTCAACTAAGGTTGTTTTTAAATGTGCTATATAAATAAACTTTGACTTGACTTATTAACTTAATAATTCACTTAAAAAAGCTTGTTTTTGTAACTTAGAGCAGAAAGATGACACAGAAATCTAGTTTCATGTTAATAATATAAATACACATGATTTGCATTACTGTTATTGAAATGATGCGGCTGTCACATTATACCGGTAGTATCTAATGTGATCAGGTTTTAAAATTGCATTTTAAATTAAAGGGAGGTCAGGTCTATCTTACTGCTTTTTGTAATTATTGGAATTGTATTAATGAATAAAGAGTGGAGAAAACAGAGGAAGTAATAGGATACTTACAGGAGTGTATGGAGATGTGTTCTGATTCAACTTGCTATTAAAATGCATGCTTATATCACGGCTAGCTGAGGACTAGAAAACTTGTATCATAAATTATTTTTGGTCATCAAAAAAGTGATCTGATCCATGACATAAATACCAAGTTGAAGTTGACAATGCTGCTGATCTTGGGGAAATCTACTTGATTAATTTCAGGGCTGGTTTTTACTTATTCAGGATACATTTATGTCCGTATTATGTCTGACGGCCTTTTATTCCTCAATATCACCAAATTAGGGGGGGATAAAGATTATGCTGTTTAGATGTATTTTATGTCACACTTGAACATTTTACAGCTTTTATGATGTGCATAGCAGTGACATTTTCTTTACATAGCACGTAAAGTGATGTTGATATAAAGCCTGATTTCCTTGGCAAAGCATGGCAGGGCAGGATCATACTTTGAGAGTGTTTTTTCAGCTGGAACAGGGGTTTGAGTTAGGGTAAAAGCATAGAAGGTGGTAGATTTTGGAACAAAACCTTCAGATTTCTACCAGAAAGCTTAACATATCATCATTTTATCTTAACATAAAAATCAATTCAGGATCATAGTGAGACAACAGCCCAAAACATACACCCCAATCTACGTAAGCATGGCTTCACCAGAAGCAGATAAACATTTGGGGATGGCCCAGACAGAGCCCAGACCCTGGAGAGGGCTGTGCTATCCTATCCAAAAAGACTAAATGATAAAAGATTAAAAGGTGCTTTAACAAAATGGTAGTCTAAGGGTGTGCCAATGTTATTAAAGTAAACAAACACTAACTAAATGAATAAAACTTTAATGTAAAAACCATTTTGTGGGCATTTTAGGTCTCGAGTTGTATTCAAACATCAAATTTGAATAAATTAAATAAGAAGGGAAGAGTAGCCTATTTAAATGTCCTATTAAATATTGCATGATGTTTACCTTTCCAGCCCCTCTGGTCTCGCCCCTGATGTAAAAGTATCCCTTATGCTGAAAAAACGTACACTAAAGCTAATAAAAACTAAACTAAACTAATAAACCAGCAGGCTAAACAAATAAAAAAAAACTGACATTTAAAACTAAAATTTAAAAACAAATAAATAAATAAAAACTAATGAAAAATCCCAAACTACCATAACCATGGGGCGTGCGTATTTACACAACCAGTATGTTTTTTAATTAAGTCTTCCTAAAAGATTTTATTTGTTTTTCAGTTGAACTGTATATGTTTTGGACCATGTTAATTGTCTAAAAAACTTACATATCTTGGCCTCCAACACAACAAGGGGGCATTTTTAAAAGGGTGTGTAGGCTTTTTAGAGCCACTGTAGCCAATGCTATTTGCAATATTTTCCTCTTTCCACTAAATTTGCAACAGTTGCTCCGAGGGTGACTTTCTGTATCATTTTGTGTAAAAATAAGCTGCAGTTGTAGATTGATCACTCTCTGGTGAGTCTTAAAACAGGATATGAGCAGTTTTCAATAAGGTCAAAACAGGAAAACAGGGGTGGAGAAGGAGGGAGGCTTTGGGTACTGACTCACAGAAACTCTGTAATTTTTCAATAAATATTACAATCATTTACTCCAGCCACAGATTTCTGAAGGACTTATCTTCCATCAGAGTGCCTTGTCTTAGATCTTTTCACATACAGTTTAGTGTTTCATCGCTGTATGTAATGTTGAGTGAATATTCTCATGGTTGATAAAGTTTTTAAACACACTGAAAAATAAAATGAGTCATGCAAACGGGCCGCTGTTTATCTGGAAAGCTATATAATGTGGTGAGTTAATAATGACTATACCTTTTTATTGGGCGGTGTGTCTAAACTGTCTGTTTCATCTTCCTCCTCCTCACTGTGTGGCCTTGGCCTATGATTGGCTGCAGCCGGCTGTTTTGAACACGTGGACTTGTCAAAGGAGGTTGTGGGCACACTTGTAGTTGAGGGACCCGGGGCCATGCTGGTATCCATGGCAATGATGTAGGAGTCTATGTCGTCATTCATGAAGTCATCAGGAGGGGGCGGTGGCTGTGTGTTCGCTCTGAGAAGTGGTACAGCCAGAGTGAGGACAAATATGACAAGAATGAGGAAGAGGAGGTGAAAAATGTCTCTCTGGCTGCATGATGAGATCTGCTGACGGTGACAGCACACTTACATGTCTGCTCATTCATCACTCTGACTGACTTTGAGTAATATGATTCTAAATACATTTTCCCTGTGATTTACTGCTTCTTTTAAAACTTTGTTTTCTTAAGAGGATTGGCAGGGCAAAGACTGATTTAAATAAGGTAAGAAAGACCAAAGGCAACACAGATCCAGAGGTTTAACAGACCAATATCTGCTTCATTGTCTCTTTGAAAAGCAGACTTAAGTTATCTAACCTGAGCTGCATTCATGAAAATGGAAAACTGAGAATAGTCTAATATTTAGCATCTTAAAGTCCAGTGCACTGGTAGCTTTACCAAACTTGTCTTTGTCTTAAATGTTCTTTTTTCTTTTGAGAACTACGATGGTGTTAGCCTTGGTTTATTGATCTTTAACTACACTCTTCCACAAACCAAATGTGCTAGTGCAAGTGTGATGCAGCTCGTAATCAGCTGACTTTTCTTGCAGGATGTTCAAAATAAGAGCTCACTCACATGCTTATTTTGAGTTATATGTTTGTCCAGCAGATGGCGTCTCTGCAGTGATAATGCTGAGGATTTTAGCTGTTATGTCATAAAAACTGAAGAAATTTTAGGAATGAAAGTCAAGATACTATTTTTCCCTTTGGCAGAGCCCTTATGTAATTCAGGATGACAGATGATTTAACAAAAATACACACAATGCAAATAGTGCAAATAGTAAATAGTAAATAGTATTGTTCCTGCATCATTTAGTTGTGTTTGAGCATTACCGTCTGGTGTTGTTTTTACGATGGTTAGAGTCCTCAGAAAGAGTCGCCAGCACAAAGTTTCCCTCCAGGACACTGTCCATTACTGAAAGCACCACAGGGCTGACAAAAAAAGACACACAAACAGCCCAAAGACTTGATCGTTTTCACGGCTGGTTGAATAATAGAGACAATTTGAGGATGCTCCTTTAGGCATGAGCAATTTTAACAAAAACTGTTACACTAAATAAACCCCACTGTTAAAAATAATCTTGAACCTAAATTCCAGATTAATCATTTGTGAAACTAAAAATGAATTTCCACCCTACATTGTGCAAACATTTAGTGACCTGACATTCTTTTACAAGCTTATTTACCTGCCTGGTTCATCAAAGTACATAGAAATAGGGAGACCTGTTGACTCTGCGAACAGCAACATACCCTGAAGGAGAAAAAATGAAATTAAATCACTAATCAAACCTCCTTGTTGAGTATTTTCAGTGAAAGTACTTTTTTCATTTTCAGATAAACCTAGAACATTGCATATATTTGACTGCCTTGTGAAGTTTCCTTCTTCTAAAAGAACTTATTCTCCCTTTGACTTATGGCCCACTCACACTAGGCCAGTTTGACCGTACTCTGCTCAACCACATTTGTCTGCTGACCTGCTCACACCTGTTCAGGCTACCTCTGATACACACAGCCCATTCATTTTCAGTTTTGTTATGTTGCAGCCAGATGCTACAATAAAGAATTTTAATACTCATTAAAATATACTCAGTTCCCCATCACGACAAAGTGAAATTTTAGACATTTTAGCAAATTTCGGAAAATAAAAACTGAAATATCACATTTACAGAAATATTCAGACCATTTGCAAAAACACATGAAATTTAGCTCAGGTTCCTCCTGTTTCTCTCAATCTTTGCTGAGATGTTTCTACACCATGGAGTGCACCGTTGGTAAATAAAATTTATCTGACATGATTTGGAAAGGCACACACCTCTCTACAGAAGGACTCACAGTTGACAATGCATATCAGAGCAAAAAGCCAAGCCTTGAGGTAAAGGAATTGCCTGCAGAGCTCAGAGCAAGGATTGTTGCAAGGTACAGATCTGGGGTAGGCTACAAAAATGTCTGCTGCACTGAAGGTTTCTAAAAGAACAGTAGCCTCCATAATTCTCAAATGAAAGAACACAACCAGGATGCTTCCAAGAGCTGGTCGCCCAGCAAAACTGAGCGATTGAGAGAGAAGTCTTAGTAAGAGAGGTGACAAAGAACCTGACATTCACTCAGACTGAGCTCTAGATCTCCTGTATGGAGATGAGACAAAGTTCAAGAAGGACAACCATCTTTGCACTCCTCTGCGGGTTGGTGCAGAACACATAAAGGCACACTTGGAGCTTGCAAAAACAACCTCCATGTGAAAGCCAAGCTGTTTTGCACTGAGGAGAGACTTCCGTCTAGCAACTTCTCCATAAGCCCAGGTCAGTGGAGGGCTGCAGTGATGTTTGTCCTTCTAGAACTTTGCTCCAGCTCCACACAGGATCTCTGGGGCTCAGTCAGAGTGACCATCGGGTTCTTGGTCACCTCTCTTACTAAGGCCCTTCTGGATCACTCAGTTTGGCCACGTGACCAGCTCATGTAGGAATCCAGGTTATGTCTTTCCTTTTGAGAATTATGGAGGCCGCTGTGCTCTTGGGAGCCTTCAGTGCAGCAGACATTTTTTGTAGCCTACCCCAGATCTGTTCCTTGCAACAATCCTTGCTCTGAGCTCTGCAAGCAGGTCCTTTGACCTCATGGCTTGATTTGAGGCGGGTCTGAAAACTTTCTGAATGCACTATATGTTATCACGTCATAACACGGCACGTACAAGGTTTGTTTACAAGAGGCATGGTCTCAGAGTCAGAACAATAAACAACAACAAAGAACATGACTGCAACTTTACTCACTGTGTGACTTATTTTTGAGTCATTTTGGTCAGATACAGCCCTCTAACATTACTACATTGTTTTAAAGGATTATCAAAAGGAAGTCATATCGATTACACGTCATGTCCGCATTGCACACCTGTGCTTGTGGTTGGGCATGAGCAACCATGCTAAAGACAACCGATTCTATATGTGCCAGAGACAAAAAAGTGCACCCTTCTTGAGAACGGTAGGAAACACACAATGTTCTCAAACAAACTGGAATTTTGGGCTCTACTGTGCTTGGGCACGGTATCAAATGATGGGTGTAATTGTGCCCTTATTAAATCCATCTTACCCGTAACTCCTTCAGACAAAAGGTGACGCTGTTGTGAGCTTTAACAGAAAAATGGTCGAACTCGTCTGCAGCCAGACAAAGCTCTGTCAGCATTGCCCTGGACTGTTCTGAGAGGGCCAGAAAGAGAAGTCAGAGTGAATAAAGGACAAAACAAAGAAAAGTGTGTCAACTTCAGTTTTTAAAAGCATTTTCTGTTACATTACAGCTGATAACTTGCAGGTTAAGAAAAAATAACCTCTGTCTTTGAATGGGAGAAATTACTAAGGGTGGGTAAAAATATCGATTAATCGATGCATTGCAATACCCCCCCCAAATTCAATATAGATTCAGGAAATCCTTTGAATCGATTCACCTCCTGGCCAGTGAGGGTCGCTGTGCGTGTGATTCGCGTTGTATGGACGGAGGCTGCACTCGACCAAACAACAACATACCATAACCTTGTTATGTGAGGTTATCACAATTTCCAGGAGGAAAGAAATATTATTTTAGTTTACATGCAATTTACTTTTTCAGTGTTTATACAGAACTGTTATGTTTTTTACTTTTGTACTCCATATGCACAAATAAGTTATTAATGTGCGAATTTTTTATTTTCAGATGTTTTATTGCTCAAAAATTTGAGGTGATTTACCAAATATGTTCACATGGACATGAAAATAATTATTAACAAATTGTCAGCAGGTTATTTGTGTATTTCTACTTCTTACTGAATTGACGTTAAAGCATTTAAATCAATATCGAATTGAATCAATATCAAATCGAATCACAACCTAAAGAATCGAAATAGAAATCGAATTGAATCATGAGGTTCTTAACAATATCCAGCCCTAGAAATTACAGTATAGAGATAAAAAGCAGATATCCTGCCTTTTCATACATGAGCAGTACTGGGCTTAATGTAGTCTTTCACCCCTCATTTATTATTATTTTCACCAAAATTGTTCATAAATAAAGTGCAACTGATTTATTACATGTGTAAATTTGCTCATCCAGCTTTTTTGATTACTGCTGTTTTGACTAAATACAACAACGGAGACATCAAAGGTTATGAAGTTTACAGTAGGTCTGTGATCCTGGATAACAAGGGAGTTGTAGATTTTGTTGTCTACTTTAATTAAATTCATTGAATACAGCCAGACTGAGTTATTTAAATACTGATAATTGGATTAAGACTTATGTGAATAAAATAGTGAAACAAAGTTCAAAATGTCCCAAATCCATGTAAATTTAGAACTGCTAATGCACCGCGTTCCACATTATTATGCAAACAATGTTTTTCTCTGATTTTCTAAATATCAATGCAAATGACAGTCATAATATTTTTCAAGTCATCAACAGTTAGAGTATAATTCAAATGTTTTTGAACAAACTTCATAATGATAACTATTATTTTTTTAAAAATAAAAACCTCAAAATGCACTTTTCCACATGTTCCACATTATTAAGCAAGCCACAGGTTTTAGCAATATGGAAAAGAAAAAGGATCTCTCTGCTGCTGAAAAGTGTCAAATAGTGTAATGCCTTGGACAAGGAATGAAAACATTTGATATTTCAGGAAAAATTAAGCATGATCATCGTACTGTGAAGAAATTTGTGGCTGATTCAGAGCACAGATGGGTTCCTGCAGATGAAGACAAAATGAGGAAGGTTTCTGACGGACAAATACATCAGATTAAGAGAGCAGATGCTAAAATACCATTACAAAGCAGCAAACAGGTATTTGAAGCTGCTGGTGCCTCTGGAGTCCCACCAACCTCAAGGTGTAGGATCCTCCAGAGGCTTGCAGTCGTGCATAAACCTACTACTCAGCCACCCCTAACCAGTGCTCACAAGCAGAAATGGCTGCAGTGGGCCCAGAAATACATGAAGACTCATTTTCAAACAGTCTTGTTGACTGATGAGTGCCATGCAACCCTGGATGGTCCAGATGGAGGAGTAGTGGATGGATGGCCACCATGTCCCAATGAGGCTGGGACGTCGACAAGGAGGGGGCGGAGTCATGTTTGGGCCGGAATCATGAGGAGAGAGCTGGTAGGCCCCTTTAGGGTCCCTGAAGGTGTGAAAATGACCTCAGCAAAGTAAATAGAGTTTCTGACTGACCACTTTCTTCCATGGTACAAAAAGAGAATCGCGCCTTCTGTAGCAAAATTTTCTTCAAGCATGACAATGCACCATCTCATGCTGCAAAGAATACCTCTGTCATTGGCTGCTATGGGCATAAAAGGAGAGAAAGTCATGGTGTGGCCCCCATCCTCCCCTGACCTCAACCCTACTGAGAACCTTTGGAGCATCCTCAAGCTAAAGATCTATGAGGGTGGGAGGCAATTCACATCAAAACAGCAGCTCTGGGAGGATATTCTGACATCCTGCAAAAAAAATTCAAGCAGAAACTCTCCAAAAACTAACAAGTTCAATGGATGCAAGAACAGTGAATGTGATATCAAAGAAGGGCTCCTATGTTAACATGGAACTTGTCCTGTTACGATGTTTTTGATTGAAATAGCTTGGATTTCAGTAAATATGACCCCCTGATGCTGCAATTTCTACAAATGACCATTTTCAGTTCTTTACAACCTATAAAATGTTTTAAAAAGCTGTTGTGCTTAATAATGTGGAACTGTGCATTTTGAGGTTTTTATTTTTAAAAAAATATTTTTTGTCATTATGAAGTTTGTTCAAAAACATTTGAATTATGCTCTAATGGCTGATGACTTGAAAAATATTCTGACTGTCATTTGCATTAATGTTTAGGAAAATCAAGAGAAAAATATCATTTGCATAATAGTGTGGAACGCGGTGTATTATAAAGATAACACACTACTCAATCACCTGCTTCTTCGTCCACATGGTTCCTGACCCACATCCGCTCATCACTCACTGACACGGTCACTTCTTCCATAGACTGAGGGAAATGAACAACCGTGTCGACCAGCAGCCTGAGAGTGAGGGAAAACATGACCTGTGAAAGTTATCTGTGACTGAGGAGGGACAGAACTAAGTAAAGCCTAAAAAATGGTTCTTGTGGTGGAGGGAGAAAGTCAATTTCACAAAGCTGTGAGTTGTCACTGACCTAAATACAACATCCTGTTTGAAAAAACTACAGCCACATTATACTTTGAACAGCCAATGTTTTAATTTTTAATTGAAATTATTACTTCATTAAATTATTAGACAATTGTCCTAAAAAAATCTATATCAGCCTTACAGATTTTTAAGACAAAAAAGGCAGTAGAAAAAAACAGGATTTATGTGGTTCAAGGCTTAAAGTCAAAGACAGACTTTATTACTGTTTTAAGAAAGAATGCAGAAAGATTTACCAACCTGGGCTGGGACCTGAATTCATTGGCACAGCTGTCTTTATCAAACACTGCCTGCAAGCTTTCACTGTCCTGGAAAGACAGGTTATGTGTCTTCAGAAGACCTGCAGAAAAAATACCAACACTCAAGCAGGTAGAATGCAATGCAATGAATGCATGAAGTGATACATCAGAATAAAAGTGTCACCATAGAAACATGTATCCTCTTCAAATCACACACTGTGAAACATCTAAAAAAGGAAGTGCAGTGCAGATACCATGTTTACAGTGCAGAGTGAATGTGAGGCGATTCTTCTGCTCTTCTAGCCTGATGTGACACTTTTCCACCGTCTTCTCCAGAGACGCCAGAGACCTGAACACGGCCTGCACACTCTAGCTCACACGAAGACGAACACAGGAAGGAAAAATAACAAACAAACCAAAGGCCATGTTTATGTCAGTATGCATGGAAAAGTCTGATCGTACTAAATGAGCTAATAAGACCAACACTAGGGGGTTCCTGTATTCATAAGAGGTAGTAGTATTAGGAAGAATATGTAATGAAAATTAAACTGTTTGGTTTAGAAATAATCACATTGCAATAAGCACATAAACAATAAAAGTGGTGCTGTAGAAATCATGCAGAACATGATTTAGTTGTAACAACTAAATATAACATACTGTAACAGAGACACATGGAAACTGGTTAATGCTTAAGTTGTCAAAATCATTGATACGTTAATGTTTTTCAGTTGCTTTTAAATATTTAGTCTGTTATCTTAATAACCCCTACTAATGAAATGTTACAAAGAGGTATAAACACTACATTTACTGTCAACAAAGACATCACTCACTATTGTCGGCTTCTCTAATTTCAACATCATCCCGACATTTTGGTAGTCAGAACTTAATCTGGTTGTTTGCTGAATCAACCTGATGAAATTTTTGGGGGGGATTATGACTTTCTTGTATTCACCTCTCCAAGTGTCTCATAGGTTTTGCCCTTTGAATATTTATTTTTTATTTATATTTTTTCATTTCTATCATCTATTATAATGAACTTCACATATTTTCTATCTACTACTGTATCAAAACTTAACTTTTTCCTGGAGTGATCATTGCCAACAGTGTTTTCTATTTTTCAACGCAGTGTTTGCATTTTGACCAAAGATTTTAAGGTTTTGTGAAAATGTCTTGAAAACTGGGATTTGTGTTCAATGTTTAGAGAAAAGGAAGGAAGGGGTAAAACAATTGTGAAAAATTAACAACAGGAGGTGCAGATGGAGTACTAAGCTCAAGTATCAGAGGTTTTTGTATGTAAAATGCACAGACATAGATAAACTATTGTCATGTTGGTGCATGTAAAGGCATATGCTACGGATTTAAAGGACCATAGCTTATCTCCTCCACTTATCACACCTTTATTGCCATCTTGCAGCGGAAGTCATGTCCTCCTGGGATGGTGTACCTGCACAAGAAAAGGTTGGCCAAGTTTAATATGAGCTCATAAAACACACAAAAATGTACTGCCAAGTGACACAGTTACTACATCTATGACACACACATCACAGTGCCATTTCTACACACGCACACAGTTTGCACCTGCTGAAGAAGAGAGGCGCAAACAGGAAACAAGCATATGCCGACCGAGAGGAGTTCACAGACCGCAGAGCCAGCTACAAGAGAAAAACATAGTATTTATCGCTGTCACACAGAGTGAACCAACAGGAAGTAACAAGTCTACATGCATGGCAGGAAGAAGAGCTGTTGAACAGAGCAGCTCACCCCGTCCTCCTGAGGCTCCACATACAGCTCATCACCGATCCTGGACAGAGAGTGGATGGCTTTGGCCAGCACTGGACGGTACGTACACAAACATACAGCACATTTAACATCAAAATCGTTTCCCGTTTGAAGGTGTTCCAGCTAGAGTCAGGTCTGAATATGTAAAACATGCAAGCTACCTTTTACGTTTCCTCCCGTCACCACGCAGTCCATTTCTACCAACTTACTTATTTTATTAGCAAACTCGGCTAAAAGTTAGCCGAAACCAGCAGCTAACACTGCCAAGAAGCACACCAGGGGGTTTAATAGCTCAAACAACTAAGAGAGTTCCCATTCGAAGTAAAAATTCTCGCTACTGAGTGTCATATTTATTTTAACTTTAATTTCCATAGCGACTCGACACAAGCAGACTGTTAGCGTTGTTTACGCCGCCATTACCCGCTTCCGCAGTGTTGACGAATCAGAGAGGCAGGAACCGTAAGGGGCGTGGTTCTGGCTGGAGGCATGCGCAATGGGTTCTCAAAGTGACATTTTCACAGCTGCCAGTTAGACAAGACAATTGATGATTCAAGATATTTTCAGAACTCTGATGGAGGGTCAGTGTGGAGAGAAATTATGTACTTTTTCAGTGGTTGTAGAAATTTATCATTATGAACACTAAATGTTCATGGTTAACTAAAGGTTATGGGTCCCTGTAGTTTTATTTTGAAAAACTTGTGCTTTACATAAGTAAAATACACGAGAGCTTTAATAGATGTAAGAGCCATATATTGTTTACTGTTTTTATCCCTCTGCGCTTTTTCCAATGAAATAAGGAGGCCCAGTGTCATCACCTCTCTGTGTTTTTATTTGCACTTTACACAACCTCCAAACTTGATAGAAATTTGGGCATTATTTAAAATAAATCTATTTTTATAATAAAAAAAAATTTAAATTAAATAAAAAATGAACTCCACAGATAAAAACTTTTTTAATCATTGGACTCTTACTTTTACTGAAGTTGACCAACTGTCTGCCAGATAGTTAGGCTTAATTATAAGGTGAACAACTAATAAAATTAAATTACTAATTATTGTCACATTTAATCACTTTTATTTGGCGTAGTATTCGGAATTTATAGTACAATTATAATGAAAATATTTTGGCTTAAAAAAAAGATTGAATCCTTTGTGGGTCAAGGAACTACAAACAGTCACTTCAGTTGACTTCCTTTTGTCCTCCTCCAAACTCTCACCGATACAGCAGAACCAGGGTGGTTTTTAATCAGCCAGTCAGTGGATATCAGTTAACATCACAGAAAGGGACATCACACCATCCGACCAATCAGCAGTGGCCCAGAGAGCATCTCTAACTTTCTGTTTCCACCAGAACTCAAAAAATGCAGTTTTACTTCTTTTGGTTAGGCCCTACAATCATAACTAACCATGATTAGTTGATGAAAATCCACACATTTTAGAGATGCATAGTAATGCTAAATGCCATGATAGGTTTTGTTTGCATAGCATTTCTCGCAATTACTGAAATTTTAGTATGAAAAATGGAGGCTTAGGGGTATAAAATGGTTTCTTTATTATGATATATGGCCAGCTCATCTAGCAACCATACAAAGAGTATTTTCTTAACAAATAACTTTTGACTAGCTTGTTCAACACCATGATGGATGCTCAAGAAAACAGCAAACCTGACAAAGAGAAAGTGACCATATGTTGACCATACATCAGCCGTATGGTGGATGGGGATGTGAGTGGGGACAAATAGCAGTGGAAAACCAGCAATTTTGGAGTTTTATACAAAATCTAGACATTTTTATGAAGTTGTTATGGTTCCAGTTTCAAACCAGTATACCCAAGAAGTCTTCTGAAAGTTTTGAATGGCAATTGGAGCAATAGGGAGATTTGCAAATTGAGACATCCATACATCCATATAGACAGCTCTCCAAATATAGTAGTAAGATAATTGTTCAATAATAGTACTCTATATTGTAGTTGGATGTTGCCACAGATTTGTGAACAATTAGTGACCCAATGGTGAATTTTACTAATTTATAGAAATGTTCCAGGTATTTGAAATAGGTGTAATTTTTGGTCAGTTTTATAACCTTATAAAAGTTTTATTTAATTTAGGTGGTTTATATAAGTTTTTGTTTTTACTGTAAGCCTTACTTCTGCGTAAATTAATTCAGACACTTAATATTTGTGGGGTTTTTATGTTTTCTGGTGGAATTATAAAGAAAAATAAGTGGGGTAAATAGAGAAATATGTGATTTTTACTCAGTTTATTTTCCATTATTAATGTCTTGATATGCAAACCTTTTCAACTTTTTTGGCCATAAAAAGGCAAGGAACCATAGGTCACTTAGTCAACCTTGATTTTCACCATAAAAATGTAGAACATTTGTATATAAGTGACAAAAGTAAAACAGTAATGGAAGATCCACCAATGAAATTCTAGAGATTAAATTTTGAATTTTCAAGTGTTTCAATAAGTGCCGTATAAAAGGGTAAATCCTAAGATTTTACACCAAACATTCTTCAGTCAGAAGAATTGAAATCTAAAAGACAATCATTTCCCTTAACTCCTACATTAATGTGATGAGCTGTTCATATGGCCTATAAAACACCAAAGATCCTATAAGAGTGATGGTTTTAGAGGTCAAATTTTTCTTTTATTTTGAAGACACAAATAGCAGCTGTGCTTTAAAAGTGCCCTGTAATTACCACTCATGGGTCACGGTAGGAAGAAAGAGGGTGTGTCTGCACATGTGTAAGTCAGGGAGATAGAGAAAGAAAGAGAAATAGGAAGGAAGGGAGGGCAAACAGAGAGGCTGGCAGAAAGAGAGAGAGTCCCTGTCTGTACGCAGTTATCTCACCTCACTGGTCTTTCTCGTTGGTCTGCTTCAGGGCGTCAGATCTGAGGCACATTGCAACGTTTGTCCTCCCTTCACCAGTGATAGAAATGTCTGTTACTGAAGGGGAATGACTCAGACAACCTTGTGTGAGTTGAAACCAACGACATTTCAGAAGACAGAAAGAGTTTGAACAGACACAAGAGGAGAAAAGACAGATTTCTGTCAAAAACATCGCTGAAACTTTGAAGGATTATGGAGGAGAGGAAGAAGACTGAGAGTGGAACATCCATCCAACACAACGAAAAAGAGGAAGCTGAGGAATATAAACCTTAGGAGCCGGACCTTTCTTGATTCTTTTTTGGAAGAATAATGGAAAATGATTGGGGGGTTGAAAATGAAGAGACCCGCCATCACAGAAAAATAAACAACAGAAGTTGGACAACATGATGAAACATAGATAATTTATTCTTTCATGGACTTTTGTGTTTCTTTAAAGAAAGACTTGACATCATTCTTCAGGGAAGTCAACCCTGTTTGGAGGACTACCCTGTTATGTTTTCACATGCTTTTCTGGATTTAACACACAGCAGTTCTCTTCCTAGATGTCTCAGTCACGTAATCCGACAGACACTCAGGCCCTGCTGCAGTCCATGCTGCAGAGACTGAAGCTCCAGCCGGGGAAAGAGGGCCAGGTGTATCTGCAGGCACCTGCATCAAATACAGCTGCTTCTACATGGGGCCAGGATGGAGAGAGGGCTACCCCAGACCTCCAGGGAGCAAACAGCAGTCCTGTGAATGGATTTGAGTTTGGTACCAGTGGCATCACCTCAAAAGAGCTTTCTGCACATAAACCAGGTCATGCGTATGAAGTTGGCAGAGGTGATATTTCCTCCCCCACCCATAAAGAAAACAGTGACAGTGACCCGGGTGAGATCAGGGTGTTGGGACAGAACGCACAGATCTCAACAGGAACAGAGCAGCTGCTTCCTGAGAAATCACTCAAAGATGTGGGTATCTCTTCCTCTGAGAGGACTGATGAGGGAAGCTTTGGCAGTGCAATGATAAGTCCATCTCTCAGAGATAAAGATGCTGTAACAAGTACAAAACAGGGTCAAGGCTTCACACCCAGAGTCTATGCGTGGTCCTTACAGCCTGCAGACAGACATATTAACACAGGAAGTAACGAGGACGAAGTGTTGCACATGGGAAATGGAGGATTTGAAGCTACAGGCATGCAGGTCGTCCCGGCAGGGAAAACAAACAGCCTCACCAGAAGACAGCAGCGAGCAGCTGGGAATAAAACGAGAAGGTGGACTCAGAAAATCAAGGAGAGATGGAGGGAGAGGCAAGGCAGTCTAGGCAAAAAGGGAAAAGGAGAAGGAGATGATAAGACAGAGCAAAGGACTTCAGTAAGTAACGTTTTATTTCAGCTTGTACAATCATTTTACATCATCCTCTTTTATTCATTCACTTAAAAAATGCATTTAAACAAAACAAGACTGCACTCTACCTTTATGGGGTTTAAAGCAAAGATTCACATAAAGATATGAATACAAATTCAGACAAAAGAAAAGAAAAGGAAGTGGTACGTATTTGTGTGTGTGGTAGGGTTGTTGTGATGTCACATTTGAAACTTCAACACCAAGAGATTAAACAATATTTGATTCAATACCACAGCAACAAAAATAGAAGTCCTAGGCACCGAATATTGGAAAATTTCCTGTTTATAACCAACGGAAAAACCAGACAAAATTCTGCACAATTTGCCAAAGTTGCTCAAATATGTCGGCAGTGTTTTGGTACAGGGATGTTGCTAATGTATTTAAGTAATAAAGCTTGCTACCTTCACAGATTTTACCTGAGAACAAGCTGACAACTGCAGAAACTCTCACCAATACATCAAATAAGGAGGAAGTGACGCCCCCCTCACTGGATGGTCAGATCTCTTCTGCACACACAGAGGATGGCACCAATGAAGCATTTATGAGGTAATCAAAGTGTCTAAAAACATGACCAAAAGGAAACTGTACTTGATTCGCTTAAGGATGACACATGCTTAAAACTCTCACTCTAGTTTTGTCGATTTGTCTCCTGGGCCAAAAGCAACAAAGAGTGAGATATGTGAAGTATTTCTGATATGTCTCCAAGCACAGCTGGGATATTAGTTTGGTCTCATATTTGCTCCCTCTAATGTGCCAAACACGCCCCTGTCACTGACAGCGTCTGTCATCACACCTTGTACGACACTTCAGCACTGGGGGAAGATTGTTAAAACATGTTTTATGAGGAAACATCATCAGTGAAATATTCAGATGCTCAGTTAAATAACGAAAGGCAAAATGTGCAGAAAATAAGAAAGGCAACATCATCATAATTTTACCCCTGATGTTTTAATGTGTATGCACATCTCACTGCTAGTGCTGCTCATGAAGGAGCCACTATCTGTAATAGACAACTTATCTGCTTTTATTTGAATACAAGCAGATGAAAGTCTTCAGCTTCTTAAAGTCTGCAAACTAACTACTAACTTTACAGATGCATCACAAAAAATTAGAACAGCATGCAAAAGTTTTTTTCCTATTAATTACTGCAAAAACATTAAATTCCCATATATTCTAGAGTCATCTCATACAAAGTGAAACATTTCAAGACATTTTTGTTGTAATCTTGATGATTACAGTTTCCAGCTCACAAAAATAAATAATAATAATAATAATAAAAATATTTTGAATTTATATAGCGCCTTTCAAGAAAATCCACTATCTCAAAATATTCATATATTGTGGACAAGTACATTTGGAAAGGTTTCCTGAGCTTTTATTCCCTCACTGTGGTTCAGTCACACAACCACAATCATGGGGAAGACTGCTGACTTGACAAATGTCCAAAAGACAATCACTGACACCCTTCACAAGGAGGGTCAGCCACAGAAGGTCACTGTTGAAATGGCAGACTGTTCTCAGAGGCTGTATCAAAGCATATTTATCGAAAGTTTACTTGAAGAGGAGAGTAAGAAAAGTTGCACAAGCAATTCAAAAACTTAGGGGACTTCATTAGGAGTGGACTGGAGCTGGAGTCAGTGGATCAAAAGCCACCACACACAGATGGGTCCAGGAAATGGATTACAAGTGTCATGTAGTGTCATAAACATCTCACCTGGGCCAAGGAGACAAAGAACTGGACCGTCACTAAGTGGTCCGAAGTCCTGTTTTCAAATTTCTATTCAATTCGGAAATGAATGTCCCAGAGTCTGGATGAAAATCAGAGGGGCACAGAATCCAAGATGCTTGAAGCCCAGTGTTTTCAGTTTTCACAGTCAGTGATGGTTTGAGGTGCTGTGTCATCAAAGGATGTTGGTCCACTGTGCTTTATCAAGTCCAGAGTCAATGCTGTTAGCCATCTACGGGGAGTTTTAGAGCACTTCATGTTTCCATCTGCTGAGAAACTTTATGGAGATCCTGATTTCCTTTTCCAGCAGGACTTGGCACCTGCCTACAGTGAAGCCAAACCTACCAGAAACTGGTTTACTGACCGTGGTATTACTGTGTTTGATTGGCCAGCCAAATGGTCTGACCTCACCTTCACAGACATTTCCTTTTGGGAAATGTCAAGAGGAAGAAGAGAGACACCAGCATCAACACTACAGACCAGCTGAAGGCTATCAGAGCAGCCACAGTCTGTTTGGCTCCATGCCGCATTGCATGGATGCAGAAATTTGTGTAAAAGAAGCTTAAACCAATTATTGAGTAAAAGAATGTCAACATTTCTGATTGTGAATCATCTTTTTGGCTCATGTTTATAATACTTTGAGATGTTGGATTTTTTTTATTTTTGTGAGCTTTAATCTGTAATCATCAAGATTAAAACAAAAAAGGCTTAAAATATTTCACTTTGTATGAGATGAATCTAGAAGAAGCTTCACTTCTTGAATTAAACAACAGAAAAAAACAAACTTTTTCATGATGTTCTAATTTTTTGAGATGCACCTGTAGGTGTCAATCAGCAGCAGAGGAATAAATAATAAAGTAAAAGCATGGGGTAAAGGTAATAGACAGATAACACTTACACAGACATGCAGACTGTGTTTGTCACTATATCAGCTTTTAAACTTTAATGCAATTCAAGGACAAAAAACATTTCAGTACCACTCTGACAAAAATACAAGACAATTATATATATATATATATATATAGAGAGAGAGAGCGAGAGAGAGAGAGAGAGAGAGGATGCTCCAAAGGAATTATGCTGTAACGGCTGATGACTTGAAAAACATTCTGACTGTCATTTGCATTAATATTTAGGAAAATGAGAGAAAAATGTCATTTGCATAATAATGTGGAAAGTGGTGTATGTATTTAGTTTCTTCACAATACAGTGTAGTCTGCACTAAAAACAGTTATATTAGTCTTTACTTTAATTTAAGACTGAAAGATATCATATACAAATGCTCACTCTATAATGTAATACAATTATTACATCATTAGGAGAAAACCAAGCGGCAACATCTGGTCCTTACAGTGTACCTGTGTTCTTTGTTTTTATTTTTTTCTCTTTTGTTTGATGTTTTTTTTATCCTCTCTTTTACTGTTAAGGATAATGATTTTACTTTTGCCTTTGTATGATATAAATGAACTGAATTGAATCCTCTTTTGGCAGGTCAACAGGAGACTTTGAGTTCGGCCTGGGCTCGTTCAGTTTACTGGACGAGATTGTTACGGGTCAAGAGTGGGCAAAGTTCCTAAACCCAAACTCATCAGCAAACTCAGATTATCAGAGACCACCAGAAGAACTCCAGATCCCTCAAAATCATCACCATACTGTGATTACAAACCAGTATGGAGATGAGAACAAACAGCTGGCTACAGCTGACTCAGATGTCAGCATGGCTCAAACATCATCAGGTTTCGTGCCCGTCAGCATGGACGTATCAGGGATAAAACAACAGCGTGATGTTCACAGTGAAGCTGACCAATCTGAGCCAATGGAACATGGGAACAGCCAATCAGAGCAGCAGGCTGAAGAGAGAGGACAGCGACAGAGACCTGCGTTGTTTCTAAGGGTCAGTTTTTGTTTTTTTTTTAACCATAAAACACTATAGAAAATCACTGATCAGTATATAAGATATACCAGTTCAACTGCTCAATAACACAAACATCTGATCAACTGATCAGATGTGGTCAAGATGATCTGATGTTCAAACAGCACATCAAAATGGGAACAAAAGGTGATGCAAGTGACACTGAATGTGGCATGATTGTTAGCACTAGATGGGCTGGTCTTTCAGAAACTGCTGATCTATTGAAATCGTCATGCCTCAAGGGTTGACAGTGATTTATCCAAAAAAGACAAAATATCCAGTGAGAGGCAGTTCACTTGGTCAGTATGCCTTGGCGATGGCAGAGATCAGTGGAGAATGACCAGTCTAGAAAGTCAACAATAGCTTAAATAACCACTCACTACAACTAAAGTATGATGAAGACAGCGGTGGACTCAAGATGTTTGAGGGGCAGGGGAGAAAATAATAAAAAGAGCACCTGCTGTATGGGATAAAGCACTGGTGCAAAACAGCTGTAATACATATATATAGTCAAATGCAAAGAAACCCTGGTTAAGATTGAATGTTTTTCATCATGTGATTTAATTTACTACACTGCTCTAATAAAACAGATATGAAACTAGAATGGCCATCTGAGGCGGCAGACCCATGCCTAGGAGGCGCCACCGGGGAACTTACGCTCCCATTGATTACTATGGTGTTCAAAATTTCGAAGTCTGAGAAAAACTGAACGGGTGCGCGGATCATCACCAAAGTCTAATCGATTCTTCCCTGCCACCATCCCAATATTCCCTGAAAGATTGGTAAAGATCCGACTTTCCGTTCTCGAGTTATCTTGTACACATACAAACAAAAAAACAAAGATACAGAACCCTTTACATAAACCCCTGCTGATTTAATCGGCGTGGGTAATTACTAACTTCTTAACCATTTATTTCATAAAGACACACAAGAGGAATTCCTTAAAAATTAAATTTCATAACAAGGAACTTATGGCACTTCATTGAATTTTCTCCACTATTAGACATGAAGGTACTTTATCAGGTTTTGTCCACTGATACTGCACCCTTTACCATGTTTATTCACTAAGAGGGCAGTCTAGAGCAAGGTTATTATAGTTAACTAAAACAAACTAAAACTAAAATGTGAAAACCATTTTAGTTGACTGAAACTAAATAAAAACTAAGCTTTACAAAAGAAATGAAAACAAACTGAAACTTAATTCTGTGCTGACAAAACTAACTAAAACAAAATAAAATTTGACTCAAAATCTCTTTAGTTTTAGTCTTTGAAAGCAGCATTATGACTGACATGGACACCCAAGCCTGGACAGAGTAAAATCTCCTGATTTTGATTGGAAATACTAATACAGTAGTAATTTTGGGCCTTAAGTTGCATGCAAACATAAAAATTGAATAAATAAAGAGAAAAGTGAAGAGCCTTTTTGCATCTCCCCCTACAAATTCCCCATATTGCCAATAAAACTAAAACTAACACTAAAACTAATGAAAACTAAACTAAAATGAAGCATTTTTGCAAAATAAAAACTAGACTAAACTAACAAACCAGAAGAAAAAAACTAATAAAAACTAAATTGAAATTTAAATTAAAAAGTAAAAACAAAATGAAAATAAAAACTAATGAAAAATCCAAAACTATTATAACCTTAGTCTAGGGCCCTAGTTCCTAGCCTGGGCTCTCGAAATTAGATTTGCAAATATTGACTAAAACCATGATAAAGCAGTTATTAAGTAGTTTATACAAAGGTCTTTTTATAAGAAAAGCATGAATAGGCCTTTTGGGGTTTTATTGGTGAAACAATCAAAATCTATGTTGATTATGACGACAGTGTGTCACTTTGTCTTCTGGGGGGGGGGGGTCAAGGAAAAATGGCTGGGAAACTGCTCCAGAGGGTACTTTGTCCAATTTGGTCCACTGACAGGGCTTTGCATGGGCAAGTTTGTTAAATACCATCAGCTGAAAGGCACCAAAGCTGGCACTTTGTCCAATATTATCCTCTTGGAAAGCACCAGACAGGGCACTTTGTTAATTCCCGTGCACTAGAAGGCAACCTGGAGCACTTTGTTGACTTTTGTCCACTTACAGGTCGTCACTGAGGGCACTGTCAAATTTTGTCCAAAGAGGACACTCATATGTTTGCACTGTGTCAAGTGATGTGAGTGCACCACTGACTGATGATCATCTCTGAAGATACAACACATCAGACCTTGAAGCAGATTGGCCACAGCAGGAAAAAAACACACCCTGTGACACTCTTATGGGCTAACTAAAAGAAACTGAGGCACATATTTGCACAGGCACAGACCAAAATTGGGCAATAGTAGATTGGAAAAACATTGCCTGGTTTGGTGAAACTTGATTTCTGGAGGGCATGTGAATGGTAGTTCAGAATTTGATGTAAAAGCATAGAAGACAGCCAGACCACCAACAAACAAAGTCACTTCAGTCATCTTTTTTCTTTATTGTGATGCTCAGTTTGAACTTCAGCACATCATCTTGACTGTGTCTACCTGCCTAAATGCGATGGCTGCTGCCTTGGATTGGCTGATCATGTTTGTGTGAATATTGGTCAATATACTAAAAACTATTTACTTGATTGTATACTAACAATAAAAAAAACTCAGCGACAAATCCAAAATAAATGCAGCCATGAGTACATTTGCTTCTAATTGTGTGCTAGAAATTGACTTCTGTCAATCTCCTGTGTGGAGATTTTGTTGGCTCTGAAAAGACATAACTAAATATTGATGCCTCTTTAAAGAACATTAGTGAGTACTAAAATGTGTTTTTCACCCTATTTTTCAAAATTTGCAGCCTGCAGACCTTCTGGACAACTCAGCACTAAAGAGCCGAGTCCAGCTCAACAGAAAGAGGCAGCATCAGTCAGCTGGGAGTAAAGACCTCAGTTTTCAAATGGAGAGAACAGGTGATGGAAACACAACAGGCAGTGGTCAGGATGTTTAAATACTCCTGCTTTAGTTCAAAAAGTTTAAAAAGTTTTCATTTGTTGAAAGTGAAACAGTGAATAACTCAGTTCTGCTGTCTCTTGTCTCACAGAGATCTCTGTATCATCAGAAAACGGGACGATGAAGGAGACAAAAGAGGAATCACACCACAGTATTCAGCCTTTGTACAACCTAAACTCTCCTCAGCCTCTGTCTCCTTCTGCTGCTCCACCCAAGGGTGTCCTCAAACACTCAATCTCCCAAGATTCAGAGTCCTCAATGGAAGTAGAGACAAAAAGGGTAAGTTTAAATAAAGAAGCTACCGCCTGGCCTTTATATGCCTTTTGAGGTATAAAATTTGCTGGAGAGTGAAAGTTGAGTGGTCAGTCAAGACTGGGTGGTTGTTCAATAGCGTAGGTGCATGTTTGTAAAATGAGATTACAGTGCAAGATTGATGCATTAAATAATGACCTTTGTTCTTTTAGTCTAATCTTTTCACCCAAAAGTCCAAGTATAGGTTTTTTTCAAATGTGACAAAATACCTCAATACCTTCTTGAATTATTGAACTTACAAGATTTGAGGTCACAGTGCCCTTGTCCTGTTACCTCAAATATATTAGTTTATCACTAAGTCAGTGTTGATATTTGTGCAAAGTTTGTAGAAAACCCCATAAAGATTAGGTGAGATATCATTCACAAGCTAGAGATGAGCATAATGGTTAATGACCTTGACATTTGACCTATGACAGCCAAAATTTAACCAATTAATCTTGGAGTCAGAGTGGACATTTGTGCAAAATGTGAAGGGAGGCCCCTTTAAGAGTTCCTGATATGTCATGTTCACAAGAATGACCTAGACAGATGAGATGGGCAACCCAAAAATATAGTGCCTCCAGCTTTGGTTATCATCAGCATAGAAGCATTTAAAAAAGTAGCACACTGCTTGTGGTACGAAAATCTATGTCAGATCCTTTTGCCCAGATCGGCACTCCAGCCTGTGAAGAAAATGAGAAAATAAGGATCTTTTAACTGAACAAAGATCAGAACATGGGCTTAAGCACAAAAAAGAGAACTTGATAAAGTTTGAAAAGGAAATATGTGGACAGTAAAAAGGTCAGTGTTTGATAACACAAGGTGCAGATGACTTTTGACTTGTCCACTAAGCTGTATGTGAGTTTTTGAAGTGAAATGAGACACTGAGGAGAAGAGGTGGACTTATTTTACGGTGCCTTTAAAAAGTATCCACTCCCTTGAACTGGATTTATACAT
Source organism: Cheilinus undulatus (assembly GCF_018320785.1). Taxonomy (NCBI): domain Eukaryota; kingdom Metazoa; phylum Chordata; class Actinopteri; order Labriformes; family Labridae; genus Cheilinus; species Cheilinus undulatus. The sequence continues at coordinate 30,228,639 of NC_054874.1, read as the reverse complement.
CAGTTGTCAATCAATATAATTAGGCATTTTTAACAAAAAAATTGTACAAAAAAACCTCTTCAGTGTCAAAGCGAAACAGATTTTTACGAAGTAATGTCAATTAAACAAAAATATGTCACAGCAAAAAAGTGATTAGATAAATATTCACCCCCTTTAAAGTGACTGACCTAATTCAACAGAGGTCCAGTCAATTGGTGCTGGTAGTCTCACAATTAGGGAAATGGGGATCAGCTGAGTGCAGTAAATGTGTCTCAAGTGACTGCAGTCTAAAAACACCTGTGTTTGGAAGGTCCAGTCACTGGTTAATCATTATTCCCGGCTACCATTACACCATGAAGACAATAGAACACTCCAAGTAACTCAGAGAAAAGCTTGTTGAAAAGTATAAGTCAGGGGACGGATACAAACATATTCCCCAGAGTTCAGTCGAATCCAAATGAAGAAATGAAAGGAATATGGCACATGTGTAAATCTGCCTAGATCAGGCTGTCCTCACAAACTGAGTGACTGTGCAAGACAGAGACTAGTGAAAAAGGCCACCAAGACAATTATGACTACTCTGAAGTAGCGTCAGCAGGTGAGATGGGAGAGACTTTGCATACATCAACTGTTGCCCAGGTTTTTACCAGTCAAACCTGTATGGGAGAGCCACTGTTGAAGGAAAACTCATATTAAATCTCGACTAGTTTACCAGAAGGCATGTGAGAGACTTCATGGAGTGGGATTTATTTTACCTTGAATATTTGGTTTGACATTACATTGTAGCAATATGTTGTCACTTTGGCATTAAAGAGGGTTTTAGTTTTCTTTTGTTTGTTGTCAGAAAAGCCAAGTTATTCTGACCATGATAGATTTATGAAATCAATAAAATGGTAAGACATCCAAGGGGGTGAAAACTTTTTAAAGGCACTGTGGCTGCAGAAAGATGTTGCTATGGCTTAACAAAAGTATAAGTAAAGTGGGCTTACTCTATGGTTTGTTGTCAGAAAAGCCAAGTTATTCTGACCATGATAGATTTATGAAATCAATAAAATGGTAAGACATCCAAGGGGGTGAAAACTTTTTAAAGGCACTGTGGCTGCAGAAAGATGTTGCTATGGCTTAACAAAAGTATAAGTAAAGTGGGCTTACTCTATGGTTTGTTGTCAGAAAAGCCAAGTTATTCTGACCATGATAGATTTATGAAATCAATAAAATGGTAAGACATCCAAGGGGGTGAAAACTTTTTAAAGGCACTGTGGCTGCAGAAAGATGTTGCTATGGCTTAACAAAAGTATAAGTAAAGTGGGCTTACTCTATGGTGACAAAAAAATAAGTGTGTATGCTCTGAAGACCCACGCATATCCTGCAATACACCTCTGGTGTTGCCTAGATTTTACCAGCTTGCACTCAGAGCACCTGGTTATCCTCTTATAGGTAGTTTTTTTAACTTGAATCTTAAGTTACCATTTTAGACATAACAGACATTTGAAAATAAGTTCTAAACAATATTATAAATCCATATTAAACAGACAAAAAGACACTTTACAATGGAAAAGATTGATATGTTTCATGATGTGTTCCTGCTCATCTTTAATTGTTTTTTTAAAATGTCATTCATTCTTCTGGGGATCAGAGGCGAGTTGAGGAGAACCGGCGAGTCCGCTTCTCAGAGGAGGTGCAGACCATCCCTCCTCCGGAGCTGGACCTGGAACTTTCAGGGTCAGAAGAGGACGACTCAGGAGCAGATGAGGACTCTGTGATCGAGCAGGAGTGTGATAAGGAGCAGACAGCAATGGAGCAGGTGGCACCCACTCGCCGGGCGGCTTTGCCTGCCTGGATTCTGGCTTTAAAGAGGAAGAACACTGGGAGGAAGAACAGATAGAGTGCAGAAGTACTGAGGCCTAAAAATGTTTTCATCTAGTGTAAAGTTTCAGAAAAAGATGCATTAGATCAAAAGTGTCTCAGTAAGTAAACCCCGATGGTGCCATCATATGCACCATAACCTCACTTTTAAAGACTTACAAGAAAAAAAGTCTTTCAGAGTTAAAACCCTCTGCAGTGCACACAGAACTGTTGGATTTCTCCAGGACTTAAAAAGAAAAGACATAAAAAAGTAATGCAGCCTTTTTCTTAGAGCTTTTTCTTAGAGCTTGCCACTAATAAGGAAATCTTGTTGTTATGAAATTAGATTTCTCAACACCAGCACTTGTACAGTTTTTTAAACACTTTATATTTTTTCTGTTTGGACTGGATTATGTAGCATCAATGTTTGGTTAACTGCATCCAGCAGAATTAAGATGTCTCCTCCTTTATATCCATAATCTCCTCTCTGTCCTGCTGTCCCTCCATCTCCTTGTAGTGTTGTGTTCACACTAGACCCTAACGATCTCCTTTGCACTCATATCTGCGCACGGATATAGGGAGTTTACTCGCTCAATTTCTTATTTTTGCGAATGACTCCACTCCTGTGCAACGATCGCCACAAGATGCTAGAGTTGAAGACTTCCTTCTCCCACATCCAGCATTTCAGTCACTTGTCAACAGACATGGCTGAGCTTGACTACATTGAGAGCATTACTGCTTTGTTGTTGCTGTTGAAATTCCAAACCAATAGTAGCAGATGCTAAAATCAAGGCAATCTGACTTCCTCACTTACTTTCCTCCAAGTAAGCTTCTTTTTGGTCCTGTGCCGGTAGAACAGGCTCGTGTCGTAAAGCTCAGGGTAGCCACAGACAGACTCCACAAGTGTCCCCTCCATTTTCCAGCTGGATGAACCTTGTCCCCCAAGGCTGGTCCTTCGGAGATCCTCAGGTGAAGTATGTAAAATATATTATCGGGGGATCTCCATGCTGTTTGGCCACCACGACGCGAATGATTTACTTAAGTTCAGATTTTTCAACTCTCGTGAATAAGCAAATAAAGCAAACGTTGGTTGAGCGCGGCACAAATTCGCCTCATACACACAAATTACGATTCAGGCCTCACATTTGCAGCATTCATGTCAGTTGAGGTGAACTTGCGTCTACTCGCGTCTTCACATTGACTTTAAATGTAATTAACTCGTGTGAATGATTTTACTCGCATCTGGTGTGAACACAACATGAGAACGAAGAGATATGAATAAGACTTTTGCTGAAGCAGGAGCTGCAGATTCCAGTGGTTATTTTTCTTAATGTTATGTAATAAAAATCATAAACAGCTTCTATTTAACATCACAAGCCAAGTTCTGTTGATGCTTGCTTTCAGCTGTGAGATTAAGAGAACATAAAAATGTATTTATTATTGTAGTACCATTCTTCCATACTAATACAAGAGATTGATATCACTTGCACGTGTGATTGACAGTTTATGCTTCTTCTCAGAGAAAATACTTCAGCCAGCCATAGTAAATGTCTAGTTAATTTAAAGGAAAGCGAATGGACAAGGTTGTTTCTGCCTTTTGGCTAGGCAAAGCAGAAAAATATGATTTTTTTATTCATAACTTTATAACTTCTGTAAGGAGATTTTTTGCAGGATATGAAATGGATTAAAATAAATAGCTATGTCAGTTTATGACATGCAAAAGTAAAAAAATGACCTTCAAAGCAGATGGATACGCTTGTTTCCTTGTTTCTCACTGGCGAATCCATCTTGTAAAGCTCCCATCTGAACCGTTTGGGTCCGGTTAGAAAGTGACAGGACCAATCAGCGATGAGGGGCAGTACTTTCAGGCGCGGCAGAGTCGTGACATAAGCAAGCAGCAACAAGAGGCCGGTGCAATTATGGCGAAAGAGCTCAGCATGGATGCTGCTAAAGCATCAGTTTTATCATAACTTGACAACATTTCTTTGTTAAAAGAAGAACAAAGAACAGCAGTGAGTTGTTTTCTTTTCAAAAATGACGAAAGTCGTGTACTGACATGTCTATGGTCGCCATGATTCGCGTTATTCCTCGGTAGCTTTGCACACGAACCTCGGCCGCGGCTACATCACGTGTTTTGTTGCTCTGATTGGTCCGTGAAGATGTGATAGACAGAACATTCATCCAATCACCCTGCAAGTTTTTTTTCAAATCATCTGCCCTTTCCCAAACGCTTATTATTGAAGGTTTCCCAGATGGATGTGTGAAACAACGTGTCAGGTTAGTAAACAAGAACATCGGCACAAAAACAGACTGTTTCTGTTAAGTTTTTTAAAGCACCCTGCATATTGACACATGGCTACGTTCACACTGCAGGCCTTAATGACCATTTCTGATTGTTTCTAAGGTCTGATTTTTTTTTTTTTTGTTAGGCTGTTCACACTGCAGTTTAATTCCAACGATCAGATATGAATCTAATTAAGAACCACATAAAGTGGCCTGAATCTGATCCGAAAAGGTCAGATTCAATGTGTCTTGCACTGTTGACACTGTCAGAAAAATCAGATATGAACCACATCTGAGCAAAAAAATTCCGATTCAGGTCACTTTTAACTGCAATGTGAATGTAGCATTTATTAGATTACTATATGAGTCTATGTTGTTCAACATACAATTTTTATATTTTTATCATTTCCATCTAAAGTTGAAAATTTACTGTTAAAAACAGCAACCCATATTACCCTCTTCCCTATGACCCACCTTTTTTTTTTTTCTTTGAAGTTTGTGCCTCTTCATTTTTGAAATTATTTTTTAAAAATTATGACCGGGCCTGGAAAAAAGTATGTGACAAATGACGTGCTTTTATTCTGAAGGATGTGTCTCAATGTCTTTGTTCTGTCACATCTTTTTTTTCCATCTCCGTTTCAAATGGGCCCATTTTTTATTGAAAAAAAAAAAATTCAAATGGCTGCATGCTCCTTCTATGGAGTGTCATCCTCAAAGCATTCTAATTTGTCCAGAGGGAAGTTTTAGTCTGTGGACAAAGTCAATAAAGAAGAAACTAGAAAAGCACTCGGCGAGCGCAGACCTCCGCCATTAGCCCTATCTCCCAATAGTAAAGAATCCTTTAAAAAATTCCTGGATCCAGACGGTGATCCGGATCACTCCCAAAATCTAATCAGTTCTTCCTTATGCCATTTCTGACATTTCCTGAAAATTTAATCAAAATCCATCCATAATTTTTTTGAGTTGTGTTGCTAACAAACAAACTAACTAACAAACCCTGCCGATCACATAACCTCCTTGGTGGGGGTAATTACTGAAATGTAGATAAAGATGAATACAGCTGGAGAAATGTGAGAAGAACAATGCAACCACTTGGCATAATTACTCAGAGTGCATAGCACAACAATGGCAGCCTACATGTATATCTATTTTTAAAGTATCTCAAAATGCAGAAATTTAGTGTGTTTCCTTGTACAAATACAAATAAGAGACACTATTGTTAATCCAAAAGGACTATGTGTCTTAATACCCAGAGTTCCCTTAAATGCCTGAAGTCCCTGCTGGAAGGTATGTGTCAGGTAAGGGGATAAACAGCACCCAGGAAGCATTTTTGTACATCTTCCACAGCAAAGATTCACAATATTATACATTTGACTGTTTTGCAAGAAAACATCACCAGCACATGTACAGGACCAAATCTTCAAAAAGATCAAAGTCACCATTTCATCCACAGAGGGCTAAGACCAACACAAACCAGCAGTTTCTGACAGGACACTTACTGTCCTTACTTACTGTGAGTGGTTGTATACAATGGCTGCTAGTGAAGTGATTAGCTCAGACGTAGCCACAACTGTGTTTTTGTAAGAACTGGACAACAAGACAGAAAAGATGTTTTTACTCTTCTCCTGGTCAGCTTCAGCATGGGTTTGCAATTGTTTCGGGTGGGATCTGCAGGTGTATCCAATGGCTGCTGCTGCTGTAGCTATAAGCTCGGATGTAGCTGTAAGAAAGCGGCAGTTTAATTGTTCTGGACCATATTTTCCTTCGAAACAAAACTAACAATCACACCAAAAGCTTGTCTTGGCAGAGAAGATGTTTTGCACGTGTCCGGACTGGCCTCAGCATAAATTTATTCACAGAGGACCATACAGCGCTAGCCTGTAAGCTCAGGAGAAGCGCATGAGCACAACCTTATTTTGGCTAGTTGCTCTGATTGGCCCATCAAGAATGTAACAGAACATTTATCCAGTCACCTTCTGAGATTTTTTCAAAAGTCCTGCCCTACCCAAACACTTTGTATGGGAGCTTCCCCATATATCCATGCAGTAGAAATATGAAACAGTCTATCTGGTGTGTCAGGTTAGAGAAAGTTTCGAGCATGGGCAGGGAAAGTTTTACACGTGGGAAGTCTAAAGAAATACTGAAGTCAAAAATCAGTAAGTCATGCTATCAAAACATTAAATTGTGCTCCTGAGTTTTGCAACAATGACTCCATAGGTCCATCCATTCCCAGATTGAGCTCAACTATTTCAGACTGGAGCTTTGCAAAATGGATCTGCCTGATGACAGATATGAACCATCAGCTTTGCAAGATTACCAACAACCCTCAGCACCATCATTTTTCCAGTCTCATTTATTAATCAAACAGTCTGAAGGAGCCACACTATCTACTCTTCTTCTCTGGTTTTAAGTTTCCCAGTCAGATGGTCACATATTTAGGGAAAGTGTTAATTCAGTCTAGATGAGAGCCAGATCATAGGCATCATTTAGGGGGATAAAGTGTTTCATGGCACCATGTATCATATTCTGATATTTCCATTACATACATTATATCTATTAGTGTGATTAAATTAGTCCATCAAACTCTGTGTCCTCACTGCTGTTAGTCCCTCTGTGGCCACCCTTCACAACTATCATCTGCTGTAAATCCCTGTCAGAGCCATTAGGAGGCTCTTTGGCTTGTCTATTAGTGCCCTGGTCACAGTTTTACAGCATAACAAGGGTGAAGATAGAGGAGGAAGAGAAAGTTATTAAATATACAGTAGTTGTGTGACAAAGAGGGGAGGAAACAGAATTATGTCTGAGAAAAAAAAACATGGATACATAATTGAGTAATGAACAAGTATTTTGGGAATGATTGGAAAAGTCCGGACATGAAGTAGGAAAACATGAGTCCATTAGTCTATAACGTCTCTTACTTATGTCATGGTCCAGAAATGGACTGATAATGACCCACTTGTAAACCACAAGCCAAACACACATACATTTACCCTGCATCAGCCCACATACACCATCATCATCATCATCATCATTGTCTTTACACCACTGGGAGACTCTTTAGTGCTTTATTTGTACAGGATGGAGAGGGAGCGCAGTTGGTGAGTGAACATAAGGAAGAGAAATTCTCCAGAATGCTAGACTGTTAGTTGATTCTTATCACCATTATTCTATTGAGTTTTTTCTTACAAATTCTGGATAGTTAAGCGATGCTAAGTTGATATGAAAAGGAGATTTATTCAGCAAACAGGAGGATGCAATTTATCGCTGTCAAGATGCTTTAAAATGAAAGTGCTTACACTTAAATAGTGATCAGAGTTTCTCTCAGAGAATAATGGCTGTAGTTTTAAATAAGCTGTATATAAGCAGTTAAGAGTGAACCTTTCATGTTGTTTTTTTTCTCAGGGGAACTCTGCTTGCGCGTAAAGCTGGGCGTACACTGTGAGATTTAAAGCAACTTTAGTAACAGTTAAATACTGCTCACACTGTGCTGCTGTCTTGTTTACAGTGTATGACCATCGCACACATTTATTTGTTTACTACACGGTCTGATGGTTGGGCTTGGCCTGAGGTCTGACTATACAAGTGAAATCAGGATGGACTGTGGAAAATATCAGTGGAGTTTCATTGAAAGTCTAACACACGGAGATTGAAGTTGTAGTCTATTTTGTTTTCACACTTCAAATAGCTGTGATAAAACTGCTCTCACCATCTAACACCTACATAAACAGCATCGCCAGAAAACACAACTAGCAGCTAAATAATTCTAATAAATATTCAGTGTCAGCTGGAGGTCTGCAGACAGGTCTATTTCCAGCTCCTTTATTTCCTCTATCATAGTCAGGAAAGGCATATCAAAAACGGTATTCCTGAAGTTGCCAATGGTAACTTAAGATGCACTCTTAATAGTTTACAAAGGAAAAAAATGACCTTTGGAGGATCTACTCGTGACTCTGCTCTCACTGTAGGTGTGTGTGCAGTCAGTGAAGTTTATGGCCGACAGATTTTTAATTCAAGATGAGAAATCGATCACTTAAGAAATAAGCTGTTTCTCAATTACTGTTTAAAAATAGGAAAAGGAAAAACATGCCCCAGACCACTCAAGGCATTTCATATCAAATTAGGAATCAAGAAACAGAAAAGTAAAATGCTTTTTGTTTCGTTTTTTTATTCCCAATTTAATACGGACTGCCTAAAAAAGCAGAAACCGACAAGATTTATTCCTCCATTTTTTGATTTCCTATTTTTAAACAGTCATTGGGAAACAGCTTGTTTCTTGAGTTTGGATTTCTTGTTTTAAATTAAAAAACAGTTGGCCATAAATTACATTGACCCCCTAGTGGCTCTTTTCTGGCAGTTCATAGTAATTCTGACATAAAAAAAACTGAAAACAAAAATGAACTCTAATTCATTTTCCATTTCTCCTTTTTTGTCTTCGCAGGTGACAAAATGTTACTGTCCCAGCGTTCTGGTTTTTGGATGTTCCTTTTCTGATCCGAACACAAAAAATATAGACTGAAAAAAGAACCATTTTTCATTCATTTTTATTTGGGAACAAATAAAGAAAAATGAGGAAACAAAAAACAAAAAGAAATGGAAAACAAAAAATTAAAAAAACAGAAAAAACTGTTATTCATTTTCTGTTTTATGAGTCCCAATTAAACATGAACTGCCTTAAAAGGCCAAGGGCACGTCTTTTCCATGTTTTGTCGGATCTTTAAACAATAATTTGGAAACAGCTTGTTTCTTGATTTTGCATTACTCATATCAAATCTAAAATCCAGTGACGTAAAGTACACTGACTGTGTACAGTTGTATGACCAAAATAAGAAATGTGCTAGAAACTCATCTGACCAGTCAAGAGCAGCTGGTTCAGGCCGTGATTGGCCGTCAACCCCCCAGTACACTGCACAGCAAATGACACGCGAAATGATTACGTTGAATGTCGCCCCAACCTTCAAGTGAGTCTTGCAACTCAAAATTCAAAAACTGTGAATCTGCTGAAAGTGGCAGTGTACGCTCAGCTTTAGTGACCAAGAACAATAGGTTATGGTTGTTTAAAGATCTGCAACCTTCTTTCCTCTGACTAACACTTTCTATTAAAAAAATGGCTGCTCAGTTGTCCCTTTTTTTCTACAGTGCACATACATTTCATACAAAAAAAACTGCATTTTTGTACTGAGATAACAATAAATAACCCCAGATGAAAACCACCAAAGTTACGTCATCATTCAAGTAAAACAGAGTAAAATGGATGTGTGTCTGCTTTCTGCATCCTAAATATCTCACTGAGTTACCAAACTACAACTGACAGCAGGCTACTGACAAGTAAAAGCATGATTTATCTCTTGGAGGCAATAGGAGAAAGGTAAAGAGGAAAGTTCATGTCTTCAGGTTGTAGTTTTTGTCCGTTAAAGTTGTTGGTCAGAGGCGGCGAGGGAAATGGCTCCGGAGTCATAAGAGCTCTTGATTTCTCCTTTCAGTGACAGTGAGCTGCCGGGGCTCTGAGCAATGGAGGCTTCTATCTGAGCGTCTGACACCTGAAGGGACAAAACAGTGAAGAAAAAACTGTGAAGCAGCGCTCTTAGAAAAGTTCCTCTGTGATGAAAACCTGATGAGTCAGTCTGTGGTCAGTGTAAACGACCATGAAATTGTTGTAAGATTTAATACCTCTTCAAACTTCTTGGCTTTGTATTGCGCTGCCCCTTTCAAGAAGTTAAGCAGGATTAGATCGCAGAGAACCGCACCCTGTCAAAATAAAACATTTTAATAAATCCAATAAGCCAACAATAAAAAAGCTCAGTCTTGATCTTGTTCAGAGATTTGTACCAGTCCAATAGACGTGAAGGCAGCAACCAAGTTGATCAGTGTCGGGATTGTGTCAAACTTTCCAGCCTAGGAGAGGCAAGAAACGGTTTAAGTCATAGAGATTTGAAAAGTATTTACAGTGCTAAACAATTTTATTAGACCACCCTAACCCTAACCAAAGTAAGGTTTATGCCACAGCCGCCCTAAATTGACAGCATTGGTAATTACCAAAATCATTTTTTATGTTTCTGCAATGGTTAATACACCAATATGTAGAAGCTCTTTAACCCAAATGATATTTTTAATGCTAAAATATAATTATTATTGCTATCCCTGAATTTTCAAATTTATTGATTTACAAAAAACCTGAAAAAATAGTAAAGCACATTATAATTTCTTGATTAATATGTCAAATTATAGTTATTTACTTGCATTCCTGAACAGAAAAATGGGTTTTAGTGGTTGAATGTTATGCTTGATTCATTTCTGACTTTTCAGAGAAACCCAGTGAGCCAGCTCAAATTTGGGTGAATTCAGTTTGAAATCCCTCATTCCTGTTCAAAACGGTAAAACGTGGAGAGCTGACTGAAAATGAAAGAGTCCGCATTAAAGCACATCATGATGCTGGATGGTCTCTGAGACAAATATGACAGGTGGTCTAATAAATTTGTTAAGCACTATATAATTATTTTTAAATTAAGCCATAAAGAAGTTCATACAGTAAAACAGCAACAGCAAGACTGAAGAAAACAAACAGGTAGTATGTTTCCTAACTGTCTGAAAACCAACCTTCCAGGAACTGTCACTAGTGCACGTGATACACTTTGTTGGTTATTCCTCTCTAACCAGTCTCTAAATAACAAGTTGTGCTCATAAATGCCATGTTTTGAAATTGATGTTTTCTCAGAAGGGGAAAAAAAAACAAGGGCTGTCAGACACTACAATTTTTACATTGTGATTAAATTCAGTATTTCTGTGGCTGATTGTGATTAATCACACCCATTTCAGTCAATTTTGAAATTCAACTATTTTGTATTTTTTTTACGTTTTGTGGCGATTTGGATTTTTATACCATCATGAACTATGGGAAATTGACTTCCTGTTTGGATACAGACCTGTTTTTATTTATAGAGCAAACATGAAATGAACATTTTTGGAGACGGTGGTGGGGGAGACTGAACCTTCAAAGGGGGCCATGCTCTCCTGGGAGAAAAACATGACATTTAAATTAAATGCACCAATCTTGTGTGTTTTTTTGGTGATTCCAGTTTTTAGTTTTTCCTTGCCTGACCTGATTTATACATGAAATAATAACGTATAATTATGTAACATTACGAACACATGAAGCAAATACTCTGAACTGTTTCTTGAGTAAACCACTGGGCGGACTGACAGTGCAGCAGCCATGTCTGGAGTGTAGTTCCGGCTTTGCATTTAGCTTTAAAACATCTCTGTCTCGTAATGTTCCATGATTATTTCATAGCGTGGTGAATGTGCAGGTCACAACTTGTCCACGAGAGCGTTTTGGAGTTGTTGGATTGTGTATTTGATGAGTTTGACGAGGGAAAGCTGGAATACCGTCTGCTTACATTGAGTTGGCACAGCAGGTCCGAACTCGGCAGCGGCGATCTAAAAATAGGTTGCACCGACAACTGAAGGTAACAAACCTATTACTAAGACTATAGGAATTATGGCAATGGGCGAATTTGCCAAAATGTTGAAGTATCCCTTTAACAAAGAAATATCGTCAAGTTCTGATAAAACTGGTGCTTTAGCAGCATCCCTGCTAATCTCTTCCGCCATAACTGCACTGGCCTCTTGTTGCTGCTTGCTTACGTCATGACTCCACAATTTCAATATCCATCTGGGCAAACCGCCCATACTCTGTTTGGGCAAACGTTCTGTCACATTCATTATGATGTCCCTTACATAACCTGAGCTTGACAGGCAGCTGCTACCATTGTTAACTATTATTTGAGTCAGTTGGGGAATCAAACTCCTGCTGAAGATTGTCAGGAGGAGAGTAAAAAAAAAGAAAAAAAACAACAACATTTTTTTATGCCAAGAAAAGCTTTCAGTGCAAGAAGAGAAAAAAAAGAAATCCTGTCCAGTTATGATAAAATTGCAGCTATCATACATCTGAGCTACTGGCCTTGCAAGCAGCCATTGTTTATTGGTTTGCAGTACAATAAAACCACGCCTGAAGCTACAACACATTAGCATATTATGATTTTTTTTTTAGGATTAAACAGCTGCTGCCTGACTAATGATTGTTTCATGAGCAATCTCCCAAATATCTTGTTTTAACTCACATTGCCAGTGACCATAACATCAAAGCGGATCGCATATGCTTTATGAAGAGTCCGGTACTCTGTCCCGTTTTCTGTCTTGAAATATTTTGCAAATCTGCAAAGAGTAGAAAAAAATGTGTCAGAGTGAAAAAGGGGTTGACGGAGAGAGAAGATGATGAGGGAAAAAAAGTTTCTGACCTGAAGTTGTAGCCTTTGGAGACGGCGTTCTTTTCAAATGGTGCATCCAGTCGAGTGAAAGAGTACTTCGGTACACAATAGTCAATGTTTAAGTCCAGGTTACACTTCCACTCAATGTTAATTCCTATTTCTCCTCCCTGAAAGAGAAGGATGAGGAAACCTGAAGCCTTTAGGATCTACACTTGTAAGTAAATAGTAAGTACTGGGGTCATTTATAAATGAGCATGCATACAGCCTGAAGCTGCAGACACCATTCTCCATACTTTCACTTCAGATTGATGGCTGTATGTTCATGAAAGGTGGAATCAATGAATGAATGACTATTTTACTTATATTTCTGGTCTTTTACATGACACATCATACATGGAATTATTGAAAACAAGTTATTATTCTGGATCCACACATACAATATCAACATATGAGCTCGATCCACCTCCATAAAAAACACTCCAAGAGGTCAGGTACGGCCAGGCCTACCCACAAAATCATTTGGGCCCATGAAAACCCAGAGGATGGGCCCTCTCCATTTGTGATTTATTGATGATATTAAAAAGCACATTGAAACCATTCAAATCTATTAAATCACTATAAAACGAGAATATAAGGCAGATCCACATGTGCAGACTTTTCTAGGTGGATCAGGATTTACAAAGAAAACATTGCATGCATGTGGGCGTAGTGTATGCACGTGTAATGTTAGCTTTGGATGTGTGGTCTACGTAAAACCATAGCAGGATAGAAAGGAATTTTCTCAGCATTTCTGTCAGACATGTAACAGCAATAAAATTCTATAACTCGTTGATCATGGTCTAAAATATTATAAATGCTGGTATTATCACAGTTTTTCTATTAATTGCTGAAAATGTTAAAAAATGAAAAAAGTACTGATACTTCACATGAAATAAATTCATCAAGATAAGTTTTTGAAACCCCAACACAAATCAAGCTAGCAGCACAGAACGGTATTCAATTTTTATTTGTATAAATATTAAAGAGTTAATTTTTTACAAGTAAACATAAAAGTCCTTATCAAATGTGGATTAACAAATGTACTTTGACAGTAAGATTGTCAAAAGAAACCTTAAAAATGATTGAGCTAAGTAATGTGTATTCTGACAAATTTAACAGATTTCAACACTGGATTAATATTGAATGTAATACTGAATGTTTTCCTTAAATTCTGAGTTGAACTGTGCTTTTTTTCCCCTTTCACCTAAGTAAACCATCCTTTCTAACATGATGTCTGGACATTATTTAGTGTAATATTAAAGCATGGTTTTTACTAACAGTTTTAATGATATTTAGAATTTGAAGTGTATGATAACCATGGGGAAATTTCATCAGGGTTATCATTATTACTCTTAAACTTTCCATCCTTAATAACACATAAAATTGTCTATTCGTGCCTAGTCCTGGGAAACTATGAAAATAAGAGTAAGGAAAGTCTAAGGAAAGATTGAAAAAAGGATAGTTTATGAGAGAGTCAACACCTTGTCCGCCAGGCTTGCCACGTCCTGCCCAGTGTAGTTCAAAATGTCCCCAACCCGAAAGATGGGGCAGAAAGGGTTCGTCTCTGGATGGTAGGTGCAGCTCTTAATCTCATGAGACGTCATGGTGGACGGAAAGTTCCCTCTAAGACAGAGATGAAAAAATATACATTTGTACCAGCTCTTTAAGACAAGGTCATAAGTGGTAATTATTCCACTAAATTTATCAAACTATTCAATACTCTGATTTTTGATTTATTTCTGGTTTTTGACACTAGTGGACTCAGAGGGTTATGTTTGAAAAAAACGCAATGTGCCCTTTTGGATTCCCCTTCTGCTGATAAAGTGGCTCCGGATTATCTTTCCAGATGGGATTAAATACCCTCTCCAGTGCCAGTGGACAAAACATGTGAAGGTACCTATTTCACTATAACTTTTTTGTGCACTTTTGCCCACTTACATTAACAAATGCCCTTTTTCTCATTCTTAGCCCTGCCCCTCAAATATCCTGACTCTGCCACTGCTTTTTGATATCACTGGGTGCCAGTGAAGCTCAGCTGGAAGAGCAGGCGCGCTGTATGCAGAGACTAAAGTCCTGCACTGGTCGCAGAATAGGTTCAGTGTCTTGATGGCCTCTCTCACTAGTCTTCTTCTTGCATGGCCACTCAGTTTGAGTTTGTGAGGATGGCCTGATCTAGGCAGATTTACACATGTGCCATATTCCTTTCATTTCTTGATGATGGATTTAATTAAACTCTGGGGGATGTTCGGTGCCTTGAGATTTTTTCTACCCCCTGGCTTGTACTTTTCAATAACCTTTTCTCTGAGTTGCTTGGAGTGTTCTTTTGTCTTCATGGTCTAATGGTAGCCAGGAATACTGATTAACCAGTGACTAGACCTTCCAGACATGTGTCTTTATACTACAATCACTTGAGGCACATTCACTCTACTCAGGTGATTCCTATTTCACTAGTTGTGAGAACACTAGCACTATCTGCTGAAAGCTTAACAGGCCTCCCCTGCAAAGTTACAGATGCTAACATTGGATTGGACAGTGGCTGTTTTAGGAAGGGGCTTAGTGAAAGGTTAATATATTTCCAACAAAACTGTGCAATTAAGACTGTATGAGAGTTTGTCTGCATTTTGTTGTGCTTAAACAAAAGGAATTACCCAATATTTAGTGGCTAGGACTTGTACTTTTGTTGAATCTAAACCGATATCAATATTCTTTACTTTTTCTACCTCTAGCTGACATCTGAAACATGTATGTGTTCCTGTGTTTTACCTACCTGGTAACATTAAATAGTGGAAATCGAATACTGTTTTTGATGAATATGGTGAAGTCATTCACATCCAGCATTGGCTTACTGAGGAAGATTAAAAAGGATTCAAAATTATTATTATATGTATTTTTGCATAACTGTGAAACTTTTTGAAATTGTCTTTATTTTACACAAAGATGCTGTCGTTCTCTGCTGGACACCACCCCTCAACCTCACACATGCCCTTGGAGTCATTAGAGGCAGGCTGCAGACAAACACCTGTTATCACTCCTGATGTGTGACACAGAAAAAGAGAATCAATCAAGCTGAAAGAGAAATTCTCAAGAAAACAATGGAGATGGATTTATACTTTTCTTCTTTTTGATAATCACAGGCTAATAAAAATGGCAGTGCAACTTCAAATAATCAAAATTTTCACTCATTTCATCATTGGATCGGTCAAAACTGCTGCTTTTATGTAAATTTCCCTAACCCTTTAATAATACTATACTACTATATATGTGGGAAAGACTCACCATTGGAGAGGATGGATCCCAAATGCTTGTGGCAGTCTTCATCTGTTTTACAACTAAACCTCTTCCCAGTCTGAAACACAGAGACATATTTTTTTATTACCTCTGCCAAGGAGGTTATATGATCAGGTGGGTTTGTTCGTTTGTTAGCAACATAACTCAAAAAGTTGTGGACGGATTTCGATGAAATTTACAGGAAATGGCAGAAATGGCATAAGGAAGAACTGATTAGATTTTGGGAGTGATCCGGACCACCATCTGGATTCAGGAATTTTATTTAAAGGATCCTTTACTATTGGGAGATAGGGCTAATGGCAGAGGTCTGCACTATTACCACTCTATACCAGGAGAGGGCGGACATGAGTAACTTCAATCCCACCAGCATTTTGGGTGTGTAACTATTCAAAGTTTTGGAGTTTATAGAGTTTGAAAGACGCACGCCCGGTCGAGGAGACGAGTCGGAGCGTAACAGAGAGAAAGACAGTGAATTGTAACAAGAATACTCACAATGCTGGGAGGAATATTCACCCTCTGCCATGACTTCCAGTCGTGCAGTGAGACCATGGGTGAGACTGTCAGTGCATCTGTTGGCACCAGCAGGCAATGCTTCCCTCATGACAGTCCACCCATAGCGAGGACAGTACTTCGCCTCACTGTGTTTCCACCCCACCGGGAGGGAGTAATCGGGAAATGCCATGGTGGGGGGTACATGGGGCCAGATCCAGGATTTTTTAAAAGGGTTCTTCACTATTGGGAGATAGGGCTAATGGCGGAGGTCTGTTCTCTGAGTGCTTTTCTAGTTTTTGTATAGTTTTAAGTAGGAACCTTTTTGACGGATAAACATTTCAATGGTAGCACCTTTAAACCTCTTAATTTGTTGTCTTATAACAAATGGAACTCAGCAGAATTTCAAGTACGAAGACTGTTACTCTTTCATTAGTCACCACTCATTCATATCTCTCCCTTCTTCCATTCTTTCTCTCTTCCTGTTCTGGTGATCAGCTGATTATGGGCGTTCACTCTCTCAAGTGCTAAGCTTATCAGATTCTGCCACAATCTGACAAGTTTGACCAATCGTACAACACCTGTCATATTTTTAATCTGTTTTTCTTTCTTTCACAGTCAGCATGTCGTTTCAGTTTGGATGCTGCAACCCTCCTCCACCCCAGCCACCTCCTTTCAGTTCATCAGCATCTAGTCCAGATTCTTACAGGTCTTCTGCTTATCTTATCCTGCATTCCTCAGTCCCTTCCTCCAGGACACCTCAGTGATGTCCCGGTCCAGCTTTTCAAAAGTCTACTGCTCATCTGATCCTGCATCCCTGGTCAACACCACCAGTGTCCATAGTGGGTTATCCTCTTCCTGCCGTCGGCCTCACTACCCCTTCAAGTATCTCCTGATTGAATTTTATATCTACATCCAGGGAGCTTTGATATGAACCTCCTACCTTTTTATTATAACGGCCTTTAAAAAAATGCAGGAATAGGAAGGAATCAGAAGAATATAAGAGTAAAACCCAATCAGATACACAGACTAGTATAATATTATCAAAATGGCAGAATTTAAGTATTATGTGTAATTAGAATAGGCCACTTAGTGTATATAAAAGAACTGGGGACAACATTTGGAAAGGATTTAATCAGTTTATCAGAAAACATGTTAAAGGGCCTGCATTTGGGCAGCAAAGGCAACAAAAAAATCATATATATTCTAGAGGAATGCCATCATTATCATTCATCATCAGTAACTCACGACTGTAAAACTGAACTGATGAGTGATTTGAATCTGTCCTTACCTCTGCACATCTTCCTTGGAACTGGTTTTCTGTGATTATGAGTTTAGTCATGATGCAGAAAACACTTGAACCCTGAAACACAACAGGAAATCCTTCTTAACACTTATTTGCACCCCTATGTTCACACAATGAAGAGAAAATTTGAAGGTACCTGTATCTGTATTTTTACTGATGTTCCACACTCACTGCAGCTGATACTGCCACCTATATTCACATCTTTTACTGTAAAGAACTCAAGTGTGTGTCCTGTACACACAGAGGCCGAGTTGAACAGAACTAAGAGTGGTGAGGCAGACAGTCTGGTAGTTGTTCTATGTTTGGGGCTTCATTCAAAATCAGGGCTCACGATGGGACAACTACCATCCATAATAAATACCATAATAAATCTTATGCATCCTTAGAACATTTCATGATACACATTCTTACCCATGGACTTGCACATAGGCATCATTCACTGACCCAACATTTAATACATCTTCACATCTGTACAGCACTAACTCTGTAAGGCTGTGACATGAAAACTTTCATTTTTTTTTGTCTTGACGCAGTATCAACCCTTAAAACGTAAAAAAATACACAAAAAATTTTCAAATTACCATCATTGTTGCTAATGCTTGTATAATCAGTTTACAGGGTTATTCCAGTCAATACCAAACACTCTACCTTGATCCTGAACATCAACGGTCTGTTGTCGTGAATACACTCATCTACAGTTGCTTCATTTACCAACATTAGCCCTACACCTACCATTGTTAATAGAAATGTTAAAGTGAATCTAATTGCAGCTCTATTTTCACTGCTATAACTACCAAAATCAGTCTTCTGCATTTCATGATTATCTTAGCTGCTAATTCTAACATTACAACAGTTCTAAGTGTTAAGCTCATGGTGGATTAATGTTGGGTCTTTCTAAACGATAACAGAGTACAGTCTAGACCTGCCGTCTTTGCAAAGTGTCTTCAAATAACTCTGGGTATCAGCTGGTGCTACAAGATTGATTGATGATTGGTAAAGGCACTCTGCATGTCTCTGTGATATGTTTTAAAAATGCCTAATAAGACTATACTTTGAAATGGTAGTCATCCTCCTCAAAACTGAAGCCTTTACACTGTGCATTTTGCTTTTTTTAAATGATGGAATTTCACAGTGTACCAAATTGTTATCTTTTGACATGACATTAGGCTATACTCTCTCTTTCTGAGCAGTTGTTTGATTTCATTATTTGATGAAATGCTTGGAAAAAAAATTCTGCACCAGAAAAGCAGTAATAAAGCCAAGTCCTAGGATCTGTTTTACAGCAGCCATTAGGAACTAGTTTGCTTTGGGAGAAGTGCATTGACAGAGATAGTTACAGGTGCGTGATCCAACATTTGTTCATCCTGGTGTCATAAATACTCTAACCAGAGATCAAATATGCAGCCTGTCTGACCGAGAAACCTCAGAGATAAACCATATCATTGTCGAAGAAAACACACCAATGATACATGCCATACTCATGTCTGGATGGGTTTAAAACTCCTGCCATCAAGATCACATACCTGTGGTGGGAGGACGTAGTCGGCCACATCCATCACCTGGTTGTTATGGTAGCCAAAGCCTTTAACTTTGGTCATCACAGAGGACTCGATGCCGGTGTCAGTCACCTGATAGGCTTTCTCATGGATGAAGACCCAGCTGCAGAGTTTTGGAAAGGAGATATCACAGCATGTGCAGAGTTAATCTCAGAACCTAATAAACAGTATATTAAACATTTTTGATTTTTATTCAGTGTTATGTTAGATACGAGTGTGGCAAGATAGATGATCTGTAAACTTTTTTCTACAATTTTTATTTTCTTGACAAAAGTTTGCCCCTATTACATATTAGTCATAATCTGAATTCCATTAAATAAAAAAAGTCACTTTTTACTCCTGTATATTCTTCATAGCCTAATTGACCCCCCCAAACACACATCCCCACACACACACAAATAAATGTTTAGGAAGGTCGTTACTTAAGTTTCTTACTTGACTTAATTTTCCCTATCTCTTTAATACAGCACAAGAAACATATAAGTTATATTTTGGTTTAAACATGAAGTAGTACAATGTGGAACAAATTTAAAAATTAAATTAAAAGAAAAACAAAGTTGTGTTGACTTAATTTTTAGCTACCAGCTGTGGAAAGTGACAACAAAACAGTTAAAATATCTTGTCATTTTTAGTCTCTTTATGTCAGTGTATTCTTTACATTTTGTTGGTCAAAAACTGATAAAGTCTGATCGATATGTTAAATATTACTTAATATGGAAGCCCTGAGCAAACAAATTATATCATACATTTCATTAACTCTCCTTTTCTGTGAAAACAAGACAATTGCAGTTATTTTCTTGATCAACTTGTTTATCTTAATATATCGAGACAAAACCCTGATTTTTACTTGTAAATGAGCCAGGTCGTCCCCTCGACTTTGGATCGACCTACCTGAGGAATTCAGAATCGGTCATTCTTTGAACTCATTTTTGTAGACTTGCCTTTATGTGATGTTGTCTGCTTTTGGTTTTCTCACAGATTTCTTTTTTTGTTTATGGACTCTGTGATTTATGTACAGTTAAGGAGAAACACCTGAGTGGTTTACTGTTAATTCCTGTACGTTAAAATGTCCATTTAACAACATTGTACATATATTAACCTGTGAGCTAGCATTGTGTTAAATTCACGTGCTATCCTTTTGTAGTGTACTGTATGTGACTGCCGCTACGAGCCAACTGTATGACTGACCAGCACTTAGGCTACTCTGTTCCTGTCCTGATATTAAATGGCCGCATAAAAGGACAAATGAGCCTCCTGTCCATCACTCTACACACAACGCAGAGTCAAGGGGTTTTATTGAATCAGCCAGCTGCAGAGAAGTGCAACTGAGCGCAGTTACAATGGGTTCCTGTGGTTCTTTTTATAGCTATAATGCCATGTGATGTCTGCGTCCTATTAATGTATAATGAATTCCCAGTTTGTATCAATAGTTTGGGGGTTTTCATCAGTTTTTATTTATTTATTTTTTTGTTTGTTTTACATTTCAATTTAGTTTTAGTTAGTTTTTTATGCTGGGTTACTAGTTTAGTTTAGTTTTTATTTTGCAAAAATACTTCATTTTAGTTTAGTTTTTATTAGTTTTAGTGTTAGTTTTAGTCTTTTCAGCAAGATCGGATACCTGTCAGGGGCAAGACCCAAGGGGCTTATCACTTTACATTTCATTTATTCAATTTTGATGTTTGCATACAACTTAAGACCAAAAATGACCATTTGTGGAGTATTATTTAATCAAATCAGGGGATTTTACTCTCTCTAGGCTTGGGCATACATGTCAGTCATTATGTTGTCAAAGACTAAAACTTAAGAAATTTTGTCTTTAATTTTACTTTATTTAAGTTACTTTTCTAACCACAAAAATTTAGTATTAGTTTTTTTTTGAAAGCTTTGTTTTTATTCAGTTTTTTCTTAACTTAAATGATTTTTACATTTTAGTTTAGTTAGTTTTACTTAACTATAATAACCTTGGTCTATATGGTATCTTGTGATGTCTGGGTTCTTCATGTCTTATGATGCTGTTGTTGATTATTGTTCAGGTTTTTAAACTGCATGTATTTTCCTGATGCTGTTGGTGCCATTTGCTCTGTTGTCTTTGTCTTTTGTTTGGGTTCTGTTGCTTTGTTCCTCTGTCTGCCTCTGCACACGTCAAAGCATTTTGTAAACGGTATCATCAGTAACCAGGTGCTGGATTCAAAGTAAGTGCAGCAAAAAAAGAAGCGAGGTCTGCACACCAGGAAGTTCCCGATTCAAGCTTTTATTTGTAACAATGACATTCCGAAATGTCACTTGTTGCAATTAAAAGCTTGACATGGGAACTTCCTGGTGTGCAAAGCACTTTGTAAACCCTTGCTTTTAAATGTGCTATACAAATCCCTGCAAGTTGTCTTGATTAATAATTATCACATGAGTAAAGCTCTGCTGACAATTAAAAGGGGAATGGGACATATTTGAAAACCTAACAGTAGTGGGGTAGAAAAGAAGCAAAGAAATTAGAACTTCCATGCACCCCTAACACATTTTTTAGGGATTTTTGACCACATGTATCCTGATCCAAGGAACTGTAAGCCTTACTAACCAATTTACCAGAACTTGTTTGAGTCAAGGATGCCCTATCTGCAGGTGA
The DNA here is from genome assembly GCF_018320785.1 of Cheilinus undulatus. NCBI lineage: Eukaryota > Metazoa > Chordata > Actinopteri > Labriformes > Labridae > Cheilinus > Cheilinus undulatus. Next base: position 30,206,970 of record NC_054874.1, on the reverse strand, counting down.
CATCTAAGCATTTTAAACTGCAAACAGATTTACAAGAGAATAGGTTCTCCTGGAAGTAGTCCCACAGTAAATATGAGTGAAAATGAAAGCTGGTATTGATTTTTGTAAATGTAATCTTGCCATCACTTTCATTGTTATTGTGGCTTAGTGGAAGATTTCTAATGTCCTGTTTGAAATAAATTGAAAACTGTCTGCATGCAAAGTCAAACAAGATTAAAGGGAAAACCTGTAAAATAAAGACTATTAAAAAGTTACACTGACCCAACAAAATATGCGATGATGAGCAGTTGTACGATCCGGTTGATGATGCCCACGGACCAGCTCTTGACCACCACAGACTTGGTGGTCTCATAGGTGAAGAAGTCAGTAACGAAGCCCCACACCCAGGAGCCCATGCCTGCTTGTCAGTGTGGATCAGCTCCTCCTAAATCTGAAGAAAGGTGCAGCTCCGGTCGAGCCTCAACAGGTGCTTTCAAAGAAGTATGGAGGTGAAAGTATCTGAATGTAGGAGAAGCTCCTGGTTCTAAGGAGAGAAAGTTGTCTAAAGCTTTCCCCTTGTCCTGTCTTGCACTCTTTGTTTTGTTCTGTGTTCATCTCCCTCATTGCATATTTGATTTGCCTCCCTCCTCTCCTTCACTTCCTCTGTTTCATTGGTTTATGTCACAAACCGGACCTCCCTTTCCTTTATTCAAATCAGCCAGAGAAAAATGTGAGTGTCCCTGACATCCCTCCCTCTGCTTTCTGTCCTGACCACAAATCCCCATCTCCCATCTCTCTCTTCTCTCCACGTCTTTGGCTTTGTTCATAGTGTTCTATTGAAAGCAACACAATTAGAGTCAATCTGTTGTGCTTCCATTTTAAATCTAATATCCTTTCAGTGGAGATTCTGACCCTTTCTGCTTGTTTTTACAGTGCATATAGAAATATTCACCTTCTTGGTTGATTTGCCCTTTAATTGATTTTATAAATCAATCATGGTCTATAACTCGGCTTTTTTGACGAAAAAACAAAAAACAAAACGTACAAATAATTTCTTTAAAGTCAACGTGAAAACAGAGTAATGTCAATTAAAAATTTGTAATGTAAAATAATTGACTGCATAAACATTCATCCCCTTCAGGTCAGTATTTAGTAGATACAACTTTGGCTGCAATCACAGCACTGAGTCTGTGTGGTTAGGTCCCAGTCAGGCTCAAACATCTGGACACTAATTCCACTCCATTCTTCTTTGCAAAACTGCTCAAGCTCTGTTAAGCTGCATTGGGATCAGGCGTGAACAGCCCGTTTTAAGTCCAGCCACAAATTCTCTGTTGAATTAAGGTCTGGGCTTTGACTCGGCCAATCCTGAACGCTCACCTTGTCGCCTTTAAAACATTTTTGTGCAGCTTTTGCTGTATGCTTCGGGTCATTGTCTTGCTGGAAAATAAATCTTTTCCCAAGCAGTAGTTCTCTTGCAGACTGAATAAGATTGTCTTCCAGGGTTTTCCTATATTTTGCTGCAGTCAATTTACCCTCTACCTTTACAAGCCTTCCAGGGCCATCTGCTGAGAAGCATCCCCACAGCATGATGCTGTCACTACTGTGCTTCACAGTGGGGATGGTGGGTTTGTGATGATGTGCAAAACATAGTTCTGCAAAACATAGTGTCTTGTCTGATGGCCAAAAAGCACCTTTTTGGTCTCATCAGACCAAAGAACTTTCTTCCACTTAGCCATGGAGTCTCCCACGTGCCTTTTGGTGAACTCTAGAGGAGATATAATGAGTTTTCTTCAACAGTGGCTTTCTTTTTGCCATCTCCTGTGAAGGTTTTACTGGGGAGGAACCCGGGCAACAGTTGTTGTATGCAGAGTCTCTGCCATCTCAGCTGCTGAAGCTTGTAACTCCTTCAGAGAAGCCATAGGTGTCTTGGTGGCCTTTCTCACTAGTTACCTTCTTGCATGGTCACTCAGTTTGTGAGAACAGTGTGATCTAGGCAGATTTACACGTGCCGTATTCCTTCCATTTCTTGATGATGGATTTACCTGAATTCCTGGGGATGCTCAGGGCCTTGGAATTATTGTTTATATCCATCTCCTGACTTATTCTTTGCTTGGAGTGTTCTTTTGTCTTCATGATATAATGGAAGCCAGGAATACTGATTAACCAGTGACTGAGCCTTCCAGACACAGGTGTCTTTATACTACAATCACTTGAGACATTGTGAGACTACTAGCACCAACTGGCTGGACCTCCAATGAATCAGGTCAGTCACCTTAAAGGGGGTGAATAATTATGCTGTCACTGATTTTACATGACATTTTTTTATTTCATTAACATTGCTTTCAGTAATCTGTTTTCACTTTCAAATTAAAGAGTATTTTTGTAGATTTTTTGTTGTCAAAAAGCCAAATTATATTGACCAAGATTGACTTATAAAATCAACAAAAGGGTAAAGCATCCAAGGCGGTGAATACTTTTTATAAGTACTGTAAATCTGAACTGCACTGATTTATGGAAAATCTCATCAATGATGCATTCACACAGAAAACAGATTAAACAGTTTAGAAAAAAACAACTGTAAAAGCCACACATTTAACCTTGTCTGGTTATAGTTACAACCATTAAAGCCGCAAGAGGAACCAGAACTCCAACATTTCAGAAAATATAACCTAACAGTTTATAACATTTAACTGGATGTTTGGTTGCTGTCAGTGGTTAGTCACAATTATTGAACAGAATTATTTTGTGTCTGCTGCTCATATCTACAGTAGAGTAGCCATGCAGGAATGAGGACAACCATGAAAAACTCCTTACAGGAGCTTTAAAAATGGCGTAGCTTATTTAGTCAACTTTCAGGCTTCTATAAGTGGCCTAACTCTAAATGTGCTGAAATAAATGACAAACTGTGGCATTATTGACAACTGTGCAATAATGTGACATGTGATATGACCACTTCTCAATACACTCAAAAGCACTGACAGCATTACAGGCTCTCACGTCAGAGATAATGTAATGATGCTGTGACAGAGTGTATGTGTGTGTCTGAGTGGATGTATGTGCCTAGAGACTATGTCATTTCTTAAGTGGGTCCATTATGTTTGTGGTCAATTAATGGTAATCTAATACAAGACAAGACACACATGGGAACACGTGCATGCATCAGACTTACACACAAGAGCAAGAGCTTTGAGGCTGCATATGACTGTAACGTTTATCACACAGATGTAATGAAAGCTTTCCTGTAATGGTGGCAGAAAATATGAAACCTACGCGGCTACAGATATGAGACCCTAGATGTCAGATGGTAGAAATGGAGGGAGTACAGGATTGTCTGATGGATTTTGTAGTGAAAGAGGAAACCGTAGTGAAAGTGATCATCATGTAACAGGAAGGGGTCTTTGTAAACACATTCACACCCAATCCATTTTAGACAGCTACACTGAGGACATGCCAGCACACAAACATCCCAGGAACAATGGAGCAAAACCTCACACATCAACAAAACACATACAGGAGAGACTGCACAAATCCTCTCGGTTATTTCAAGCAGTTTTTTGCCAGTGATGGTAGGTTTACCAGTTGAATGTAAACTGGAATATCAGATACTGAAGTGAGCTTCCTTAAAACTGTTCAGAAACATCTAGAGATTCTGTGTGAAGATGACACATGAAAGCCAACTTGGCTTTTGAATGGAGTGGGTTCTTTTTTTTATTTTTGCAAATATCAGGTGGGCTTTCATGTGTTTTGCACTGTGAAGAAGCTTCTGTCTAGTCACTGCCATAAAGCCCATATCATTGGGAGGGCTGCAGTGATGGTTGTCCTTCTGGAACTTTTGTTCCATCTCCACACAGGATCAGCTCAGAGTGACTAGAACCAGGAAAAGAGATCATATCACTCCTGTCTTTGCTTCTCTGCACTGGCTCCTGATAAAATCTCTAGATTTTAACATGATTCTTCTCACTTACAAAGCTCTGAATTGTCAGGCACTAGCCTATCTTTAAGAGCTCATAGTGCTGTATCATCCTTCTAGCTTATTGCGCTCGCAAAGTGCTGGCCTGCTTGCGGTATCCTCAGTCTCTTAAAGTAGTATGGGGGGTAGATGCCTCAGCTATCAGGACCCTGTCCTTTGGAATCATCTACCTGTTGGGGCCAGAGAGGCAGACACTATCTCTACCGTTAAGAGTAGGCTTAAAACGTTTCCCTTTGATAAAGCTTATCATTAGGACTGGCTCAGACCTGGACTAGTCCTTTAGTTGGTTATGCTGCTATAGCCTTAGACTGCTAGGGGGTCACGGCCATGTATCGTCCTTAAATAGAAGCAAAATGTACAAATGTACCACCAGGTACAGGCAGTGCTACTCACTCTGAGGGTGCCACACACTGTGAGCCCTCAACATTTTGAATTAAGTCCCAAACATACAACAACAACCAGACGAAAATGCCTGGCTAAAATGACTGACTCGGCTAAAATTACTTCAGAATTATCAGCATACTGACACCAGCAAAAATCCATCCTTCTGTACTGTTTATCTTTATTAATCATTATTAATGCTGACAGCCTTGGTTGAAAAATAAACAAAACCATCTCTATTTTCCCCAACATTTAAAATTTTCAGTTGCTGATCAAATCAATTTAGTCATGGTTTGACAAACTTTACAAATTTTTTTTACATCTTTCAGCTTGGAAAAATTATAAATGTTCCCCACCATGCCTTCCAAAAACTAAGCATATTGTTAAATGATTTCAAATTGTATATTTTATAAAAATAAATGCGTAAAAATCCTTGAGTCTGTACACGATTAGTCCCTGTCCCTAGTCTCTGGCAACTTTTTTTTTGGGGGGGGGGGTCACAGGCTGAAACGTTTGAGCACCCCCTCCTAGAAAATAAAGTCAATGCTCCTTCAGCACTCCCAATAATAATGCCACCTTTCAAACCTTTAAACAAAGGTCCACAAAGCACAACTTTGTGCTATTAAGTTAACATTATTATTCTAACATGCTAGGGTAAACATTCATCAGATGAAACAGGCTGGTTAAAACAAGTTTTATCTTCTGGTCAAGGGATTCTACATGTGCATTTTCACATGGAGGCTCGGAGTAATATCCAGAGGTTTCCAAGAGGGCAGTGCATGTGTGACAGGGGCTTTCCATATAATCCCCTTTTTATCCAGGAGTACATTACATTAAAGCCTTTTAGAAAACTGCAACAGAAATGCAGAAAAATCTGATTTTAAAAGCTAAAATTGACAACATACTGAGCTTTGAAGCAAAATAATATCACATGGCTCAGTTGAAATCAAAGGAAACATCTTCATGTCCCTTCCAGTAAATATGAGGGGTCATTTTCTGGTCATCCTGTCAGTTGCACTATGGCTTGAGGCAGTCTCATCATCAAACCAACACTGTCCAAGAGGGATTGAACCACACATCCGGAAGTGTTGAGCTCTCAAAAACCACTCTGTTCAACCCTCATATAAAAGCCCTTTTACAAACCACTGCGTGCTTAGACTTCGGCCTCCTATTGGAAACCACTGTCTCTCCAACAGTGACCAGCATTGGCATCTAACTTGCTCTGATAACACTCTCAAACCACCCTGCCTGGTTAAATAGGCCTGATGTATCAGAAACACTGATGTGGATTCTGATCCTACAGGAATCTACTGATCAAGACTACATTCAGCCCTCATGCTTAAACTTTTTATGAAAAGAAAACAAGGAACTTCAGAAAGATTAAGGATGAAGACATGAATCTAACCATGGAAATATTCCATAATGTTCTGGATTAAGGACACAAGTGAACAGAGAAAGTTAAAGTATTTGATAACACAGGGTATAAATGCATATTTGCTTGTCCAATGAGCTCTCTGAGAGTTAATTAAGACATCATGCACTGGGGTGTCCTAACTTTTCACCGTGGCAGCGGGGAGAAGTTGCAATGTTTTAAAAGAAGAAAAAAAAAAAGCAATAATAATGGTTATCAAAATGAATGTATCAATGCTTTCAGCCCTTAAAATTACCTGCTAAACACGAAAGAGTTATTTGACTGGATCCTTGTGCAGTGAATTTTGAAGATTAAACGTTCAGCATAGATCTGCCAGGTTTTTCCTGCATCCATCATTCATTCATCCATTTTTGGTGTTGGAATTACACTTTTACAAAACAGACTCCTAGCTTCACTGAGGATCACAGACCAACATCTTTAGTGTCCATTTAAAAGAAACTCTGCATAGTGGATTTATTAAATTCACATCAGTATCTTCTACATGTAGGTCATAAGGAAACGCACATTTTCAAGTAAATAGAATAGACAGAATTACAGAAAGGCTGCAATTTCTGCGCAATGAATTATGGGTAGTGATGCTATACAGCTGTATTGTTCATCCTTTCACACCTTTTTAATGTACCCACCTAAATCTAGAAAACGGTCACCTCTTCCACACTGATCTATTTATTATCCAGTTGTAAATTTTTATCCAAAATGGAGAAATCTATTGTTTCTTTCTTGTATTTCTATTTCAAGGCACCTCAGTAAATCTATTTTCTATATCGCTTAATTCAAAGGACTGGCCACCAGTCAATCACAGAGCCATTCTAATGTATCTGAATATGCTATTTTATTTCACTGGTGTTTACGATTTATTTTCCTAATATTGATGAACTATGTATCTATGCTTGATTCTGCATTTTGATAAAAACAAAACTTTTTACCCAAGGTCTACCCATATATTAAATCGTCCTGTATTTACATAAACTACTGCTTGAATTAAAACTAAACTGCTGTTTACTCATTATTAATCATAAGGAAGATACAATAAAGACATCACAGCTTATTTCATCAGTCAGTTCATCCATGTAGACACAACTTCATGATTTTTTAAGGCAGTTCTCATTTTAACCTCTTTCAATGATTGCTGTCACTGTGGAGAAATTACAAAAAAATACAATTTAAAAAATGAGTTTTATTTATTCAAGCCTGAAACATGAGATTCCAAAACACAAAACAACATTAACTGCTCTGGGATGCTCTACACAGGATGGACAAAATTATTCAAATGTGTTCCCCTCTTTATATCCACATTTTCTACAAACTCCTACATCGCTCAGTGCTATTAAACTACAATCCCCACCACTACGGCTGAAATAAAAAAAATCTTCAGGACGTCTGGAGAACATGTTTTCCTCTGTCCCACAGATTTTTCTGAGGGGAAAAACACATGACAAATGTTACATGAGCTTTTAGAGTTGATTCTTACTTATAAAAAGACACGAAGAAGAAAAACACGACTCATGCTTGTTGGTGTTTCCGTCAGTCTGGTGTGAACCAACAGTGTATGAATGCTTGGTCCTTGGTGTTTGCATTTGTGCATGTGTAACTGTGTAAATTTAGTCTGACTCTTCCTCTGAGCTGGCAGGTGTGGATGCAGCCTCCTCTTCCTCTTCTTCTGATTCCTGGAGGGAAAATAACAAAAGAGGTGAATACGGTACTGATGTATAAAGTGCATAAAAAGGAAAAAAAGAACGGGATAAGAAGCAGGCAGGTCTCATATCTTCGCTGCTCTTGCTACTGAACAGAACTTTTCTTCTTCCTGTGTTTTGTTGCTTTTTCCTCCTCTTCATTAGTTGTTAAACTGCAGTTAGCAAATTGTTAGAAGCATAAAGGAGCAGGTAAATCCTACCATGCATGATTGCCTTTTTTCTCCATTCAGGCTTTTTCATCGTTAGAAAACAACAAACCTTGACTCTGAACACTGACAGTTTGGGATGAATACAAACACCATTACAGCCTTTGTGTTTGCTCTCTTATCTTCTTTCTTACTAAACAATTACTCATATACAACTTCTATTTTAAGGAAAGCAGTCATTATTTTAAGATATTACACACTTAACATTAAAATGGAAGTTTTACAAATATTGAAAGTCAGAGATGGGCTGGATACTCTCTGTGCCACATCCAAGCAAACATCTCTGCACCTTCTCCTTCTTACCTGTGATTTCCTCAGATCTCCCTTCGTCTTTGTAGCTCTCCCTCGATCAGGCTAACATCTTCACCTAAGCTTAAATTATTTCACACCTCCTCTCTTGGAGCACAAATGGTTACAGAGCAAGTTGAAAAACCACAATACTGCAAATTCCATTTAGGCTGGCGACCTTTGCATGTCATAGTCTCCTCTCTCTCTCCATTTCCTGTCTGCCTCTTCACTGCTCAAATGTCCAATTAATACAATTTAGACATCCAGATTCAATCAGACACGAAACACTTTGAAATAATAATAAAAAATGCTTTGTCCATGATGATTTTTTTCTATTTGTCTTGAATCACATAAGAACGGTTCTTCCAGCTACGTCTAGCTAAACTTTACTGTTGACTTTAATAGTTAGAACTGCTAACAGACCTGCAAACTTAAGAGTGGCTGCAGTTTTAATGCATTAAGTCAAACTGATAAAGAGGGCATCTATCAAGCTGAATGAGTCATGTTTGAATGTTGCGGTGAAACAGAGGACGAGTACTTGAAGATCTATCTCATTATAGTTCCTTATGCAGGAACCACTATCTGTCTGATATCATTACTGGCTTTACCTTCTTCCTCTTAGACTTGCTCTTGTGGTCAGAGTCCGATGAGCTCTCCTCGCTGGTCTCGATGAACTCTTTACTCTTGAAGCTGTCATTGCCTCCTCCCCTCTCCCTGTCCTTATCTCCCCCAGCAGACTTCCTCTTTTTCTCCTCCTTCTTCTTACCTCCAGACTTCTTACTCTCCCTAATGGATGAGGGGTGGGGAGAAAATTAGACTGGTTTGGACTGGTTGCAACAAGAAACAAAACATGAGTGTTGGACCTTGGATGTATTACTTCTTGGAAGTTGATCCTCCGCCGCCGCTCTCTGCGTACTCTTTCTTTAGTTTATCGTACTGCCTCTTGGCTTCTCCTGCCTTTGTTTCCCATTCCTAAAGGCAGAACAAAAATAAATATAAATGGATCAAGACAGCATGTTTCACATGACTAAAGATAAGCTTAGGCCCTTTTTGGCAGAGGTGTTGACTGAGATGTTTTAGAACCTTGCAGAAGGTGGGGCTGATAAACTTCAGATAGACAAGCTTCAGCTATTTAATTCTTTGCATTTCTTTGTCTAGACTTCAAGTATTTTTTACTTTTCACTTCAGCCTGATAAACACTCCAGATCAGCTGTACACATTAGTAGGACATGCAGCCCTATATGCGCTAATACAGCAGAAATTTAAGGCTGTCAAAGGTAAATTTATCCATCATATCAGTATTATTCTCCACAGATATCTTAATCACAACAAGACTGAGCTAGAAAATCATTTGTGTTTTTATTTGTGATGAGAAATTTTCCTACCATGCTATGAAGTTGATGACAAATGAGTAAGCAAGGAACCATTTGGCCTGATTATAAATATGACAAAGTTTCAGGGAAAAAACAGTTAATGTGTAATAATGTCCTTCTTGCATAACTCCTCCAGTTGCAGCGATGTGACCTCTCAGGCTTTTTGAATGTTGCAAAGTTGCCCGCCACAAGTTTTGTCCCAAATCTTTGGTCTGAACCGGTAAACTGACATTTTGGATATCTCACCTCCTTCTCCTCTTTGCCAAGCTGTCTCCACATCTCCCCGGCCTTCTTGGAAATCTCAGTGATGGAGATTCCCGGGTTCTCGGACTTGATTCGCTCACGGCTAGAGTTAAGCCACAGCATGTAGGCACTCATTGGCCTTTTAGGGCCGCCACTGTCTTTCTGCTTCTTCTGCTCTCAATGCAGAAAGGAAAGAAATTGTCAGACAAAAGTCTCAAATGTTTCCATCATGTTTCTTCATCCCAACCACTATCTCACCTCTTTGCGTGGTTTTCTCTCCTTTTTCTCCTTTACAACTTTGGCTTTTTTGGGTTTCTTCTTTTTTGCTGCCTCATCATCACTGTCATCACCTTCATCACTGCTTTCACTTGCTGAAGCGTTGCTGTCATACCTGTTTAAAGGAGGCAGGAAAACCAAAAAGAAATGGGAAAAGTTACACAAGCTTTGTGAAAAAAACAAGGCAGGAATAAAAAAAAACTGATGAAACCCACTTTCATCTTTAATATTGGTTAAAAAACAAAACTATTAACAAAAGAGTCACTCACTCTTCTGCAATGTCGTCATCTTCTTCTCCAGGGTTAAACGACTCATCTGTACAAAGAAACAAGACAGGGAAGCACAGATTAAACCTTCTGATCTTTAAAAACAGCAGATAAAATCTCCTTCTGTAGAACTAGGACAGCTACTTACCACTTTCACCACCTGAGTCATCACTGTCATTGCCCTCCTCTCTGATTTTGCCCTCAGCCTTCATCCTCTCCAGGTAGGCATCGTGCTGGTCTTCATCTGAGTCGCTGTACTCGTCAATGTTACCCTTCATGCCCTGAAAGCAAACTACTCCATCAAAAAAACTAGCAACACAACAGCACTCAGAATACAGCATCTAAATGGAGGTCAACAGGATCACTTAAAATCATCTTCATGTCCATGATTGACAGACAACAACAGATCAAAACGTAGAATAGGATTTTAAAACATATCTTTAAAAATTCAGAGCTAAATGTGGTGGTGAAAGGGATCACAGCTGAACCATGATGCAATGAGATCACCCCAAATGTTTCACACCATATGACATCTGCAGAGCCACGTAGAGTCAAGATGAAAATATGTGTTTAAAGTCTTGATATTTGATGATGTATGGTTTCTTTGTCTCCAACCCTGCTGACTTTTCTCCATTTTATCTCATCATTCCAGTATTTGTCACATAGGTATCAGCTGGTGGCTGCGTGGGCTATCAATCAGAAACTTTAAGGCTGAAACGTTATCCTGCTACTTACTGTAACCTATGAATGCAAACAGGGTTGGGTGATACATCGAGTATACTACGGGGTTCACTTCCCTAATGCTTCTCTCACAAGCAGACAGCACTCTCCTCCTCCCATCCTGAAAACTTTCCTCTGAGCATTTTTGTGTCAGAACCACTTCTGACACAAAAATGCTCAGAGGAAAGCAAGAGAGCGCAAACTGTAAATACACAGCCAAGGTTGAATCTGTCATCTGAATATTGTTCATATTTCAAAATGAACAAACCACGGTGAACTGTAAAATATGCTGCAAGATGACGGCAGAAGTAACAACACGTTAGTAAAGACATGGCCCCAGTAAATATTGTTAAAATGCCAGGATCTAAAAATCTCTCAAAGATACTCGACCCAAATTTTAATTTGCCCGGGTGTATTTTTGTTTTTTGCTGAAAACTTCCAGCCAGAGTTGACAAGAGAAGGCAGCCCAGTAGCTAACAAATGTGACTCACCTCTCCATAACTACCTGTAACCCTTGTGGTCGATAATCTAACTAAAATTGCTGTTAAATTTTGCGACCGTTGTAACATTTATGAGGCAAGCAAATATTTTTCTCCTTTAATACTCCAGTTAGGACTAGCTCAGACCTGGACAAGCCCTTAGTTAATTAAGCTGCTTAAGGGTTATAACTTTAGTGTTTGATAAATAAAAGCTTAATGGCTTATTCTAAGTAAAGAAACAAAAGTATATTGTATTTATTTATTAGAAGTTCGACCAACATACCAGCTGTTTTTCATTATCCAGGTCCGACTTAAACTTTCCTAACTGCAACATCTTCTTGTAAATGACTAAAAAATGTGTGATGAATAAAATCTGATAGTGAATGCTAAATTGAATGCTAAATCCAGTTTGAGTCCAACAGGGTTATACACATGTAGGAGTAAATCCATCTACAACTGCATTACCAACTGTAGGTGTGTTGGACAGACTTAGGGAAATCTGATTTAGTATAATTTCAGAGGGACTAACGTGCTTACATGCATTTTTAAAGCCCAGCTTTAGTTGGGCTAACACAATAATATGACATTAGGACAGGCCATTCTGTGGTTTATCTTAGACTAAAACCAAGCCTTCTTAATAAACCCCACCTCTGTTCCCATCTCCATGCATCTACATCTGTGTCTGCCCTGGGACAATCAGGCAACCAGTCAGGAAGGCTTTTATTAAACACAAACAGGAAATGCTCGTGTCTCAGAGCAGGCCATACATTTTCATTGATTTACTGATCCTGTCACTATGGCAACAGATGGCCATAGTGACATAGTGGCCTATTGGTGAGACCATGTTGGTGCTCACACTTGGCATTACTTGGCTGGTCTGTCTGACAATCCTGTGTTGATGCAGCGGTCATGATGACAGCTGTGTTGAGTGTTAAAGCACACCAAAAGCCCCCAGGTCACACATTAGTCAGCACGATGCAAAGGAACCCACATATCCAGACACTCAGTTATTATAGGAACACACTCCTTCAACCCAATGTCCCATGATTAGGAGTAAATCACTCTGGATTTTTCAGATTCAACACCATTCATTGGTAAAATCCAACCACAATCAAGTTTACAGGAAACAGTCCTGAGTTACACAGACAACACGCACGCTGCAGCACGCCATGCAAGCAGAGATCACTCCACACTCCATACATGACGCCCGTTACCATACCCACCTTTTTCTACAGGGGTACAAGGACAGACACATAGAAGAGGGCAAGAAACATCAGTATCTCTAATATGTCTGATACTGTTTTACAAAACTCTTGTCATGAATATCTTTTCCCACATTTGGAGAGGAGAGTGAATAACAGCAAGACCTACCTCTTTGAATCCTCTGTTCTTGATGTTGAGCTTTTTGGCATTAACAAAGTCAAACAGTTTGCCGTACTCTTCCCTAAAAGAAAAAAGGAATGGTGGAGGTTATTTCACCTCAGATTTGATGGATTGATTTATGCAAGGGGAATAACGTGAAACATGGCAACTATAGACATGTAAGTACTCGACTTTTGTCGTTTTTGAAAAGAAAACAATTCACTGCTGTTCTTTGTTCTTCTTTTAACGAAGAAATGTTGTCAAATTCTGATAAAACTTACGCTTTAGCAGCATCCACGCTAAGCTCTTCCACCATAATTGCATCAGCTTTTGCTGCTGCTTGTTTACATCTGGACTCTGCTGCCTGAAAGTACTGCCCCTCGTCGCTGATTGGTCCTGCCACTTTCTAACTGGGCCCAAACGGTTCAGATGGGAGCTTTGCAAGATGAATTCGCCAGTGACAAACAAGGAAACGGGCGTATCCATCTGTTTGCAAGGTTAACATTTGTCTCAATGACGATCAATGCAACTACAAATATATTTTTACATTTTGAAAGAAGATTTCTAAATTAACGTTTCTATATAAACATGCTTTTTCCTGTTCACTGGACGGGTTTAGATTATTATCAGAGCCATCTTTAAGTTTCTGGACTGGAAACTGGTCTAATGTTGATGATTTAAACAACATTTCTTTAACAAAATTTTAGTTTCAGTTTAAACCAAATGTTGAACATCCAAACATGGAGGGGCTGCCTTATTTTCTTCACATCATACCCCTCTTCTCTGTTAAGGCTTTATGGCCAGGTAAAAAGATCTGTCAATATGGAGCTCCTGGATTTGGTGCTTAAAAGTCCAATTCTGACTGTTGAAGGAGACACTTTGGTGTAGGGATTACTGTAAAACTGGTTTGACTTGCGATTGTGTTTGAAATATGTAAAGCTACTTCCCTGCAAAGGTAGAAACCCAGCTACTGCAATTAAATTTTTCTGTTGGATGATCTGGAGGCATCTGTGGTGCAGCTTTTACCACCATAACCGTATTAAAATTCTTTAGGGTGTGCTGTCTACCATTGGATATCCCCCTTCCGCCTGTCCTTTTCTTTAAATTCAACGCACTTCATCTGAAACTCTGGCTTACAAGCTACCCTGAAAGGCAAGGGTTTGCAGTTCATGATCACGGCTGGGTTTGCACCTCACGGTTCAGTAACAGGTTTGGTCCAACAGGAAAAAAACAGAAAAAACAAACAAGAAGTCCTGGAAACAGATTTCCACATTTCTCATATTGATTATTTTGAACTGTCAGTAGTGACAAATACATTTTGTTCTAGTTGTGTTTAAAACTACCAGTGATTGTTTATACAGTTTGTAGTTTATTAAAACTAAATTTGAAAAATGCAAAACAAAGTAATGTAAAATAAAAAGATTTGAGAAGATAATCTAATTGCACTCCCCCCTTAACACTCCATTTGCAATCTAAAATGCAATTATTTTCTAACTTATTTTTTTACACGAACATAAAACATAAATCGCTCTATATATTCTAACCCATACAATACTAGAAAGATTAAATCAGGCCTGAACAGGTTTGAAAAACACCTACTTGTGATTATTTTGACTCACAATGTAAGTTACATATGAATTGTTGACTTGCAGGAGTGATTATTTTTTTAACGTCATCCTCTATTGAATAAGAAAAACTTCTATAAAAATTAGGAAAGGACTTTTTGTGAACCATTTTTAAAAGTGACACTTGGATGGTTGCATGATCGGTGGAGCATAAGATTTCAGCTGCAAAAGAAAGTCTTAAACTAGTATTTTGACACAAATTTCAGGCTAAAGAAATATCGCACCTTCTGCGATTTGAAAATTGCAGTAGGCCATATTGCAGTTCAATCTAAATTTTGGTTAACCTCCCAGCTCCGTCTCTACTTTCATCTTCCTGCTACTGCGTGAATCTTTTCTTTGTGTTTTTTCTTGTACCGGCTTCTTCTTCATGTGTTTTTACTAGCAGTTAGCAAACAGTTGCCTGTATTTCCACCACCTGGATTGGGATGTGCATACTGTGCATCAGGGTGGGAAATAAGCAACTGCAACCAGCCAAATGCAGGTATTTTTGAGCAGTGTCTGATGAATTTGCGCAACCTACCAGCCATGGGGGCAGGTAAATACAAGTAACATAACAGAAGTATTTTATAAAGGCTTTTGTGCTTGTTCCCATCGACTTCATGATTAGATTAGATCCAAGCAGACCTACAGGCTCACTGACCATGCAGGAAAATGTCACAGAAACATTTCACTTCACTGAATAGCCTTGATTGCTACAAGCCTTGATTGTTATACATAGCTCATTACATTATATTGATCATTAAAATAAAGTGGCTGGTAGATTTTTGAATCCACTAGTCACAGTGGCAGGTAGGCCAAATAGTTAATTTCCAACACTGCTGTGCATGTTCCCCTTTCACCCCATTCAGACAACAGACTGTAGACCGTATCAGGACATATCTGTTGTGTGACTGTGTGCACAAAAAAGTTTCATCTTGTGATGGTTGAGAATTAAAACAACTACTGTTAAACCCCTACCTAAAAGGTGTTATCCATACTGATTAGGATTAATTTGTGAGTAGCCATTCATCCCATGTGTACACCTTAGGCAGGGGTGTGAAAACACTGTAGTCTTATTGCTCTACCAGCAAAAAGGAACTTTGTCGAATATTGGTTTTAAACATTTGGGGGAAAAAAAAAAAAAAATGTTTGTTGACAATTTCTGCCTTTTCAAGACTATTTTCACTGATTTTTAAAATCAAAATATGGAAAGGAGTGAGGAGCATGTCTTCATAGATTAATAGTAAGGTTAGATCTGCATGGTGGATACAGACAAATGTGAATGGTGAGGATAAACAGACTATCACATTTTACTACCTTGATAAAAACAAGGATGATTATGTGAAAACAGTTTCCCTCTCACCTCTCGATGCTGCTGAAGGTGTACTGATTTCCCTGCTTTGTCTCGATCTCAAAGTCAAAGGATCGTGTTGTGGTGGTGCCTCTGGCAAAGTTGACGCAGGAGATCTCCTCAAAGCGCAGGTGCACAGGAGGCTTGTGGACATAGATGAAGCCCCGCTCTAGGGGGTAGAGGAGGCCTGATGACGCCTTGTAGGAACATGTGATGCACTGAGCTCCAGAATGACTGTGAAAAATGGAGGCACATTTAGCAGGATTTACCTACATACAGGGTATACTGTATGTTTTCAGTGCTTTTATGAGGTGCTTACCCCTGGAAGTTTCCAGGAACAGTAATCTTGCGGTTGACAAGGGCCTTCATCACCCTGCTGACCATCTCGTACAGAGACCCTGACATGTTTTTACTGAGTTTACCCTCAAAGCGACGCTCTACATCATCCCTGATGGGCCAAAGAGGACAGGACAGGTTCAGTGTTTTAAAAAAAGCAACACTTATGGCAGCTTTCTGGTGTTTGTAAGAGGGAATACAAAGTTTATTCCTGCCCATTGTAATAACACATGCCGATTACTCCTCCAGACCTCTGGCTCCCTCTAGAGGGTTCTTGCAATAAGACACTAAAAAGAGCATCTTAAACACACACAGGGTTTGTGAAACCAAAAGTAGGCTTCACCACCAGCAGTTAGAATCAATCACTCATGTTGCACTTTGCTACACACTGCCCAGAAAATGTTCTTTCCTTTTAAAAACTCACTCGCTCATGTTGAGGGTGAGGCTGATGTCTTCTTCCTTGGAGAACAGAAGGATGAGGAAGTGATAACGCGTCTGTCCCTGCTTGATGGGAGGATCCAGACTGATCTGTAGAAATATCACAAAAATGTATAATAGCGAGAGGGGATGCAAAAAGGAGCAAGAGAGACAAAAGTTAAAATTATCCGAGCAATAAAAAAAAAAAGTCCACTTACAACGAAGAACATCTGCCGCTGATCCTTGTGTGGCAGCAGGAATAGACGGAGGACCGTGGTGTAGGGAATCTTGTAGTCAAAGGTCTTGCCATGAAGGTGAAGGAAAGTTGGGTAGATACGGATATCATATCTGTAGATATGAAGGGTCAACCAGCATGATCAGTGTGGCTTCTATTGTTACATGGTTTAAACACTTCATAGTTAGATTTCAGTAGTTTTAAGGACACAAATGTGGAAATCAGTGAGTGATTTACCTTCCTCTGGGTGTGAGACACTGCAGCTCCTTGAAGATACACACAGCGTCCCCAGTAGCCTGGATCACATCAGCCTTAGACAGCACACTCTGTGCAAACGCCTAAAGCACAAATATCCATGCCAATTAAGAAACAAACACTTTAAAGATGAGAGAAATACATGACAGGAAAGAACGCCATCCTTCTTTACCTCCACGGGGTCTTGTCGTTCATCGGACTGGCTGGGTGGGACGTAAAACCTGACCTCCATGAGAGAGACTTCTGTATCGTCATTCTGGTGAAACTCCAGAGTCACTTCGTTCTTCCCTGTAGCGCACTGGGAAACATTGGACAAAGGGATCTCGAACGCTGTGTTGTCATTTACATCAAAGGATAACAGTGGCCCTGCAGAGGGAGAGAGGAAGTGGAGAAGACAGAAACACCTGGTATCAGAGTGAGATCAATCTTTAATGCAACAAATATGAGACTTAACATTGTGAACCAGACCAGACACTGAAGCCACTGATTTTTGCTGCTCTAAGTTAACAGAACCCTAGGAACAGGTTGAATCCAATTTTAAATACAGTCAGAACTTCCCAAAATGTTACCCCAGTATACAGTACCACTGCCACGTGTTTGAAAACCATTATGCAGTTCTAACCAAGCACTGTGAGCACAGTATTTAGACCCCTTCACTTTTTTTCAGTGCTATTTTAACACCTGATGCTACAGCTGTTTAAAATCATTTTTATTCTTATTTATCTACATTCGGTACCCCATAATAACGCAGTAAAAACTGAAGTTTAGAAATGTTCGCAAATCTGAAAGATCACATTGACGTAAGTATCCAAACACTTTGCAAAAACAGCGATCCAGAAGGAAATCATCTCTGCAGCCCTCCAGGTGGAGTCCAATCAAGGTGTAGAAAAATCTCAGCAACAATCCAGAGAAACTGAAGGCAGCTGAGCTGAATGTCAAGTGTTTTAGAAAAGAGTCTAAATATTTATGTTAATATGATCTTTCAGTTTATTTTTACCAAAATCAACAAAAAAAAAAAAAAAATCTAAACTCTTGTGCCAGTTTGTCATGATGAGGTATAAACCCGTGAGGAAATAATGAATTTAAATGACTGAAGCATCAGGCTATAACACAAAAAAAAAAAAAAATAAATAAAGAGGGGGTTTGTATATTTTCTGAATGCACTGTATGTTTAAGTTCACATTAACAGCACTAACAGCATGACTTCAGAGAGCACCACAGTGTGGTGACACTGGAAGCAAACTGCATGTGTGGGTCTAAATCAAGAGTCCTTTTTTGGTAGGTTTGTTGTTTGACATGTTAGGCCTGCATCATTTACAGCAGTGGTTCGCAACTGGTGGGATGGGTCCCAAAGGTGGGTTGCGAAGCAGTTTTCATTGGGTCTAGGGACTAGGTGTCTGAAAAAAATGGTGGCAAAAGTCCTGAAGTCCTTTTTGGGCATCAATACCTTTTATTTTACCCCGTTTAACTGTTAAATTTGGTAAATTTAAATGTTTGGTAAATATATCAACTAATTTATCTCCTCTTCTTGCAATAAATGGCCACTTTTCCCATGATAATAAAGTAATTTCACAAGTTCTCTGGAAAACTGGCAAAAATTGACACATAATGATGGGCAAAGATGGTACAAAATTTGTCCGTTTTGTCCCTTTTCCTTTTTATAACAGTTTTTTTGTCCAATCATGCTCCAAACTGCGACATAATCAATTAACTAAACATGAGTTGTTGAACCTTTTCTGAAAACTTGAATCGTGATCTGTCAGAAGACAGACTGGTGGGTCCTGAGGCCGGACCAGTTGAGAACCACTGATTTACAGGATTTCTGTCACCATTTTTATCGCATCTTCATACACAGGAAGTGGGGCTGCTGCTGGAAACAAACACACACTCTTAAGGCATCTATTATAAATATTTCACAGTAGATTTTTCCATAACATTAATTAAAGCAATAGGTAAAGTCGGCATTGCATCATAATTGGGGGCAGAGCTTTCCATAGTGGAAAAAAAAATCTTTACCACCACTTGTAAAGCTATGAAAGCACAAATTTTAAACTGTGATGCTAAGGCCAACAATCAGCTGTTCTACATTGAGTCATTACTAAAAACTGACTGATGATGATACATTAATAAACGTATCAAAATACGGTCAGATTGTTGTCCATCCGTTATATGAGACTGGATGAAAGACCCATTCAATGGGAATGTGTCTTTAGCTGCCCGGTTAAATTGTCTGAATAGATATAAAACCATGTCTGCTGTAAATACAATGAATCAAACTTATCATCAACTTATCAAATGTTCATGGTAACCCTGAAACAAACACTTCAGGTAAGGTTAACATAAGGTGAAAGTTGCATGTAATGAGGCGCCGTCTACTGACAAACATGTTGGGATTTTGGATGTCACAGTCAGACATAGCTCATCCTCCTGCAAGATGACATAGAGCCACACTTCTCTCCTACTTGCTCTTTGCTATGGTTGGGTAAATGTGAAACTTAATCAACGGACTCAAATCTTAAAGTATATTTGTAGCAGAAGGCAAACCAGCTTTGGAGCCATTAGTTTGTTTTCCCCCACGGCGTTTTGTTTATGTTATGTTTAGTGGGCATTGCCTCTGATGTCAGCTGTATCTATACCATGGCTACTTTAAATATCCCAGGATATGTGCTGTATTCATTCTCACAGTACACCATTTATTATATTAACATCTAATATTTATGAGTTGGCCCATGAGCTTTTTTTTTTTACCTGAGAACTTTGCTGTTCCCCAGTTCCATCCTTTTACACACATGTCCTTTTCTGCCAGCTCCACCTTGTAGTTAGCCTTGAAAAACTCAGAAATCTTCTCCAAGTCCTGATGGAAAATGGTAAGAACAGAGAGGTTAGAGGGGCAGAAGGTGACGCAGAAAATTAAACTGACAGGAGAGGAAAAAGAAGGAGAGTAAGATGATAGAGATAGACAAAAAATGAAAAGGTTTTGAGTAAGTGAGGCAGTATTGCACTGGCACTGCATGGGTCAAAGCTAAGACAAACAGTTTCCAAAAGGAGTGAGGGGATGGAGGGATAATTAATCACATTGCAATTATAACCGCGCCCACCGCCGAGGCCACTTGGGAACACTGAAGGTGAATGTAATCCATCCGCCTTGTCTGTCCTCCTCCCCTCCACACGGCCGCCGACAATCAGCCTGTTTATTTATCCTGCGGGCCTGCTTACAACTGGAGAGGACACACACTCACACACAGCGACAAACACATGCTCAATCACACACACACTGTCCTAACAAGACACACACATGTGGAAGTGATTGTGGAGTGTGGGTGTGTGCAGAGTAACGAACGAGATTCTGTGGGAAACACAGTTTACGCACCTGGATATCTGCCTGTCTGTAAGATTATTACAGCCAATTAGAGCTGTGAGAGTTAGTGTGGTCAACTGAGATCAATGTGTGCGTTTGCAATCCAGTTCATCAGTGAGTTTGTTAGCCTGGATTAGGACGTGGTTTAGAGAGGAAAACATGTGTGACCAGATGTGAACACTAAAAATATGCTGAAATGCCTGGGTGAGTTGATTTGTGGAAGTGTGCTCATTCCCGTTATCCTCATCAGGCCTGCTGTTGAGTGTTTCTTCACTCCTCGTTACAGTTTTGGCAGATTTGTTGGTTTTCAGCTCATTTAATCATAATAAACACAGATCCCCCATCATACACACAAACACACACGAACCCACACTCTCTTACCAAAATTAAGCACCAACTGTCTTTATTTAAAGTGTTTGTAATCCACCCTCTCAACTGCTTTCAATCCCTCATTAGTGGAAAAAATGTTTAATCGCATTAAACATGATTAACCAAGATCCACAACTAGTACAGGTGAGAACCTCTCCTTCTCAAGACAATTTTATTTGAATCTACAGGACTGCTTCATTAACAGTAGGGCTGCAACAACGAATCGATAAAATCAATAAAAATCGATAATTAAAACTGTTCGCAACAAATTCATGTATCGATTCGTTGTGTCGCATGATTATGGCGTCAGTTCGCGTGGTGTGGAGCTCTTCATGTCACACACAGACGTCTGATTAACTTTACTTTGGCTTGGTTGAGTACTTCTCTGGTTATAATCTGATGATTAGCGGAAAATAGATATTTTCATCATCAACCATGTCTCATGACGGAGATGAGCCGCTTGCGATCTTAAAATAGCTTGTTGCCGTAAAAACTCAGGCAGAATTTAAGTTTCATTTCTGTTACGATACGGACTGGATAAAAAACAATAGCAATGAACTGTCAGGCGTTCATCTAACCCATGATATTTGCCTCACTTTGTGTTTTTAAATGTCTGCTAAAACATGAGAGAGGAAGGAAAAGCATGAGCTGCAGTCACAGGGCAACAGGAGCAGCTGGGTGTGTGTCTGTGTATATGTGAAGGAGATGGTTTCTGTGTTCGTCCCTGAGTGCGGTCGGTCTGACAACAAGCATAAAAAAAAAAAGCCAATATCCGATATATGAAAAAAAAAAAAAAACATTAATACACACAGGGTATATACTGTACATGAACACAAATGGGGACATGTGCATAATCAGTTGCATTTATCTTTGTTTATTTCACAAAGAAGCAACTTAGACTACATTTAAACGCTGTATAATAATCTTATATTTTCGCTGTTGACCATATTAGACAGGAAAATTATTAATGGAGAGCCATTTTTACATCATTGTGGCAAATATGCACATAAAATACGTTAACAATGTGTTTCTTGATAACCCTGAGGAAGGCCACAAGCTTAAATGCGCCTGTTTTATAAAGTTGTTCTCTAAAGATCTACTATCAGTGAAACTTTCTGTCTCCACACTGGTAGAATATGTCACAGGAAAGATAAACACCGTATGAATGCTTTTCTGGTTTGTGCTTTTCAAAGTAGAAGCCCGGTTTTGCATTTCTATAGAGAAACTCCGTTCACTTGTAGAGAATGCTTTTATTTTGAAAGGTTCCCGACAAACTTCCACTGTACACTGAATCAAGTCACTTTTATAAGGGGGGTTTATTGAGGTAAAAATTATGAAGAAGGACAGGGCTTTGAGAGCAGGGAGATGCGACTGAAAGGCAGAAAACTCGCACCCTGTGTGAAAGCCGCACCAGCAGGAATCGGAGCTGACATACGTGGCACACGCAAGCAGCAAACTGAGTGAGGGAGAGCTGCTCCTGCACTCTGGGGGGTAGGGGCCAGGCACTCGGGCTGAGTTCAGCACAGATACACACAGAGCGACAGGAGCAAAAAGAGAGAGAAATCCCCGCGCAGCAAAAAGTTAATCAGCTACATATTGGCCGATGTTGATTAATCTGTGAAACGCTATAATCAGCCCGCTGATAAATCAGTCGGGCTCCAACTGATACCCTTATTGATACTCCTTATTGATCGGTCCTTATCTATACCACTATCGATACTTTTCTGTAGTTTGTTGGAAAAACAAAATGGAGACAAATAATTACACTCGAAGTGGTCTTAGCTGAGTAGAGCTTGAGTTAAAAAGCTATGATTCAGTCCATCACATCTAAATCCCTCAAATACAAAGACATTCTTCATATAAACAACTGCATTTATTAAGGTTTCTCGTCAAAAACGAAATTTTCCAAGTTTTATGTGACACTTGAACAAAACATAACATATAGTATATAGTCGTCTAATTTACTGAGGTTACCTGAACGCATCATATTTTCCGAATTTCAGCTCGTTAAGTTTGCTAATTAACTTCAATTCTGCTGATTCCACCACAGATTTCTACACTGGTTTACTACTTTTAACAAACGGGAATTGCTACAAAGTTCTGGAGCACTTTTCAGCATTTACCTGAGCAGCTGAAGAAGAAAACTGTTCGGAAGCAGCTAAAGAGAGGGATATGAGAGCATGTTACTCCCAGCACAGGCAGATGTGATTGCATGCGTCTCGCAGGCAGCGTCTTTTTCCCTCAAGCTGACAGTTGAAGGTACCATATTCTGGTGATCCACTATATTGATGTGCATTTACTTCATGTTCCCCTTGAAAGAACTGATGTACACTACTGGTCAAAAGTTTTAGAACACCCCAATTTTTCCATTTTTTTCTTGAAAATCATTACGTTTAATGTGTCCTTGCACTCTGAAATGACAGCATAATACAAATAAGCAACTGGAGTTTAAAAAGAAATCATGGAATCAATTTATAGACCAAAATGTACTCTAAACTTTTGACTCATCAAAGTAGCCACCTTTGGCAGATATAACAGCTGAACACACTCGGGGAATTCTTTCTACAACAGAAATCAAATATTCTTCAGAAAGTTCTTCCCAAATCTGCTGCAGAAGTTCCCATAAATGTGTGGCACTTACAGGTAGCTTTGCTTTAACTTTTCTGTCCAGTTCATCCCAAACCAGCCTGATGGGGTTTAAGTCTGGAGACTGTGCTGGCCACTCCATGTTTTCAAGCTTACCATCTTGTTCTTTTTTCCTGAGGTAGTTCTGGCACAGCTTGGACTTATGTTTTGGGTCATTATCTTGCTGTAGGATGAACCCCTGGCCAACTAGGTGCATACCAGAGGGTACTGCACGCCACTGGAGAATGCTGTGGTAGCCGTTTTGGTTGAGGGTGCCTCTCACTCTGTACAAGTCACCGACCCTGGAACCAGCAAAACAGCCCCAGACCATCACACTTCCTCCTCCATGTTTGATGGTTGATGTCACACACTGTGGAACCAACCTTTTGCCTACTCGACAGCATACAAAGATCCTGCGTGATGAACCGGCTTTCTTGCTGCAACTCGTCCTGTTAGTCCTGCAGCTCGAAATCTCCTCTTCACAGTTGAAACTGAGACTTGCTTAGTACGACCAGTAATTTGAGTGTAACACCACTTCACCTCTCTGACCACTACTTCATTCAGTTCTCACTTGGCTTACCTGAACTTCAACAATCTACTACTCAATTAAGATCATACCGCAGAAACCTTCAGTCACTTGACCCAACACAGCTGTCTGACGAGGTCTCAGCTGCACTAGCCTCATGTAAAGAGTCCTTCACACTCACTGTTAACGAGGCCACAGACACATTCTGCTCCTCACTGACCTCCTCTCTGGACAAACTCTGCCCTCTGGTGTCTAAGCCTATTCGTAATACTCCACCTTGTCCCTGGCTCACTGAGGTCATCAGAACCCAAAGGGCAGGGCTCAGAGCGGCAGAGAGAAAATGGCGTAAATCCAAACAAACCACTGACTTGAGTGCTTATCAGCAAAAACTGTCCTGTTTTACCTCTGCTCTAAAATCTGCTAAGAAGGCGTTCTATCAATCAAAGATCTGTGCTGCCACTGATGCACGCAAACTCTTCTCTGCTTTTAACTCGCTCCTCTCTCCTTCAAACCCACAACCCTCCAGTATGTTGACTCCAGACATGTTCGCCTCCTACCTCACTGACAAGGTTTCTGCCATCAGCAACCAATTCTCTGAGCCTGTCCAACTCAGTTTTCTGCCACCAGCTAGTGATGCATCACTTAGCTCATTCTCTCCACTAAGTGAGAGCGAAGTCACCAGGCTTCTGCTTGACTCTAAGCCCACAACCTGTCCCCTGTCCCGATACCATCACATCTCTTGCAGGCGATTGAGCCCACAATCAGCCCTGCTGTGAGTTGTATCATTAACTCCTCTCTGTCCACAGGTGTTTTCCCAGCTGCTTTCAAGCAAGCGCGGGTTACACCACTGCTCAAAAAACCCACTCTCAACCCAGCCCTGGTTGAAAATTACAGGCCGGTCTCACTTCTCCCATTCCTATCAAAAATACTGGAGCGCACAGTCTTCAACCAGCTCTCAGAACACTTGCAGAACAATGATCTACTTGATCAGAATCAGTCTGGCTTTAGGCGGGGCCACTCTACTGAAACTGCACTTTTGTCGGTAACGGAATCACTTCGCTTGGCCAGAGCAGCTGGTCAGTCCTCAGTTCTCTTACTGCTGGATCTGTCTGCTGCCTTTGACACAGTAAACCACCAAATCCTCCTCTCCACACTCTCTTCACTTGGTATCTCAGGATCTGCCCTACAGTGGTTTAAGTCCTACCTCACAGGGAGATCTTTTAGAGTATCATGGAAGGGAGGAGTGTCTAAACTGCATGGCTTATCAACAGGGGTGCCTCAAGGGTCTGTGCTTGGTCCCCTACTTTTCTCAATATACACCACCTCACTTGGTGCAATCATCCGCTCCCATGGCTTTTCTTATCACTGCTATGCAGACGACACACAGCTATTCCTGTCCTTTCCACCAGATGACACAACTGTCTCAGCTCGGATCTCATCCTGCCTTGCTGATATTTCTAAATGAATGAGGAACGTCACCTACAGCGCAACCTGCCCAAAACTGAGCTCATTATCATCCCAGCCAGTCCCACTATGGAACCGCAGATCAGTATCCAGCTTGGATCAAATAATCTCTTGCCCACTAAGTCAGCCCGGAATCTGGGTGTCATGATTGATGACCAGCTAACCTTCAAGCTCCATGTGGCCTCGATTGCTCGGTCCTGCCGTTTCGCCTCTACAACATCAAGAGGATCAGACCCTACTTGACAGAGCATGCTACACAACTCCTGGTACAGGCTCTTATAATATCACGTATTGACTACTGTAACTCATTACTGGCAGGCCTACCTGCATGCACAGTTATACCTCTGCAGTTGATCCAGAACGCAGCAGCACGTCTGGTCTTCAACCAACCCAAGAGAGCTCATGTCACGCCTCTTTTAATCTCTCTACACTGGCTTCCAGTTGCAGCTCGCATTAAATTCAAAACTCTAATCATTGCTTACAAAGCAGTAACTAAAACTGCTCCTGTTTACCTGGAGTCCCTCATCCAGGTCTACACCCTTCTCGCCCACTACGCTCAGCTAGCGAAAGGCGCCTGGTACTTCCAGCACATCATGCTCCTAAGTCACTAGCTCGACTCTTCTCCTCTGTTGTCCCTAAATGGTGGAATGAATTACCCAACTCCATTCGATCTACAGACTCCCTGTCTACTTTCAAGAGAAGGCTAAAGACCCAGCTCTTCAGAGAACACTTTGCACTTAGCTAGGCAATTCTCTACTGTTGTCCCCAGTAGTAGATTGAGTCTCAGCCAGACTATTCTCCACTGCTGTCCCCAGTGGTTGAATGAGTTTCCCAACTATAGTTAGCTCGCACTGTCCTGCTCTACTTCTGGGATTTCTTTGCCCAGCTCTTTGGGAATGATCCAGCACTTGGTACTTGGTAAATAGTTGTTGTGAAGCCTAATGAATGGCAATTAGTGATCCCACATTTTCCTTGATTCATTGTTGCTGTCTAAAAAAAAAAAAAACAAAAAAAAAAACATAAAAACAAAAAAACAAAAAAAACAAAAAAACAAAACAAAACAAAAACTACATAAACAACGTATATTTTAGGTACTCTGCCTTAAACTCTACACGGCAGCACTTGCGTCCAATTGAACCTGAAGCACTTGATGGCACTTACTGATGTTGTTTCTTCTTGTCTAGATCATTGCTTGTGTTGTTCTTGCTCTCAAATGTACGTCGCTTTGGAGAAAAGCGTCTGCTAAATGACATTGTAACATTGTAACATTGTAACGACCACTATTAAGCTGTGCTTTAAGCTGTTTACCTGTGAGCTGCCTATCACGCAAGCTGTTTACTCTCAGAAACTTGTCCTCTGACTCGGTTGTGGTTTTGGGTCTGCGAGACCTCTTCCTGTCAGAGTTTCCCCCAGTTTCTAAGTGCCTTTTGATGGTGAAGGAAACTGTACTCACTGACACCTTGACTTTCTTTGCAATTTCTCTGTAGGAAAGACCTACATTGTGAAGTGTTATGATCGTCTGTCTCTCTTCCATTGTTAATTGCCTTTTTCTCGCCATTTTTGTAGCAACACACTACTTTCTGCAGTATAATACTGTTCAACCGATGCTCACGAGGGTATGGTACCACAGTGTGTTCCAACACTGCTTTTATGCAGACAGAGGGGGTTGTAAGTAATCAAGGAAAGTTGGAACACCTGTAGGAATTAGTAGCACCAGCTTTCAAGGCTTGATCAACCTCCATTGCTGCAGAAAAGCTTTAAATTGTTAACCCAATTTCCATTCCCTGAAAAGGGCCTTTTTGTATAATCCTGAAATGTAAATTATTTTTCAGTTTTGGGTAACCTTACCTTTTTTTTTTTTTTTTACCTCTGGCAGTTCACCACTTACCTTTGTACCATTTTAAGCCATTCATTGGATTTAAACGACTTGGATTGCAATAAATAACTGAAAAAATTGGGGTGTTCTAAAACTTTTGACCGGTAGTGTATGTTTTTACAACAGTTATATCTTAAAATGACGTTACGTCACAGAGCCTGTGAGAATCAATAGCCATATCAATAAGCTAAAACGTTACTGTTTTTTGGGAATTTCAAAAACACCGAACCGGGCCCTTATCGACCCAGGTTTCGATTCCCATCCCTAGTAACGACACATGGTATCTACCAGAAAAGATGCCTCTACACACCTACTCCTCCAGCAGACAGTTACAGGTCAGCTACATGACCGCCTCTCTGGCAGTAGGTCAACGTCTTGCTCAGGGACACTTCACTGGGACAGATGCATCAAAGCTTCTGTTCAGCTTGCCAGCAGCTAAACCTCCAGCCAACTTCCGATTACTGACACTGGCTGTGGGATAATAAACAATGACATCATGCCCTGCGCTCCGGGACAAGAGGATCCATCTCCCCCAAATACTACTCTGATTAACCCCGGGAGACTCCAGGTATTACCCAGTCCTCCATCCCAGTTTTTAACGTGCGTGCTGACAGTCCCCCACACACAGTGCAGCAGGGCAAAAGAAAGTCTGACAAAAAACAAACACAACCGCAATTTTTTTCCTGGTCTGTCCTCTGAGCCAAATTGTTTCAGTGGATTGACATAAACACTGACTCACATGAGCCGATGATTACACTGTTTATGGAACACACATGCTAGCACTGGTTTCCCTCATTAATCCCATTAGGAGCTCTGGAGAGAAGAGTCGACTCATTCACATACTTTGTTAGCAACACATATACACACACTCAAGTGGTGGCCTTTTCGCAAGATGGTAGCTTTTTCTTCTCGTAAAAATGTCAGATATATAATGGGGGTTGTTTATGTGCGGGACCCTCGCTTTTGTTACATCATTTGATGTAAACAAAGGGATGAACAAATCATCCACCAGTGTTGGTCTGTAATATTCCACTGTAATATTCCACTGTTTCTTTGTTCTGCTCTGAGTAAGGTAACAATTATTTCCAAGCAACAGAGAAATACAGCCAGGGGGAAAGCTTTAGTCTATTGACATTTCAGAACAAAAATGAGGACAAGATGAGAATGAAGCCTGCAAGTCTGATCAGACTTCCATATGCAGACCCGAAAGACATCAAAACTACACTCACTGTGTCCCTGAAGCCGTCATATTTGTAGATATGTCCCGTGCTGGTGCCCAGCTTGATGCCGTGACCCAAGCATACTCGTCTCCACTGGGCCAGGTTTAGCTCACCAGCTGGGATGCTGTCCACCTTCCCTGTCTTGTTGTTTTTATAAACCACATTTTGCTTGCTGAAACGCAGCCTCCCATCATTCTGTAAGACAAAACAGTACAGAGCATGCGTTACAACACTGGTATTTGAATCCCTTATGACAGAGTTTGATAGAGAAAAGCAGAGAGGAGAAGCAGAGTTCAGTTATTCAAAAGGTACAACATTTTAACCCTGTTTCAAAAGAAAGTCGTTTAAGAAATTTTAAAGGTCATAAAGTCCTTGAATTCAATACTTGTTAACATTTTCTGGTTTTGCAAGTCATGTCACTAAACTAATGTTTGGATTTCAGGCATAACAAGTAATTTGAAGCGGTCATTTGGATTCCTGTAATTTTCCCTAACCTCATTTTATAGACAAGTAGACTACTTCAGAAAAATACTGGCAGATGAAAATAAAACTATCATAACCATAAGTTTTTGACCTAGTTTAAGGATCAACTTTTGGATAATGGTGGTACAGTTTGTTTCTCATTGCAACATGGAATACAGATCTATCCGTTCATTTATCTATTATCTATATTGCTAGTCCTGTTTGCACGGCGACCCCCAACGGGATAAGCGGTATAGAAAATGGATGGATGGATAGTTCTGTTTGGGGGTTGTGTTGGGCTAGAGCTGATCCCAGCAGCCACTGGGCGAGAGGTGGGTACAACCTGGACAGTTCATCAGTCAATCAAAGGGCTGACATACAAACAAGCAGGCACAGTCACACCCACGGGCAATTGGAAGCCAGTTAACCTGGTGAGCATGTTTTGGGACTTTGGTAAGAAGCCGTCTGCCTAGAGGAAATTTGCAACAGATTTTTCTCAAAATCTGATAAAAAGAAATCTATAGTTTCTGTTGAACCATTAATTTCTTCTCAATTCTTTCCTCATGTTCTAGAATAAATACTCAAAACAAAGAAACTCAAAGATTCTCAATTTTTTTAAATACTTTGACACGTTTGGATTTGCATTGTTTTGAATGACCCTGGTTTTTTAATGACAGTATTGAAAATAGGGGTGGGCGATATGGAAAAAAAATCATATCACGATTGTTTTATGGCCAGATGACGATCTCAATTTTATTCATTACATTTCTAAGACAAATTAGCAAGTTAGTGTCCAGAAAAAACAACCTTTTCTCTGATTTTTATCGATTTCTTCTGCACCATCCTGTTGGTCAATGCATTATATGTATGTGGGTGTGTGTGTGTGTGTGTGTATGTAGAGGTCTTATCTCACGATATATATAAGTTCCAAACATTTTTTTCCTGCATTCTGATCTATTCTGTCTTCTGGAACCAATTTCTAAATTTTCTGCACCACTTTAGAATTATTATGTGTGTCTTTGTCTGTGTTTTAAAATCTACTGTACTGTTTATTAAGCACATTTTGACACTCTGATTTGCGTTTTATGGTCTTTAAAAAGAATTCCTGCAGCTGAAGCTTTAAACAAGTAGCCTGTTCATACAGTATGCAATTTAACATCAAATTTACTTCAGCCTTGTTTACAGACTGCCAAAAAAAGAAAATTTAAATATGACACACATTTGATGAATTTTTGAGACATGTGGTTATGCAGTTAAGTAGTGACTGTATGTTGTTTTAACACAATTTTGATTTTTATTTAAAAAAGGTTGTGTATATGTTGATTTTACTGCTCTGAATAAGGCTGTGATGAGCAGTTACATAAACATGTCACACTGACACCTGTCTGCTACTTACAATGATGGAGAGAAGAAGAAAGGCAAGATTACGTGCTGCAGCAGTATGAATGTAGGCCAACAAAATGCATGTATATTAATGATTTTACTGTTTAAAACATTTTCTAACAATGATCCATGTCTGGACCTCGCGGATGTCACCGCCTCCCTCCGTAAAAAGACGCTGATGTTATAATGTTTCTTTCACCCGTGGCTGCGTTATCCTGACGTTTACTTGCCAGGTGGAAAGGCTTGTAAATAACTCGGAAAATAATAATTGAAAGCAAAACAACGTCAGCTGTAACAGTTACATAGGCTACCTGCCTCAGACACACTTTACTCCACTGACCGCGGTATGCTTCATCTCTCTCACCTGTTTGAACCTCGGCAGACTGGGGGATCCTGTCTTTAGAGCTCATCAAAAAACGCTGATATGCTTTGTTCAGATTGAGGAAATAAATGTTTTTTTGCACACTAATGGTTCAGAAAACCAAGACAAAGCTTTGTGTAAGAGTTAGAAATCATCCTAAGAACTAAATCTTAAGTTTCACTTTCACTTTGACCGGCAGGCTCTGCATCAGGGAGAAGAAGGGGAGGGAGGGGGGAGCAAGGAGCGAGAAGTAGTATAGCCGATCCTACGATAAAACAGATTAAGCAGATCGCCAGTACATTCTATTTCTTCACGATCTGAGATCGTCTTATTGCGCACCCCTAATTGAAAAGTACAAAAGCTCATAACAATTAATTCACAGATATTCGGTCAGAATTGTAAGCCACTGAGAGAAAGAGCAAGAGCCGTGCCTATCCATTTAAATGTACATTTCAGCAAATACTGACACTGGAATTTCACAAAGATGCCCAAAACTATGCTTGTCTCTTACAAAGAGAGAGTGAAGGAGGTTTCCGCAGAGGCGACACTATTTAAATTTCTCAAATACACCGAAATGTTTCATTGCTGAAATATGGCAAGTGTGCAGGCCGAATTCAAAAAGCTGCTCCTGGTGATGATATTCTAAGAAAATTCTTAGAATTCTGACGATTTCTGAGAATACCCCTTCAAGTTTGAGACAGTATCCATGTTAGGAATAAGCATGATAGAGTCCCTCTTCCTTTCCTTTCTCTTTTCTTTGTAAATTGTTTTGGACTGGTTTTCATGTGGGAAATAACCAATGGGTTAAGCGGTGTTGGAATGTCTGACAGTCTTGAATGCACCATGCCAGCAGTGGACGCGAAGCTGCGACTGTGCCACCTTTAAATGATGCCAGAAGACTCAGGTGGAGGCGAACTAAGAGAAGAAGACGCCAACTCAGACTCTACAGCAACCAAAACTCCACGGGAGGAAACCGTGTTACTGTTTTTGAATTAGGTTACATCACAACCAAACCAAAACTGAACTGAGGGAACGCTTTGGCTCACCGAACCATGCAATGCTTCAACAGCGGACTAGGCTGGAGGCCCTGACGACAACCGCGTGCAGGTGAGCTAACCCAGCCTGTTTCTCCTTATGGAGAACTAGTCCTGTTTTCTTTTATCTTTTCCTTTAATACACTAGATGTTAGGGCTTGAGTTTTTGTTTATCTACCCGCGTTTAACCCGTGACAATCCAAGTAAAGATAAAGGTTATTCACCGATTATCTTAACTGTTAGAAGAGATCCAAAATTGAAAAGGTTATCAGTAGTGAGAAGGACTTTTAATAGGCGTATAAGTTTCTAAATCAGAGGAGAAAATGGACAACTGTTGACAAATACATAGTGAAATATGTTATTACTGAATCACAGTGGTCCGAACAGACATACAAATTATTGATGGGTGCATTTCAGTCTATTCTGGACTGTTTTTTAGTGCAAAGTGAGGCATGCATTGTCAATTCCACTAAATGTGGTTTACTTCATGGGTGAATCAAATCACTGAGTTAAGGGCTGTTCTATCAGTATTCTGGGATTACTGTGCATTTGCTTTTGGTATGCATTTAATTGTTATCGAATCTTTACCATGTGCAGATTGAAAATGTAAAAAATAGCTAAGTTAATTAACCAATTAAAAGTATTTGGGAGCTCATTCTTGTTGCTGTGATTTCAAAACAGGTATCGACATCACGTGATTTTAATTATTATCTAATTGAATTCAAATTTTTGGTATCATGACAACTCTACTACAAACAAAGACTTTTCTGTTGTTTTAATACTGCTGTACTGGGCTGATGTCATGGCTTTAAGAGCATAAAGGCTAGACCAGCCTGCATGGGACAGTATGTAACCCATTTCCAGTATGAATGTTCTTTTCCAAGTTTCATTGAGTAGTGGTGGTTAATTAAATGCATTTTTTTCCTCATGTTAAATGGACATTGTGTGTTTAGCACTCAAAAGTAAATAGCTGATTCAGAACCCACTATATATATATATATATATGCAATAATATATAGTTTCATGTACATTTTAAATAGGGCTGAACGATTTGCAAAAATAATCTAATTGCAATTTTTTTCCTGATATTACGATTTAATATGTGATTATTTTTAGATTACTCAACTTAGGCATTTTTCAACAAATTCAAGCAATATATCAATTCATATTATAACCTATATTCAGTCAAGAACACTCATCATAAATGTTACCATTTCATTGCAAAATGGATATAGCCGACAGTTTTACTTGGCAGAGAAGGCTCTGTTTCAAAAATGCTCCCTGGGTTAGTCAAGCAGCATACTTTGACTTTCCAAATGAAATTATTTCAGAAGCAATTAATCCATAGTAGCATGAATCTGAATATGAAGATACAACAAGCTTTCTGCTATAAAGGAGGTGGCTGGGGTGGGGGAGGTAAAACCTGTGAAGCTGCTGCAAAAAAATTGAATGTATTAAACTGCTAATTTGACATATTTCAAATTTAAAAAATATTGCAACTTCTGCGATTTGTAAATTGCAGCAGGCCATATTGCGACTTAATCTAAGTTGGGATTGATTTCCCAGCCCTAATTTTAAACCATATGAACAAAAACACTGAGACTGTTTCTTATACCCCTCCAATAAGGACCATAGCTCCATATTGAAAGGCTAATAAGGATACTGACCCAGGAGCCTTTGACCTCCTGATAAATCTCGTTGAACTCCAGTGTGTCTCCCATCCCAGCTACAGGCGATGACTGATGCTCTACTGACAGACAGACAAGAGAAAATGCATCTTAGTTAGCTGGAATCATACCTGTGATTATTATTGCCAACTTCCTAAAGGGCATTCTCCGTTCATGGAGTGCAACAATATTAATCTTGTGACCATCTCTGTCCTTGTTCGCCCAGCTACCTTCAGCTACAGGTCGGACCCTCTGGACAAGCTTAATGCACATTTGAGAGCGCAAAGACACCGTGATTGAACAAACAGGGTCAGACCGATGAAAGAAATGTGGGGATAAACCTACCGCTGTATCATATTTCGAAAACAAAAAGTCTGTGGTGGCAGAGATACCGTAAACAGTATTTTTCCAGTTCACTTTTGTTTACCTTTGTGGCATACGCATTTAACTCACAACACTGTGTGCAACTTGGAGCTAGCTAAGCTAGCACAAAGTTTCATCGTTGATTGTTAGAGTAAACTCACAATTAGCGAGCCTTAGCGCACTCGTTCCCGTCCTATCTTCTGTTTCTACTAAGATTCAGTCGTTAATAGCGTTCAAGACCTCTCGTTTAACTATACAGAAATAGTCGATAAACGTTTACTTCTATCTATGCTGCACCTTTCACAATAGCTAGGGTGCGCTTCTTTTACTGAACTACGTAGCACTAACTCCCCCATCTAATGCCAAGCTGACTACTTGAATAACGGCAGCGCCCTGTGGAGACACGCTGTACACCAAATCAAGCGCACCGCTAGCGGTAGGCCGGTGTAAAGAAAATATGTGATATTTGTGATTATTTTATGAACGTTTTATCTGAAAATGAAATATATATGTGAACTACAGTCGCGTGCAATTTGAAAACGTTAAAAACAAGCGCCTCTATGCGCGAAAAATAGTGTTAGAAAACTTAATGTCTTACTGTCAATGTGTTGAGCAGCTTCGCCTGTTTCCCGCGTGTAGCATCGAGGGCTAGCGCTACGTCACAGGAAGGAACAGGGACGTCTGTATTTACTTCCGGTTTGTCGAAAAATGTGTTTCTGTTTAACAATGGGCCGCATCACAGACAAAGCACAAACGCTTTTACGGGATTTGGATTAAAATCATGACATTATGTGATGGAAATTAACTACCGCTCATGTAAGAAATGAGACAGTTTATGTTGAGTCAATGCGGATGGGCAGGATGCAGTGGCTGCTTATCCCCACTAAGTGGCGCACAACACATCTCATCAAATTAACAGTACATTTCTGGTCAAGTCCTTTCAACATGATGTTTTGTTCTGTCCTTATTTCTTGTCTTTTCTGCTTTATCGCTCGGTCTTGTATATTTTTCTGCTCTATTTGTTATCTTCTGATGTAAAAAAGTGACCATAATTAATTCAACACTGTTTACAAAACTAGGGGGCTTCACTCTTTAAGCTTAGTAGCATCTAAAATCGTGTAATGGTTCCTACTGATCGTTATTTACTTGATCCAGAGAAAGTTGCGTGTCTGTAGCAGAGGCTTTTATCAGTGAAATCTCATGGGAGGCTTATAACCAGATTTATTTGCCATGGAGGCCTGTTTTCTACCTTAATCCCCATTACCTCCCTTATTTCAACCAACCAGCAGTGTGCATTGTTGTCTTTATCGCCTTAGTCTTCATTAATATGAATTTGATTATGTAACTTAGGGAAGCACTTTAGCAAAGGCGAAATTGACAAACTGATCATTTCCCGATTGGTGCAGCAATATAGCCTTTTGTATAGGCCTTAGATTTTTTTCTTGTCCGGTGGGATGACTTGTTTTTACTTTCTCGTAAGTATATAATTTATTGGACAAAAACAAGTTGAGACACATTGGTCCTTGAATCTTAAGAGGCCCCTGCCATCCCCGAGGACACTTTCATAGTCTAATAATTCGTCCACTTTACAAACTCAGGTGCAGACATATCGGGATTTTTGCGTGGTTCTGGAACATTAAAAAAAAAAAAAACACACACACACTCCAATTTTAGTTTTAGATTGCCTATTATTCAACATTATTTTACTTACGTGTCCTTCCTGGTGCACGCGAGTAAACATGCTTGGACGTAAACGCGCGCCGCTGTTGCTGTGCTGAGTGGCAGGTGGAGGTGAGAGAAGAAGATCACAGTAATCCCAGTGTCAATATAACTAAAACCTGTGGAATGAAGAGAGAAGAAAGAAACGCAGAGAAGCAGGCGAACACTTGTCTTCACTGTAAAACGGAAAGAAAAACAGACAGAATATTCCCTAATAGGGACTATAGTTTATATGGACCAGTGATAGCCTGTGTTGCAACGTTGATGCACTTTACGAGAGGCCTCTGTATTTATAGACCCTTGTGTCTCACATTACTGTCGACAAAAATTAACGTCACAGCCTGCTCCATGAAATCAAACTCGCTTAAACCGTTTGATGGTGTTTTATTTTCCAGTATGTTCTTTGATTTAAAAAAAACTTTTGATTTATGTTTTTATAAACCAGGCCTTCTTAAAGATCGGCCATCTTTACTTGATGAAGGGAAGGCAAATTATTCATAATTTAGTTGGCAATAATAAAAGTAATTGTCAACTGACTTATTTTTATTAGACAAAATATCTTTTGTTGATAAAATATTAATGAAAAAATAAAGATGTGTTAGGTTAAGATGACATCCCTCAAAGCGTTATTCAGACTGAATGAACTTAAAAGAGAACATATAATTCCTCTAGTTTCCTGCATGATTTTCTGGGTCTAAGGGTCGCTGGGTCCGCGTGGCCCGCAGTGTTTTGATCCAGCCGGACTTGCACCTTATTAGAGGAAAGCAGATTATAGATCAAACGGCTGCTGTCAGATCGCGTTCAGAAGGATGACGAGCGGATGGAGACAGATATGAGTTGTGACAAGTCCCGTGGTTGTGCGGCTCTGTCAAAGCGGAGCTGCGATGCGTCAACCTGGTGAATCACCAGCAAGACTGAGGAGGAGGATAACGAAAGAAGGAGAGCCCGGGATGGAAAGGAGGGGAGGAAAAGGAGAAAAGGGTAGAAACAGAGGAGGAGGTACAAAAAGGCTCCGCCGTCATTCAGTCTGTCACACGGACCACACGCACCAAGTCAGCGGACCGTCAATATTTCAGCACCATCCTCTCCAAATTTTAACTGATCAATAAATCACTTTATTTCTTCAGGATTGAGAAGCGATATCACCTGCGTTCGTCCTACACCATCCAAAGAGTGTTACTGAAGGGGCAAAGCACATTTAAAGTGATCGCCACATAATGGAAAGTTTGGGATTTTTTTAAAGGAGAGAGGAAATCATCGGTTTGTTTCATTTGCTGGCGGATGAACTTCAGAGAGCTCACTCAACGGAATAAGAGAGTTTGGAGAAAATGAAAAGGTGTTGCAAAGGTAAGTACCGTCGTGAATAACCTACCTTTTCATAATTACAGACAACGCTTTTCCCTTATCAAAAATATGGCAATTGTGCAACACATCGCCAATTTTAAGCATTTTTAAATTTAACTTAAAGGAAATTTTAAAAATCTGTCGTCATGTTTTGGAGATCTATGTTGCTGCAAACAAAATTAATGCACGGCCAAGTCTTCAATGCTGACTGAAGAACCGTCATACTTGATTTTAAGTCAATAATAGAAATTTTTTATTAGTTAATAAATTCTAGAGCTGAAAGAAGATAATCTACTGACACATGAAAGCACAGTAATTTAATTAAAATGTTTTCCAATATAAAGATTTTTTTAATTTGAATAATTCCCTTTAAGTTTAAAGGTTGTTGTATATTATTTCTTCACAGAAAAGAAAATTTATGATGAAACAGCAGATAACATTTGTGTGGCCTAAAAGTTAAATGAAGACTGTTCAGAGGACGCTGCAATTTAAACTTCACAACAAGAGAGAGGAATTAAAAAACTGTAAGTGTATGTGAGAAAGAAAGAGAGAAAGAAAGAAAGAAGGAAGGAAAGAAGGAGGGATGTGTGGGGGGGCTCTTACTCACAGTAAAAAATGACAGGGGTTGAGGGGTCAGAGGCAGCTAAAGCCCCTGTCTAGTTAGCTGTCACTGATATGAGAAAGTACATGATTCACGTTAGTCAGGGTGTGATTTGACACACTTACACTCAAGCAGACACACACTACACACACACTTTTCCCCCTGGGAAAGCCTGGTGCGGCTGCTGCTCTGTGTCTAGCAAAGGAAGGAAAATGAGTTGAAAGAGAATGGGGGGAAGAAACAATACTGAGGGAGGCTTGTATGAAGAAATGAGGTGCTGCACTAAAGATCACCGAAGTTCCTCCTGTCACCCTCCCCCGCTCTGCTTGTCTCGTCAAGGTGGCCACTCACATGATGTAGCATGGCCAGACATCAGCAAAGTAGGCATAACTGTAGAGGGACGATAAAAACAGAGATGAGTGCAGGACAAAGTAACTCTGACATTCAAATGAAGAAATGTTAGAAATATTTTGCATTTTGCAAAAACACACAGTCATGTTGTCACCCTTTTCCCGATGACTAGTGGTCGACAAAGCCCACACCATCATGACATGAGTTAAAGCATACCTTCTCCTGATCAAATTTATCTTGATTACAAGTGAAAGTTTGTCAGTCAAACCATTACTAAGATATTCAAACTACTTTTTAAAAATATCTCAAAATGTTGTATTTTCATAATGCATGAGTTCAAAGATCCAATCTAAAAACGATATGAATTCTTTGTTTTTTAAATCCTAAATATGGGCCTAGCATGGCTATGGGTGCTCAGGTGAAGATTCAGTGTCTTTCTTTGCAATAGGTGTCATTGCCACCACAAAATTAAATGCTTAATCTGAAAGGCGTTGGCTCTGTGTTCAACCATGAAGACAAATGGCATTCAGGTACACGTAGACAAACCACATACAGAATGACACAGAGTTTGCTGTCTTTCAGATAAGATTTACGAAAAGAAATCTAGTAGAGTTAAAAGTTAGAAATGTAGTGGAGTTATAGAAATACGTTTGCCTAGAAAAAGTTATACTCTAGTTAAGAACATGCACTTAAATAACTAAACTATAAAGTATTTATAGCATAGAAATAGTCATTTTTAAATTGATATAGACATGTATCTTTAAATGCATTACTCTAGTTAATTTACTTTGTTAGTGTTCACTGCTGTTGACCTTCCCTTTCCTTAACCTTGAACTTAACCCAACCTAACCCTCAAACTAAGAATACTAAGTCTTGCCTCTTACATTCATAGTCCTTATGATGAAATCTAGTATGTGTCCCCAAACGGTCAGTCAGTCCTCGCTTCATTCACAACTGTGAGGATGAAGTCCCCAGGTAGACACATAAACACAAACTCCCACACAGTTCACAGAAACATGCAAACATTTTTCTCTCATTTCAAAACCATCTTTTCTGTGCCTCTTTTGTTCTCTCCATCTCAAATAGTCACATGCATGCAGACACATAGTCTCCCTTTCTCACTCATTAAAACATGTTTAATGAGATGAAATGTTTTCATCTTTTTTCCTGATGGCCAGGCCTTCCATTGTTCATAATCACAAAAAGACCCTAGTTCAAACAAAGTCTTTACCCTTGAATCTAATGTATGATCTAATGTTACTAGCACTATTTCCCTTTATAGTTGGTCCCAACAATGTGACTATGTTAATGAGGTCCTGAGGTATACTCATAAACATATTCACCCACTTAGAAGCATGGTGTATCTTTCTCTCTTGTTTTCTTGTTCAGCACAATTGAATACATGGGAGCAGCTGGGTTTTTATTTCAGAAAATTTCTTGTTTTTATTTTGCTGCAAAGAAAAGACTTGTTGCTGCCACTATGTCTCTGATCTATTATTAGGATGTTTTATATATGCATCCACATTCTCTTAATACTGTATACCATGGACAGAGATGGAAAGAGTTGAATGCTATTTTACTAAAGTAAAAGTACAAAAAACTCAAGCGCATTCTAGTCTAGTTTTTGTCCAAGCATTTATTCTCTTGCCTGAATCTGGTACCACATCATGGTAGTGTGCTCTATGCGCTCTGCCTGACCTGGGGTCTCTGCTTTCTACAGTTGAGGCAGAATAGATACAGATGCACTGAATTTTGACAGTGTACTTAAGTGAACGTAAAAATACTGATTAAAAAGTACAAGTACACATAAAGCATCTTAGTTACAGTAATATTCGTGAACATGATGAGTTACTTTCCCCCTCTGACCATGGGGCACTGAGGTTCATCACCAAACTAAACACCCTAAGTCTTCACCATGTTTATAAGGCAATACTAAACCTGCTTTCACAATTCTTGTGTGGGTCTATTCATGTGATAAATGCAGGAACCTACAGTCTTTGCTCTGTGACTCAGTCACAAGACTTTCTTTTGCTCTCTGTTCCAAAAGTCTGCCTGGGAATGGATGAAATGAGTTTCAGGTATGCTACTGCAGCCAGGAATCTGCTTCAGGAGACTTTGAGTGGTCTCTTTAATCTTTTAAAATGTAGACTGAAGGTCTTGGATGAAGATGCATCAGGTTGTAGATATATTTTGGCTGATGACCGTCTGCTTTGAGACCAGGATTTGGTTGGTCTGTGTTTGTCATAGTTTTTATTTTTATGTCTGTAGTTTTGTTGATCATGCTTCTGCCTGTCTTGGCCGGGTCACTCTTGTAAATGAGATTCTTGCTCTCAGTGAGGTTTTCCAGGTTGAATACATTTAAATAGCTAAATACACAGCCTGTTATCGCTGCAAGGGTTGCATTAGTAGTGGTGTGTTTCAGATAAGTGTGTGTTGGACCAGTGAGCTAAAACACACAGACCAACAGGAGGAAACAAAGGAAGAGTGAAAAGACAGACAGACAGAAAAAGAGAGATATAGAGCAGAGGAAGTGTAAAAGGGAGGAACCCTTCACATCTTTTGATTCGCTCAGCACCATCCTCAATTCTTCATGGTACGTATGTGGATGTCAGAAGGATGTGTCGAGGCGGGGGTTGTGTGTGTTGGGGTGAGAGAGAGAGCAAAAGGGGAGGTAGAGGTGGATAAAAGTAAGCAGAGAGAGGGACTGAGAGAGAAACTGGTGGCAGAGGGGTTAATGCAGTGCAGATTCCCGATTGACAGAAGTTAGCAGCACCCAGAGGGAAAGAGGGGGTGGGGGTGGAGGGTGGATGATATAAAATGAGTCGGTCACGCTTTGAACAGTTACACATGCTGTTTACATTTTTCCCAAATTAACATGGCCCCTCGCTTCAGAAAACTCTCCCCTCCACCAACCCCTTTTCCTCTCCCTTCTTCCTTTTAAATCCTCTCTTCCTCCTCCACCTCCTCTCCGTGTCAGTCCTTCAAGATCCTGATTTATCTCTCCTCAGTC
Organism: Cheilinus undulatus; assembly: GCF_018320785.1. NCBI lineage: Eukaryota > Metazoa > Chordata > Actinopteri > Labriformes > Labridae > Cheilinus > Cheilinus undulatus. The sequence goes on along the minus strand of NC_054874.1, from coordinate 30,166,370 downwards.
GCAGATCCAGATTCAGATTCAGATTCATTACAGTAATGATACCTCAGGGAAAAACTTTTTTTACCTTAAAAATTCAGCATTCAAAATGTTTCATAAGAGAGCCACATTATTATCAAAAGATTAAGAGAAATAAGTAAGGCCTCATTATGCAGTTAAAGGCCTCTGCTCTGTTAGTGTTATATTGCATGTTCAAATCAATATTGTTGATGGATTCCAGCATGTACACATCATTGCACTGAGCTGCTTGCAAGCTACTTGTACTGTTATGTACATTTGGTTTGTTTCAATGGCTGCAACCATACAACATTTCCCATTCAGCTTTTAAAACTCTCAATCTGAACAGTTGCTTTTTCCAAATTAGTTAGGTTGACAAAAACTGTAACATATCTGTCAAAAGTAAAGCTAAAGTCCAAACTTTATTAAGTTGAAATTCAGAACTATTATAGTAGAAATTGTGAGGACAGACTGCTGCAGAATAACCCCCCGCCCCCCAATTTTTAAAAATTTAAATAAAAAAACTAGAGCTGTTAACATTAGTGCATTAATCCCTGTTGATTAAGGTCCATAAATAGAGCATTTATTTTTTTTTAAAATGTGATTATCCCATGCTTTACTGTCCCTCTCAGCAGACTTTGGATAGCCACTGCAGTGTCTCCCTGCAGCCACAGTGATGTAAAATGAGCACACCAATGCTCCTTAATGTCTCATTTTTCAGTCCGTCAAAATCACCATTAATCTAAGAATATCTGTTGTTTTGTTGCAGTTAACTACACCCCCTTTTTTAAATCACATTTTTGAATATCATTTTTAGCATTCAAACCTTTTTTGTCTCATTTTTTTTTTCTGCTGTCTCAAATCATTGAAAATTGACTTTCTGTTCGGATACAGACCTGCTTTCACAGATTTTAAAATTGAACTTAATCAGGGAAAAAGGAACTTGTTATGGATTGAATAGGAAGTAAGGGAACAGGAAAAGGTAAATGTTTGAAGACACAAAGTGCAGATGGCTTTTGACCGGGGCTGGACTGGTAATCTGGCATACAGGGCATCTTCCTGGTGGGCCGATGCACTTTGGGTCCCGTATGAATTAATCGTGTTTTATTTCTATTATCTTATATTCCACATGTTAACCTCTGACAACAGAGTCAGTGAAAAAAACAATACACACCATTTTATTTGTCTATGTCACTTACAACTCAGCTTTCTAGTAGTTTGGGGCATTAATCTGCTAAACCTATTAATGGGCATGAGGAAACAGTGTAATAATGTCATCTTCAGCCAGGGTAGAGTGCCAGTTCACACCAAAAAATGCCAGGGCCAAATATTTATTCCCCCCAGTCCAGCACTGCTTTCGACTTGTCTGGGCTGTCTGTGAGTTCTGTGAGACTTTAAAGAGCAGTTGTGGATTTATTTTACATGACTTGGGCTGCAGGGAGATGCTGGCGTTTCTTAACCAAAGTGAGGTGAAAGACACAAGCGGGCATGAGATTTTAAAAAATTAGTGCACTAATTGTGGACTGTAATGCATTGCGATTAATCTTGACGATCCCACTTATTTGATTTTAGAAATATTTAGGAACAAGTCAAAAGTCATCTTCACCTCCTGTTTTCGATTCTTTTTTAAAACTTTATATTGTTCTCTTATGTCCTTTTCACTTCCTTTCTTCCATGGTTAGTTTCATGTCATAATCTTTGATCTACCCGAAGTTCTTTATTTTCTTGAAAAAGCAGGCCAGTATCCAAACAGGAAGTTGACTTTCCTTAAAAAAAGTAAAAAAAATTCCAAAATGAAAGAACAACAGTTTTAAATGCAAAACATTGGAAATTCAACAGAGGTGGAAAAAGTACACAGCTATTGTAGTCAAGTAAAAGTACAAGTGCTCTGATTAAAATTATCTCAAGTAAAGGTAAAAGTACTGAACTGTAAATCTACTCAAGTATTAGTAAACAAATACTTAATTTAAAGTTTACTCAAAGTATTTAAGTAGCTGTTTTGGATTTATACACTAGAATATGAGCTTTCCTTATTGGCAATAATAACATGAGAATATGAACCAGGATTTTCAGGTAAAATCACACCTCAGTATAATACAACAGCTCTTTTGGGATGAAGTGTGTTTTCATTCTTTCAGTTAGGAAAGCTCAACACTGGGTTTTTCCAATAAATATGCCAATAATTAAAACTTAATTTTAGCTAATACTGATATTTAAATCAAATCGACAGCTATTTTTAGTTTTAGTCTCTGTCTGTGGATGAAATACCTTTAGTTTTAATCACATTTTAGTCACTTCTACCCTTTGTAGTTTTAGTCTAGTTTTACTTGACAAAAACTCAAAAGCATTCTAGTCTAGTTTTAGGCCATAAAAAGTCCTCACATTTTAGTCTTAACTTTCAGTCCAAGCATTTATTCTCTTGTCTGAATCTGGTACCAAACACGATAGTGTGCTCTATTCACTTGGGGTCCCTGCTTTCTACAGCTCAGAGGTAGAATAACTATGGATGCATTGTTTTTGACAGATTTACCCACAGTGAAGAAATATCATGGGTTTTGAATGTCAGATTAAAACTGACTTAGATTTTAGTCATGAAAGATTTGTTTTTGGCTAGTCTTAGTCTAATCTTCCTCATGGATAAGGCTGTGGACGGACATTTTTAGTCATAGATTTAGTTGATGAAATTCACGCTGCTTTATAATGTACAGACTCATAATGAATAAAGGCTGACGTAGGCCTGTTGTTCCAGCCTAAAACTTCAATAACTTGTTTTTTCAGTCAATATTTACAGTGGAGATAGATTTTTATAGCCTACATATCAGAACAAGTTTTCATATATGCCAATACGGATGATTCACTTTTTAACCTGCTGATACCGATATCATGCAGATACTATCATGCATTCTTACTTGCTATGTGCAACTGTGTAGTGAAAAAAGGAGAAGAGTATAGTACTCAAATAAAAGTACTGTTATGTAAAAGTAAGGATTTCACTCAAAACAGTACAATTGCAAAAAAAGCTACTTAATCACAGTAGTTTGAATGAATGTTATCAGTTACTTTCCACCTCTGAAATTCAAAATTTTACAAGGGAGATTAATCATATAAGTGAAGAAATGCTGAGACTAACGGTTATTAAAAATTGTAATAATCTGGCAGCTCTTCAAATAACATTAACATGACCTCACTGCATGACAGAAAGGAAACTCAGATTTGTTGGCAATTAAATGGATGGTTTTATTTTCAGTAACTTTTATGTTCTTCAGGCAAGAAGGTCAAGAAAGTGAAAGAAAAATGCAGTTTTCAAAATAAAATCTTAAAACCTATTCTGACATTTACAACGGAATGTGTAAAAAGTTGACTTTATTCTTTGTCTTACATGTGACTAAGAAGCTGCTCTCATTCCCACTTTTTAAAACAGACTTTCAATCCCTCCTCCCTACACAACTAATCTTTAATACATTTCCCCCCAAAAGAAGAACAACCTTAGAAATGTCAGAGCTTTGCTTTAATCCAGCAGCCCATTCTTATCTGATTATCCTCTTTTTCAGGAGAGAAAACAATGATGTGAAGATTGGGGGTGGTGTTGAGAAGTAAATTAAAAACTGAAGGTCTGGAAAAAAAAAGAGAGGGGGGTGAAAGATGTTGCGGGGAACGAGTGGAGCCAATTAGTGAAAGGAAGAGAGAGGAGTGGTAATTAGAGAGAGAAAGGAAGGAAACTTTAAAATAGAAGTTTGACGTTTTGGGATGATTTAGGGAGAGAGGGGGGACAGATTAAGCAACGACAAAATTGAAACCAAACATGGCGATAAAGCCTGGAGCAACAGGAATCCACTGATTTAAAAAAAGACAGAGATGGATTGGCTTTATAAGGTGAAGAGGGGAGACAGACATCAGCGTTACAAGGGGAGCTAAACAGAGGATGTGGAGTTTATGACTGTAGCAAAAATAGTTACACAGAGTTTCTTAGCATAAACACACTTTTATTGGATTTTTTATAAGTGTTTTCTTTTACCTTTGTTTTGGGGTCGCTAATTCTGTTTGGCAACCCGAATGTGTGCCCAGTGCCAAAAGGATCAATTTTAAATCTGTTCAGTACAAATTCCAGGAGAGGCGATCTCACAGGAGAAGTGATGGGAAAAGTGTGTATGTGTTTGTGCGCCTGAGTACACAATGCTTTGTTTATGAGTATTTATTCAGTATAAGGTTTGTGCATACATGGATCTACGCTCCACTGCACAATCTGGATGCACGTGTGTCCGTGTGTGTGTGTCGAGTTAGTGAAGGAATGCACATTGGATTGAGTACACATTGCACATAAATCTGGCCTTTAACTATGCACAGACACACAACATTGACCCTGACCCTAGTCTGTTAAACCACTCACCCTTCCCTCACCCTCACTCACCTCACTGACTGTCCAGCGTGTATAACTCTCTGCTTCCACTGTTGTTATGACTGTGACACTGGTCTGATGTTCATGTTTATGCCCCTGGCACTCTGCACAGGTGTGTTTATGTTCAATGTAAGCATTATGACAGAGGGAAAAACTGTCACTAGGTACATGTCAGGGGAAAAACAACAACAAAAAAAGCTATGCAGAAACAAGAAAGCTCATCTGGAATTAACTTTGATTGTTCTTTTCTACCCATTATTCAGCCTCAATGAGCCTGAATCACCCTGACATGCCAGTACAATGACAGTCAACAAGTGAGACGAGTCAGAGGATAGAAGAACAGAGAAAGTAATGTGGTACTTCTGGACATAAAAATGGGAAGAAACTAAACTTAAAGGTGATGATTGTCATTCCTAACCCATCTGAAAACAAAGAGAGTCATTCTCAGCCCTCAAAACAAACCAAGGTTATCATCAACCTTCATTTAAACCTCGAAAATCATTGAGTTTTTTTTCATTTAAATGATCAGTTACACAATAAAAAAATGTACAACTGATAACTGGCTTAAATGGTCTCAGTGAAATGATATGTCAGTTTTAAGAGTGTGCTATAAAAGATTCCACATATTTTCCAAATTCAGAGTGAACCCACAGGACTTGAAGCTTTAGACAGTCAGTGGAGCGAGTTTTGTTTGGTTCAGTGGACCGGTTCAGCATAGATGTTATATAAGATGGTGTACATCCAATAATGGATTTATAGATTAAAAGAGCATCTTTATCATGCCTCTGTGTCAGAGAGGGCCCAACAACTTCGTTATGCAGAATGTTATGTGGATCCCCAGTTCTGAATCTTTGAGCAGAGTGAAAACTGAGTCATGGGGTTTGAAGGTGGAAGTAGTGACATAATCTAGCACTGACATAAATACTGCCTTAATAACACTTTCTACTGTTATAAAGGAATTAAAGGTCACATATTATGCAAAATACACTTTGCACATATTATCTAACAAAAATATGTGCCCCTGGCCTGTCCACAATCCCCCAAGAATCAAAGAAACTCCCCCCTCCACTTTTCAGAAATGTGTGCTGAAACACCCTGATCTTACACTTTCCCCTCATGATGTCATGTGGGGAGTTAGCACTGCCCCCAGGCCCTCCCTGCTTGGAAGAAAGTTCTACCTTCACATCAATTAAGCCACATCCATTTCCTGAGAGGGGCGGAGTCAGACAGGTCAGTAAGATTTAAAGCCACAGACACAGAAACAGCTCATTCTAAGCAGGACTGAAACAGAGGGTTTACTAGACATGCAAAAATCCAATACTGGAGTGTCTTTTTAGCAAAAAATTTCACAAACATGTTTTGGGGACTTCCGAGACCAATATAAACTTGTCCTCAAGGGGTAAAATATGTGACCTTTAATATCTGCTTCTGTACCAGAAACCAAGTTACTGATGAAGATTTATAAGTTAATCAGTGTGGTTTTTGAATGTAATTTTTAATTGAGTCAGACTCCAAGATATTTATACACTTTTCTCTTTCAAAATTAGTATACTATCCAGTGTGGATAAATGCAGACATTCAGGAGGAGCATCTCTGGCTCAAGAAAACAGCTTTGGTGATAAAACTGTGACAAAAATTTTAAGTTTTTGTGAAGGAGACTACAACTTGACTAAAATGATAGTGACTGACTGTCAGACATCAAAAATCTATAATATTTCTCCACTGTTTATAGAAGCTATGTCAGTATTTTAGATCAGTGTTCATTTAAATCTTTTAAAGTATTTACAGCGATGATATGACATTTTATTGACTGAAACTGACCTAAATGTTTTTTGAATTTTTTAGACTAGAACTATAAAGGTTAAAATGACTAAAATGAGACTAAAGCTAATGAATATGTAAAACTGAAGACTACAGTCCAAAACACACCTGCACCATTTCCTATTTACAAACCCACATCAGCTGCAGCCAGACGCCTGTGAATGCATTGTGGCACTAGACTGAAACTACATTGTGCTCTATACGTAGAGCAGTGCAGGAATGAGTCCTAAAACATGGAAGTGAGCTAGCATTTTAGTACTTCCAGTTCCCATAGACTTTCGGCTGAGTTTTTGGTTAAATACCTCAAATGAGGTCTATGGGGAACACAAGCTCAAGAGATTTTAATGTTTTTTCTACAACATAATTTACATCTAAAAAGTGCGTTACCTTCGAATTCCATATTTTTTACATCTTAAAGGCGGTTGTTAAAGGGCCGCTAACTAGGATTAGAGCATTTATCGGGACCATATACATCATCACCCCAATATTTACTAACCAAATGTGATGCTTCTATGAGGTTTATGAAGATTGCCTTTATGAACAAAATTTATTAGTTTCACAGACTTTTACTGGACACGGATCTTATGTTCAGCAATGATCCAAAAACTATTGAAAAATCCCGTAGGTCCTCCGCTGAGTTTAGCCTACAAATTTACACCATGACTGCACGGCTCTATCCTGACGCCGCCGACCACGGCTGGTGAGGTGTTTCCTTGAGAAAACAGCCATATCGTCCATCTCAGTGGCAGCTTTGTTTGAGGGCACAGCAAAAGAAAATTAGCGTCATCTTTTGTTTGAGTCTAGGATAAACAGGAGGCCTCAGCAGCAGGTGAAATACCACTGCTCCTATTGTTTTTCATACTTACCCAGTGAGGTCGATCCCTGAGAGGGCTTTCAGCTCTGGTATCAAGCACCTGGCCATGCAGTGGCTGGTGTGGAGTTTGACTGTTGACGCGCTGCTGTCAGTGTGTTTGGGGGTTTGTTTTGGGCTTAAGACTTAAACTGAATGTAAGATGCCTGCCAAGATGAACACTGTTAAGAACTGAGGCTCACAAGTGCATTTTGAAGGATGTAAAAAGGAAGGAAGAATTTGTAAATAAGCTGTATAGAGTCAGCAAAACTACAATATTATATCATCTGCATAGAGATGAAAATTACAGTCATTTATGTGGGTGTAATTATTGATACAGATCAGAAACAAAATTGTATTTAGTTCACTCGTGCGCTTTTCTGAGGCCTTCAACCCCAAACTCTTCATCCAGTGGAAATGTCTTTCACCAGATATCTTTATTGTTAAACCTCTAATAGCAATGAGCCCAAATTAGTTTAGCTTACAATCACAACAAGGAGACAGACGAATACAGTTGTGACCACAGTCTGAATGACATACCTTAAACCTGACTTTATATCATTTAATCCTTTTCACCTTTTAATGCACATGAAGCTGTTTGAAAATGATCCCGTGTTTGGAATGAGCTGCCGCCAGAGTTGGAGCCCAAATCAGATTTTCAAAGTTTCCAGATTGTATCAAATGTCTTTCACCAAGTCAAGACAGGGGAACAGAAACACATGAAAACAGTGCTGTAAATTTGATGTAAATCAAAGATGGTTTAATAGGTAGACTTCAAAAGAAATGTCTAAATAGCCATCTGTAAATTCTCAAATTGGGCTTTAAAATGTTTAGAAAGTAACTGAAAAGATGACGTTTTAATTTTCTGTTGCAAGGACGTCTTGTGCAGCACATCTATTCAGTGTGAAGAGTTGTGGTCCTCAAAAAACGCTCCAAAAATAAGCCCTCCTATTAATTCTAAATCACGTCAAAGTTAAACCATGTTTGCTGAACCACAAAAGCATCTAAAATACTCTTCAGTCATTAAAACAAAGTTAAACTGATTACAAACATCTCATTTGGACTAGATTTATAACATCTTCTACATACTGACATTTCCTTTCTGTTTAAGATCTCTTTCAAGTGGTTTGAGCTATGGAGGGCAACCTCTTTTGGCACTGGAGTACGTTTTTCCTGGACCAGACTGGAGAGATTAACTTGCACATGTATTTCCCACAATACCAAATTCAGTTTTAGTGCTTGTTTAAAACCTCAAATGGTGGTATATGTTGGGAAAGATGAAATATTAGTCCTCCAGGACTGGAAATGGTATCGCCCACAAACACTGGGTCACTGGATTAGCAAAACACAGTCTGTAGTGTAAAATGTCAAGCATGTTACAAGACACTTCTTGCACCTGAATGCAACCTTCAACTCTGAACCATGACCCTGAGAGAGTATTTAAATCTAAGAGGCTGTATCTGAGAGGCTCTGACGCCTGCTCTTTATGTTCAGCTCTGCATTTGCAGATGGCAGCCAGACTCCAGAGTGCCACATCTGACTTTATATATGAGCGAACAAACCATAGAAGAAAAATAGGATCTGCTGTGAATAATGTAGCCCCCTGTGTGTGTGCCTGTGTAACCCTAATAGGTTTGTGTGCCAAAATGCACAGAGTCCCACACACATAAGCGTACAGAGGCAGGTCATGGTCGGCCAACACAGGGAACCCCTGTATTGCTGTAATGCAATCCTCCCATGGAGAATGTTCTGGTTTCAACCCTGCCCTGCGGAGTGTGCTTCCACTGCCAGGTACACAGACACAGCCCCGAGCCTGCAGGGCTCCCCTTGAAGTTTGTCTACATCCCAACTATAGTGAAGTTCCTCAGTGTCTTATTATATAACAACAACTTTACTCTGGGTTTAAGTTATTTCAGTTTACTCCTACAAAAGAGCAGTTGTTTTAAAGCCACAGTACAGGATGCTTTCAGATATGTCAGTGCCCAATCAAAACAACAGGATACTTTCACGTCTGGCAATCATCTCCGAGCATGTGGCTGAAGACAAAAGGAAGCACTCTGAAACAGTGTGGGCTGGAGAACTTTCTTTCTCCGTCTCTTTTTTTGGTACCTGTTTATTCCTCCTTAATGTGATTCTTTTTTTGCACACCATTATATGTGTCGTTTTCCCTCAGGGCTGTTTACTCTCCAAGTCAACAATGTTGCGCTGATTGCAGGCTGTTTTGATGCTAATGGAGGATGTTCGGTGGGAGGGGCTGGCGGCTTGATGAGCTCCAAATGTTGAGGCGTCGCTGAAAGATGCTTATTGCTTCTGACAGGTGATGAGGCTTTTGCGGTCGAGGAGATCGGAGAAGGCTTGGCTGACGGGGGCGGTTCTCGTTGACTGGTTTCAAGGTGTGTGTGGGAGCGTGTGGGAGTCACCTGGGCCAAACCGCTGTGTTTTAGATAATAGTGTGAGAGGATGCCTTGATGGAGCCGACAACTCTGTGCCAACAGGTAGTGGAGGAGTTGCAGGCTAACCTGGGGAGCTGTTTGTTCCAGTTTGTCCATGTCACTCATTTTCACGTCACACCTGACAGGCACTTCTAATCCTATTTTAATTTGAAACATTCAGTTTCCTGATCTGTCACTCAATCTGTCGTTAAACTCAAGCACAGCTTGTTTTGGGGAGCTTGTTAGGCTGACTTGTAGCAGTAACTCATCATGTCTTCATTTCAGTGTGGATCAGAATAAATGAGAAACATAACTTTGAAGTGTATTCTGATGCTTTGCGACGTCTTCGATCAACATGTCTGGATAATGGTGCAGTGGAAAGAAATAAGTAAAAACTACAACACATTTTCCCACATTTCTCATATGGACACCATGTTTTCCACACCTTCTATAAACACAAATGTCTTGCTTACTGTAGCTAAAACACTCATTTTAAGTTGTTTGTCTTGCATTAATTTGGTCAAATGTGAGGGTCTGACTCAAGAAGAAAAGGCTGTTCTAAGTTAGAAGTCGTTTTCTTTGCACCACTGAAAATGTGTTTAAGGTAAATATTTAGCACGTGTTAAAGCAGTTTTAAAATCTTCCTCTTCCCCTGGGGCCGGTCGCTGTTGAAAGATGAAAAAAAAAAGCTAACTGAGGCAAAGTAGGAGAGCTAATCAGGGTTAATTGGATGTTGTTATTTTAACCCTAGGCAGAAAAGAGATAAGAGAGTCAAGATAAAGGAAGGAGTGTGGAGAGACCTGTTAGAGGGGATTTAAATTAGTGACGTGACAGGAGGCTAGAGGTGAAAGACGGAGAGCTCCACATTGTGCAATCCATATTTCACACCTGTTGAACAGCAGCATGTTTTCCCCATAATTACAAGCATGAATCACTGCTGCCTACTGTGGGTGTCAGGAAGATAAAAGAGAAGATGGAAGAAGGGCAGCGGAGAGCGGATAAGTAAAAAGATATGTCAAGAGAAGGGCAGAGAGGGAAAGGAAGAGAGAGAGAGAAATAGACAAAAAAAAAAGCACGGGATGAAGAGAATGGACATGGTGTTCTTTGATAACCAAAATCATCTTTCAGCTCCAATTTTCTCGGCTTGAAACCAGAGAAAAGGCCACAAAAAGGTTTGCAGTGTTACAACCCTCTCCTCTCTTTCTCTCACTCACACAGGGCAAAGTGAAATGAATCTACATGTATGATATGGGCTGCAAATATTCTCACACTGTAACACAAAACACCCACACAAACACTGTGAAACCTAAACAACAAGTCCACACAACTCATACAAACACATTAATGATTGTGATTGTAAAGAGAGACACATGTCTTTGTTTTCAGGAATGAACACGTGTGTGTTTGAGTGTAAGTGTGTTAGCGTCGAACATGGGAGTCATTTGTCTGACTGTCTGAGCTTATTAAGGAAGGTTTTATTTGAAGCCAGAGTAAACCTCCGACAGCCAGAAACATCGAGAATTAGATTGGAATAAAAAAATCTGTTCCGGATATGGCAGAATACTGAAAAATAATCCAGTAAATTATGAAGTTGTGCAGTGACTGAGCAAAGCTTCAAAACCACCCCTGGAGGTTTTTGTTTTTAAAGCTTTGGTCAAACTGATTAAAAACCAGCCACCCAGGTTAAATAATCACAAAATGTCTGAGAAAATAAGGGCAGGGATTAATTTCATCCCAGTGTTATGATTCAAAATACCTCCACAGAGTTAATCATCACCTGGACACCCATGAGGTTTGTGTTTCAATTCTCACCGCACTGTCTGACTTTTAATCAACTTCTCTTCTGTGTGTCTTAATTTTGTCACCAGTCCATCAACACCATCTCGTCTTGCTGTTGGCAGCTGCCATGGCAACGGCCCTGGATTCATCCCACAGCCTGGCCAGTGAGAGGAGTACGATAGAAAGCACATATGAGCTGACCAAATACCTGGAGTATCAGCTCAAGGAAATCAAAGACATTTATGTGAGTAGTTTGTTTGGATTCAGAAGGATGTCTTCCTTTGGATGCAACAGTTTGCACACATTTGGGTGTACAGGGCTGTGGAACAGTGTTCGCCCTCTTCCTGATTTCTTATTCTTTGCATGTCTGTTGCATTTAAAAGTTTCAGATCATCAAACATATTTGAATATGAAAAAATACAACCAGAGTAAGAACAAAATTCTGTCTTTAGGTGATTATTTCATTTGTTAAGAGAAAAAGGTATCAAACCTAGCAGGCCCTATATGAAAAAGTAATTGCAAAGTCATCCAGGTCCTGAAGCAGCAAAGCAGCTCCAGACATCACAATACCACCACCATGTTTGACTGTTGGTATGATGTTCTTTTTATCAAATGCTGTGTTATTTTTATGCCAGATGTAATGGGATGCACACCTTCCAAAAAGGTCACCTTATATCTGCTCAGTCCACAGAGTATTTTCCCAAAAGTCTTGGGAATCATCAAGATTTTTTCAGGCAATTGTGAGATAAACTTTTGTGTTCTTTTTGCTGAGCAGTGGTTTTGGCCTTGGAACTCTCCCATGCATGCCATTGTTGCCCAGTCTCTTTCCTATTGTAGAATCATGAACACTGACCTTAACTGAGTCAAGTGAGTTCTGCAGGGTTCACCACGTATCCAAGTTTTCTCCATTTGTGGATAACGCCTCTCACCATGGTTTTCTGGAGTCCCAAAGCCTTAGAAATGGCTTTGTAACCCTTTCCAGACTGACAGATGTCAAAGACGTTGTTTCTAATCTGTTCTTGAATTTCTTTAGATCATGGCATGGTGTGTTGCTTTTTGAGATATAACGTCACTTTGTTTGACAGACTCTATTTTTTAAAAGATGTATTTTGGGGCTTTAATGCCTTTATTTAGAGAAGAGGACAGTGGATAGAGTCGGTAATAGGAATGAGAGAGCTGGAGAGAGACATGTGGGAAAGAAGCCACAGGCCAGACTCAAACCAGGGATTGCCTGCATACATGGGGTGCAACCTAACCACCGGGCTATCTGCACAAACAGACAGGTTCTATTTAAGTGATTTCTTGGTTCAACAGGTCTGGCAGTAACCAGGCCTGGGTGTGACAAGGGAAATTGAACTCAACTTTCCAAGAAATGTGGCTGATCATAGTTTTCCCATAGGGACAGGTAGGTTTTTATGGCTTTTTTTCTTTTAATGGCTTTTTAAAAAATCATCAGTAATGATTGTGAAAGCACTGTAGCGATGTGTACAGAGTAAATCTGCAAAAAACATTATTACCTAAGTCAGCAGTGTTCTGCTGACTGGCACGCAACCTTGTTGTTTTGGCTGTAACATGATCAACAGCAACAGACAGCTGTTCTTAGTGATACAGCTTTAACAAATACACAGAGCACTACTACAAACATGACTCCAAAGCCTTTTTCAAACAAGCACCCCTGAAAGTATGTAGAAAATCTCAGGACTGGGTGCCCCGTTTACCTTCACTGCAGATGACTGTCTATATTGGATGAAGCAGGGAAGGAGTCTCAGGGACTGGCTTAGACTTTAAATGAACCATGTGGAAATGACAAAAGAGCAAATTAACTGCTGCAAAACATTCAGTGTATTCACAGTATAAATGTTAGGGTGAAGAAGATCAAAATTGGGTGAATAAATGGAGAATAAAGCAGCTTTATCATGTCTTTGGAGCATTACTCAGTCATTTGCATTCACATACAGCTCAGAAGGTTTGTATATGAAAACATATGTGTGCAATGACAACAATAATGCTGCTTCATAATTGCCACAGTGATAACTGTTCGTTCATACTGTAGATAAGTCAGCATCATGGGGAATGATCACAAAACATCACATCCACCTTACACTTACGGGGACACCAGATCACCAACCCCAATCCTGAAGAGCTGCTTGGAGGCTTCTGCACTGCAAATAAACATTAAAATCATAATCCTTTATACTTTAGTTTTATATTTACACAACCAACACACAGAGGCCAGCCAGAGAATACTGTGGCTGCGAGCCATCCGGCGAGAGGTCAAGCTTTGTCTGACTATGGGATCTAATCTAAACCTGTGTAGGTCTGTCGTTTATTACGTGTAACTTTAATGTTATGTGCATCTTATCCAAACAGTGTTCGATTGTTTAAGGGCCACCACGGTTTTAGATATTGTGTCAGGCTGTTTAACATTATTTTTTCAACTTGATTAATCTCAGACTTTCTGAGTTACTTCCAGAGTTGATCACAATTAATCTCCTTGTTTTGAAATTCCATTGTTTTGCATTTAGTACCATTTTTGTTTAATTTTGTGTTTTTATATTGAATTAAAATAACTTTAATTGACTTCCTGATGAATACAGACGTGCTTTTATATTGAAAGAAAATGAGGAACTTCAAGCAGATTTAAGATAATTGCATGAACTTTACCATGGAAAAAGGAACTTGTTATGGGTTGAAAAGGAAATAAGGGAACAGTGAAAAGGTAAATGTCTAATAGCACAAAGTGTAGATGACTTTGACTCACCCAATGAGTTGTCTGTGAGTTTTTTAAGAGAAGTGAGACATTTAGGAGCATTGGTTACATCACTGTGGCTGCACAGAGATTTTGCAGTGGGTTAAGCAAAGTGTGCTGATAGGGGCAATAAATGCAATAATGCACTAACTATGGCCCTAGTGATTGGTGCATTGATGTTAAAAGCCCTTATGTTAAGTTTAATCCATCATGTCTACAGAGAATCTCTTACCAGGTGATTCAACCAGGCAGCAAAAGATAACAGGGAATGACACACTGAGTGGGATCATTCACCCAGTTTTTTAAAAAAGTATGGACAACAATTCAACTGTATTCTGATATGTTTATTCATATATCACCCTTTGTCAAAGAATAATAATGACTCAGTGTAGGATATTACAGCTTGTCATGCTGGTGCAAGTCCAAAACCTTGTATCTCCATTTTTCATATTTTAACACATTTTTAGAAATCAGTGTTATTGGTCACCCTTTACATCTGTTATTGGGTTTACCCAGTATAAAAAAATAAAAAAAAACACGGGTGGGTTTTTTGTCACCCTCTGAAAGGTGGCATTTTTGGAGATACAAGGTTTTGGCCCAATCCCCGTTGGAAGCATTGGCATCAGAGTTCAAAATCCAGCAGTTCTGGCAGCATTGCAGGTTAGAAGAAAGGATTTCTTCTCCCCACTGAAGGTCCCGCCCCACCCCTGACAATGGCGCAATGCCGACTGTATTTATTGGCTAACAAGGTGAAAGTTTATCAGTTTCCTTGCATTACCTTTCACTTTTCCCAACAGGGAACAAGCCTTTATGATCTCTTGCCGATTTAGATGAAAAAAATACTGACAGAAGCTTTTAATAAACCAGCAAATATTATTAGACTGGCCTCACTGTGCAGTTCTGCAACTCCTACAGAACAAGGAGAAGGATAAAGTTACAGATAAAATAGACTTTTAATGTCTTTACAACAGTTTTGTTTGCATGTCAAACATCCTCGTGTAATGTTGTCAGTCAGGTAATGGTATTTGACTGGTTGCTTTTTAAATCATGTGATGTTTCAGCTAATGGCCTCAAAAGTGATTTATTCTGAGAGGAAATGACTTTTTTGTTTTAAAAAAATCTCAAAGTATTTAATTTAACCTTTATTTTTTGTCATATGTATGTTTACAGATTAAATTTCTCTTACCGCATCATTCTGACAAGAATGTCATGACAAGATTTGTTACCTTTCAGATTTAGTGCCAGGTATTTTCAATGATCCTATTGGTTGTTCGATATGTTTGGTTGTGGCTGGTCGTTAGTTTATGCAGCCTGAGCACCCATATGTGTTTGCATGAGAGTGACCTGCAGCTCTGAGTTCTAAGCTTACACCGTGTTGATTTTGGAGTTGAAGAACATCATCATCTGGTCTGATTTATTGTACATACCAGAGCACACGTGCCATGTTGAGAGCTCACAGTGTTTCACTATAAAGTTGTATGACAAGGCAAGAAACAGGAGCAGTCAGGTTGGATCTGATAATCAAGAAGAGAAAACAAACAAAACCAAACTGTGGAGTCATTGTTTTAAACATTATCAGAGTTCAGCTTTGAGCTGCTGTACTCAAAGATTTTCAGTCTATCTTGGGATAAGTTCAGACACGACAGGAGTGTGCACTTTCAGTTTCAAGGTAGCCTGGCTGATTAATTTCCTCTTGGTTTTGCTCAGCTGTGTAAAGTGTGATGTAGTGATGGGTTAGACTGTCCATAAGAATGAGTTCACCTTATCCTTATTTCTATCTATCTCCTCCAGCTGACCTACCTCGGCCCTCCATTCAATGAGAAAGACTTCTCGCCACCACGCCCTAACAGCACAGCTCTGTCCCTGCCGAGTGCTGCCACCCGCCTGGAGCTGTGGCACGGTCTGGAGAACCAAGCCAGGCTGGCCCAGAACCAGAAGGCCTACTCCGTCCTGCTGGCAGCTGTCAGGGAGCTGGCCCGCTCCACCCTCTGCCCCTCCCTCAAGACCTCCCTGCTGCACTTCTGCATAGGCCTGGATGGGCTGCTGGGCTCCATCTCCGCACTGATGACCACCCTTGGTTACTCGCTCCCTCCATCATCGGCAAACATCAGAAGTAATGTCGGAGAGCTGCAGTACCATTATAGGGGGATAGGGGAATTCAGACCGGCTCCACTCATGAGCCAGAGCCTTTACAGGTCCAGAACCAGGACAAGGACTGAGTCGGGTCAGCGAAACAACCAAAGAAGAAAAGGGGTGAGGGCAGTCAGGGGCGAGAAGGGAGACAGTGACCTGATGGAAAAAAGGAAAGGGGGGAGACGAGGGGCAGCTGGAGGGAGGAATGGTGGAATGAGGGAGAAGGGCAGAGGAGAAAGAGGAAGCAGAGTGAGGAGGCAAGAGCCTGAGCATGTGACATGGACTGAAGAGAGAGTCGGTGAGATGGAGGAGGAAATGCTGGAGCAAGAGAGAGAGGTGGAGAGATGGGGTACGAGGAGGAAGTTGTTAAGTATCAGCGAGGATGGGCAGGAGAGTGACGCCAAGGTAGAAGTGTCATTTACAGATAAAGAAGGTCTTGGTTCCCTTCAACAGTCTTCAATCCAAACAAACAACAACAATCAGTACAGCTACAACTTGAACTCAGTCTACCCTGACACAATCAGAAAAGAGGACAGATTTATCATAGAAAGAATGAGAGAACGATTAACAGTGGCGGAGAGGCAAACAGACATGGAAGCTACTTCCTCTTCTTCATCATCTCTCCATCATCAGCATCGGCCTCCACGCTCCCTCCATTCCCCCACCCTCCAACCTCCTCTGTCTACCCTCTCTCTCTTCTACCAGTTTGGAGCAGGTGAGGAACAAACCCTCCTCTCTCAACCCCTCCCTCTGTCTTTACAAAGGGGCACCTCTCTTCTTTCACCTCCTCTGACTCCGCTCCTTTCCTCCACCTCCACCTCAGCCTCCTCTGCCTCATCTTCACTGCTGTCGGTGCGGCCAAGGATGAACGACTTTGCAAGGAAGGTGGAAGGATTTTGGATTTTGAGAGAGCTGCAGAGTTGGCTTTGGCGGTCTGCAAAAGACTTTAACCGCCTCAAGAAAAGACTTCGAGGCTGAGACTCTCGGACAACACATCCGAGACAGAATACTGACATTCCCATGGTGACCATGTTGCTGTGAAGTCACGCTCAGGGTGGGAAGCTTAAATGTTGCTATCATGTCTCACTGCTTTGTTCAAGTTAAGTATACAAGCCTGTGAGCTAAAACACATTTAAAGGTACAGTGTGTGATATTTCCCCTAGTAGCATTTCGTGGAAAAGAACAAAGATAAAGTAGGCCTATCTAAATTAGTGTTAAATAACCTGAAAATATAAAACTGTTTTTTTTTCTTATAACTTAGAATAAGCCTTTTATTAACAAATAGGGAGACATCTTCCAAATTTAACACACTATACCTTTAATTAATTATCAGCTACTCTAGGAACACAGAAAATCTAAGCATTTAGATGATTTCGGGATGAATTTTAAGAATAATAAGACAAGAAAGAAAAGGCATCAGTTTACACTCATTTTGAGCAAATGTACTTGATCCTGTGGAAAAAAGTTAGTGGACTCATTTCAGACTTAAAGTGTCATGATGTAGTAGGGCTGTCACTGCATTAATCCAGATTAAGTAAGGCCCCTAATGAGTGTATTAATTCTGCTTTAAACTGCCATTAATCACATGTTGTATCCCTTATTTCCTTTTCAATCCATAACAAGTTCCTTTTTCATAGTTAAATTAATGTCAAAATCAGAGGCAGGCTCTACTGTTAGGTAAAGATAGGCAGTCATGAAGGCATGATGAACCTAACCCTTTTCCTTCTCCGGCCAGTACTCTGGCCGTTTGGATTGTTAATGGCTTAACACACTCATTTAAAGTGTGAAAGATTAAGTAAATGTGTAATGTTGTAGATTCTAACAATGTCTGAACAGCTCACTGATAACACAGCAATAGAAACTAGCCCTTCAGTGTGAGGAAAGCACAGGAAAAAAAATCAATCTCATGCTGTGTGCTGCTTGCCTTCTCTGTCATATTTTAGTCCAAAAATCAGTGCAAATCCAACAAACAAATCTAGCAACTTTATTTAGTCCCAAAAACACAATAACTCAAAAATTCATGGATAAAAAAATCTGCTCATCTCCAATGTGACATTGTGCATTTGGTTTTCTTTTTGTCATGTCCGACAAGGGCGGTGTATTTAAGAAAGCCCAACCTCTCTATTTCTTGTAGACTCGAAGGAACAAAACAAGCGCACCCACATTATCATGTGGCCAGTTTTGCCTGAGTAATGTGGGCCGCTTTTTGAGGGGTTTTAGTTGGTGAACATCACTAAAAAGAAAAAATAAACCGTGAATGGAGCTAATATTTTATTTCTTTCATTAAATTGTCCTTTTTTATTGATATCAACATGCAAACTAAATGTCATTTGGTTAGCAGATGTCCATTTGGAGTCACCAAATAGACATTTTGAAATGTTGTGTACATTTCTTTACAACAACACTTCTAAACTGAGATTTTTGATTCATGTTGTATCTAATTCTAACTTGAATATGATGAGGCATGTGGGAATGTCCATTAGGTTTCTAAGCAAACAAAAATCACAGTCATAACTAAATAACATTTAACCAAGTTAGAAACAAAAACTGAAAGATAAGAAGATTGCAAAAATTAATAAATGAAATATTTAAGACTATAAGGCCAAAAAAAGTACAGAAAACTACATTTTAAAGTTTCTATTTAAGTGCATTCGTTGAACTCTTTAGCCTGTATGTTTTTAAATACAGTCAAAGACATCTTTACATGATTGCTGTGTGAAGACTGATTAAAAGAAGTTACAAGTAGCTCTTTCTTTGATAAATAAGATTTTAAA
Source organism: Cheilinus undulatus (assembly GCF_018320785.1). NCBI lineage: Eukaryota > Metazoa > Chordata > Actinopteri > Labriformes > Labridae > Cheilinus > Cheilinus undulatus. The sequence goes on along the minus strand of NC_054874.1, from coordinate 30,147,442 downwards.
AAGAGGAGGGCCCCATGCCTGCATTTGCCATGTGCCCCAGTCTGCCAGCACTATATAAGGAGAGTTGATTACCCTTAGTGGTACAAAAATCCACCTTTAATGCAAAACTGGGGAATTTCAAAATGCAACAAAAAGGGGAGACTAACAACACTTAACTACAGAAAAATTCTGAGATTAATTGCAGTTGAAAGTGTTCATCATTTGACAGCTCTACTCTCTTTTCAAGCCCCATTATGATTTAGCCTACATGGTGCTAGTGTTGCAGCAGCATGGCTGAATAGGCACCATTGACCTGATTCCTACTGCAACAGTTTTGCTAGCCTTAGCTTTTCTCTTACTGTGGCTAATGGACAATCAAATTAGTTTTTTTTTCAGTTTGTGCTTATTTCTCATCTTATGTCCTCTCTCTTTTTATTTCAATTATCAGACAGGCCTACATTTCTTTGAGTTAGTTTGCAGCAGTAATGTGCTATGGCAGCATATGAACTTCACACCCTGACCCTGACATCATAGAAAAAGAGCTGTAATTAGGATGTGGTCAATGGAAACAAACTGAGAGCCTTACCAGACAAAAGCAGGGACCTATTCATAGTTAGCACATGCATTCATATCCTACTGGAATACGTGAATGAAGGACTATTTAGCAGAATTGTTATAACACAGTGACGGACATAGCAGTTCATTCAGTGAGACGCTCAGACTGGGCCGAGTTACCGGACTTCACGGCTCATAGATCAACAGAAATACCACTGTAGGTGGTTAGACACACACACACTCACCACAGACACACAGACATGGGGTCAGACTGAGTGACAGGCAGAGAGACAGACAGTGCAGCCATTGAGTGAAAGCTGATTCAGTGACCTCGCATGTGTGAATCAGCAAACATTCATTTTCTCTAAAGGAGGGACAGAAAATTTCTGAATGGGAAATAGACAAAGAAGTGGAGGAAACAGCCGGAGGGATGAGGTAGAGGAGAGGAAGAGGCAGAAAAGGAGAGGAAGACGAGGAGGAGGAGGAGGCGTGAGTCAGGGGATGAGCACAGGGAATAACGGGCAGAAGGGGACTGCTGAGTAATCAGAAGTAGGCTGGTCAGTTACAGTAACTCAGCAACAACAGTGCTACACATACTGACAGACTCAGACACACAGCTGTATTGTGGTAATTGGGCCTTAATGAAGCATCAGTTTCCATGATCACATTTTCCACTTTTTAATGTTTTCACTGCATCTTAAAGCACAATACAATAAATGTTTAAGAGAAAGAAAGAAATGTCCCCTTACAATAGTTTGTGATCTGTTTTTTATGGAAGGTTTAATTTGCTCTGTCACTGACAGCAGGATGAGAAAACCAATAAGAGTCTTGTGCTGGCACATGAAATATAAAAAAATGAGCTATTACAAATAGCTTAGCATAAAGTATGCACTTCAAATATCCCAGAAGACAAACTTTTAATACAGGACTTGCTTTGACCACTGACTTGTCAATGGCCCTGCAAATGTACAAAAGTGAAGCCAAAATAGCCAAACAACAAGCACTAAAATGTTACATCAGTGACATCAGTTGGATTTGAGTTCATCTCTATTGTTCATTGCCAAGCGGAGGACACATTTGACTTGCCAATAAAACATCAAACAAGGGATGCACGGTATCATCGACATGACATCTATATTGGCAGATATGAATATGTCATATACAAACCCTTTATCAGCTGTAATTATTGAAATGTACTGACCATAAATATTGGCCTATTTGGCTCAAAATATCAGCCCTATTTAAGACTAAAGTTTGTGGATTTCTAAGCAGGACTGCTAGACCTGTGTCAGCTGGAGTCTTGTCTTTGTTCATCCTTATTCCTTAAATTTTAAGCCATGTTTTAAGGACTGAAGTTTTATATCTAAACTATATTTATAAATTGTTACCGATATCAGCATCGAATGAATTTGAAATAAAAGTATACAGGATATCAGTGAAGAGTCCCATATTGTGCATCCCTACATCAAACACTGAATTTAAACCATCTACAGCAGAACAGACTCTTCTGTCTTTCTAAAGCAAGCACTTATGGTTAATTAATTTTCATGTTTTCTGTTGTTCCTTCCTTAATTTACTAATCTAGTTGTGAAAGATGTATGAAGCCCCAATCAATAGAAATGTCTGTCGTGACGTCTTTTGTATCAAACGACAGCTTAAAACTAGGGCTGTCAGCAATAATGCATTAATCATGATTATTTAAGGTCCAGGATTGATTAGATAATTTTTAAAATCAGGTTAATTGCATGTTTTATTGTCCCTTTTGGTTCATATGGTTAAGCCACTGTAACGTCTCCCTGCAGCCACAGTAATAAAAAAAAAATCACCACTGCTTCTAAATGTCTCAACTTACTTTAAAAACAGTCACAGATAGCACAGTGGAGCTTGTCTTATCAAACTTTTACCTTTTTACTGTTCATCATTCCCTTGCAATCCATAAAAAGTTCATTTTTCCATGATTAAATTCATGCCATCATCCTCAATCTACTTGAAGTCCTGTATTTCAAATAAAAGCAGGTCTGAAACCAAAAAGAAAGCCTAAAGGCCATTGCACACTGAGTCGGTTTGATTCTGTTTGAATTTTCGCATCAGTCCGAGTCATTTAGATGATTGATTGATGATTTAAAACAGCACCTGCTGCCACCTCCCTTCTCTCTCGCACCAAAACCTAACTTTAAATACAGTGGATTCCCCATCTATTATGTGGATATCAACCATGGAAATATAACAGATACAGGTATAAGTTTTTTCTCACAGCCACCTAACGGAGACTCAAAAGTTATTCTCAGTCTCTCCGACTTGGCAAAGCTGTACCATATGAGCTGGTGCCATATTTAGATCTCTGACAGGATGGATGATCAAATATGATTTTAAAGGAGTGACAGAGCCCCAGGCTCATTCTCATTTCTTATTTAAAGGTGCAGTGTGTAATATTAAGCCTAGTTGCATTTAGCTGAACAAACTTGGTAAAATAAAGCAAAACATTTCTAAGACACTCTATCTAAATAAGTGTTTAGTGTGTGTTGTGTTGTTGTGTTGTATTCACATTACAGATACACATTAAATTCAACTGCTTACCACAGTTTCTAGCAGAGAAATGCAATCTAGAGCCCACTTCTAGATGTTGATATTCAGTTTTACACACTGCACCTTTAAGTCACAGTAAGAAACAATTTACCACACTCCACAGATTTTTGAAGTGAATACAAATAAAATGCAACAGATTCAGTGTGCAAGGTTCAAATGCTTTGTTTTTATGGATTAGGGACTGGAAAAAGTGCATCTGAAAACAATGGACTCAATGTGTAACGAACTTGAGACAAATTAAAAAATCCCCAATTAAAACAATATTTTGCAAAATAGCAGAATTTCACAATTTAACAAAAAGGTGAGATTATTCACACTTAAATGCATAAATTCTAACTTAAATTGTGATGAAAAATGTCAATGTTTGACAGCCCAACTTAAAACTAATCCTAAAAATGAAGACTTGGACATAAAACAGCATGATAGCAATCCCTCACAACAAAATCCTGGCTTGACAGACGTGTGTTTAATGTGTGTTATGACTTTAAAGGTTGTCCATTATCCCATCTGTTAACATGGAGAAGGCGGGATTTATGATTTCTACTGTAGCAGGCCAGCAGGGGGAGCTATGATTCTTAAATTTTGGCTTTTGCTTTGTCCATCTTAATATAAATTCAATGGCCTCAGCAGTCTTCAAGCTTCAAACAGCCTCTGGCTCCACTGGACAGCTTTTAGTTTTGAGGATGGTGTCATTCCTCTTCCTCATCTTACCATCAGAGCGAAAGAAAAACAATTACATTTCTCAGATTTTATACTGTTGATGTTTTATGCTTTTTAGAGTGATTTACAGAGAGCCTAATATCTTTTCAGAATAAATCTATTGTCATGTCTTTGAAAATGTGCCTTGAACTATGTGGCTGAGGATTTTGGATCATATCGCTATTATATTTATTGAACAAGATGTTTATTTATTTTTCTCTAGTGTAAATACTGTTTAGTGACTCATGTGAGAATAAATACTTGCTTTTATACAGAGCCTGGTGTTATTGGTCATTTGGGAGCCCATTGGGAGGAGAAACCAAAAAAAAAGGAAATGCATATGGGATTTCTTTCTGTAATGGTTTTAGTTTTATAGGGATGGTTTCGGGTGATTGGCACAAGGGGAGAGGAGTTTGGGGTCGGGGCATTTTCTGGAAAACAAAGGCCGGCTCACATTCACAACGAAAAATAGAGCGGGACAGAGGCGGGGTATGAGAGAGTTTTTATTTGTCTGTCCTGGTGAAAATTTACGATCTCTTTCTGTCCTTTCATCTTTCTCTCTTCCCTCCTCCCGCTTTCTTTTCTTTTGCTTCACATCACACTATCTCACGAAGCTCCTCTTCCCCCTAAAACATCCCTCTGAGCTGTGACAGTGAGGGATTTGCATGAGCACAAACAGGCACAGGTACAAACACACCCCTCATAATCCCACCAACCGCCTGGCCTTCTCTTGTTGTGTCTGCGCTTGAATACTGCTCTTCTTCTCGCCTCTGTCACCATTTCAGCTTCCTATGGTTTTGGTGTCACATTTTTTGTCTCCCACAGTGACTCTTTCATCCCTCCCTCACCTTTATTTTCCATCTTTTCTTTCATGTTTTGCTTTATTGCTCTTTAAAGCCCTTTTTACCCAGATGTAAGCAGCTCTATCACCTCAGGCCAGACATTAAAGGATCAATGAAAATCTGCCTTCCATCACCTTAGAGGTACACACCTGTTCACAATGGCCAACACCCACAACGTCAGATATACACAAACACAGCCAAAGTGGACAAAACAAGTGCACACATGAATGTTTAAAAGCAGTATTAGTCAAGCAGGAAGGGACTTATATGGGCAGGGCTGATTGTGTCATTGCTTACACATCATCACACACCCGCACATCTTGCTAAGTGGGGAAAGGGTTAAGTCTGACATAGGTATGACACAGACATTCGGCCTAAGTATACACACAAGAAGCAGTGTGAGGTTTTTTTGCGACAACTGAGGGCCCACCAGTGGTCAACAAAAGGGCCCTTGTATGGCCTCTATCCATATGTGTGCATTTTATCTCCATGCGTGTGCGTATTGTTTGCCGTGTGTGGGCTTGAGAGTGCAGCACGTGTGTGAATCACTATCTGTATGTGTCAGAACTGTGCTGGAATCAGGCTTGTCATGCATAGCTATCTAACAGACATCACTCACTGTTTTCTTTCTCTCTCTGTCAGCCGAGCAGAGACAAATTGCCGTAACTAATACGTAACAGGATCGCAGAGGCTCCCGCTGTATGAGTCAGCTGTAGAATCCGTTGATGCTAACAGATACTGTGAGTGACAACTCATAGGCTAGTCCGTCTGATTGGCAGGACGTGGTCTAAGACTTTTGACTTACAGGGGAGAGGACGCATGGGCGAGCTTGTTAAAGAACTTTATTTGCACTATGAGAGCACATACTCTGCTTTCTTTCATCTCTATGCACTTTTAGACCAGGAGAAAAAGATACTGGAGAATTCCTCTTATGGAGTGCAAGTAAAAGATGCTCGTTTTAGCACTTTTGCCTACATTTCAGAGAATGGTGAGAGGCTTCATATGTAATATCATAGGATTCCCTTGTGTCCTCATCAAAATCTATGTTTAGACACAGAGAAAAATCCCTTAATTAACTTTTTGAATTTCTAAACATGTTGTCATGTTAAGTCTGCCCCTCAGAGATTCACCATCTAACCGTGCTGGAGGCGTTTGCTTGTCCAAACGAACCCATGAGCTCTGTTGTCGGAGCACTAGCCCTTGGTATGGTCCCCAAAAACAAAGTAGTAGTGGGGAAAGGGTCCAGACAAGAGTTATTTGAAAGACTCATGATACAAATACAGACACTTTCCCAGAAAAGGGGAGCTGGGGCAACCCCCCTTAAGCCAGATCTATCTTCATAAGGGCTCAACCTGAAAAAACAACATGGAACGGTCACCCTGTGGATTCACCACCAGCAAAGATAGCCATGAGGGTCGGGTGCAATGTATACCAGGTGACAGGCAAGGGTGGAGACCTGGCAAAGGCTTACGATCATGTCCCAAGGGGGGTCATGTAGGTGGGGAGTGAGTCTTTGCCCAAAATGAAGGAGTTCATGTATTTACATTACCCATCGACTCCATCACTGACAGTTTGTCCAGAAATGCATTTAAATTTATGAACACAAAATGCTTTACATAACTGCGTAATAAAAAGACTTAAAGAGATATTTCAGAATTTTTTTTATGATGGGTTGCATAAGGTACTTGGCAACTCTCAGGAGAGCTCACTGAGGGTACCGGCAGGGAAGCTGGGCTACACAGTGCTATGGATGGGTACAGCAAAGTACAGTCTTTATTAATCCACACTAAAACTAACCTTGCAAAGCAGAGGATATGCCCGTTTCCTTGTTTCTCACTGGCGAATCCATCTTGCAAAGCTCCCGTCTGAACCATTTGGATCCGGTTAGAAAGTGACAGGACCAATCAGCGTCAAGGGGCAGTACTTTCAGGCGCAGCAGAGTCCTGATGTCAGCAAACAGCAACAAGAGGCCGGTGCAATTATGGTGGAGGACATTAGCGTTGATGCTGCTGAAGCGCCAGTTTTATCAGAACTTGACAACATTTCTCCGTTAAAAGAAGAACAAAGAACAGCAGTGAGTTGTGTTCTTTTCAAAAACGACAAAAATCGTGTACTGACACGTCTACAGTCGCCATGATTTGAGTTATGTAGCGATAATGGAGTTTATTCCTTCAGTAGTGACGTAGCAGCTCGCTGGCAGCTACGTCGTGTTTTGTTGCTCTGATTGGACTGTAAAGATGCGATAGACAAAACGTTCATCCATTCACCCTCAGGTTTCTTTTTTTCAAAGGTTCTGCCCTTTCCCAAATGCTCTGTGTGAGTAGTTTTCCAGATTAATGTATGAAACAAATCCATCTGGCGTGCCAGGTTACACTAAAACTCCAACTTCACTACAACACAAAACTACACGCCAACACCCACAGAAAAGCGTATTTAGGCACATTAACTCCTGTTTAAATTTTCAAGAACCATCAAACTGCTCAAAGCTGAAATTCTTGTAAAATTGTTCACTTTTTTTTGTTCCCTCTTTTCTATTTATATCATTTGTGAATGTTTATTTTTGTTTTCTAATGATAGCCTTATTTAGTCAGGTCTTATAACATCATGCATGTTTAAACAGACTTTATGTGTTACATCAACACAAACTGGACTTGATCTTTTCCATTCACAACTGCACACCATTTGTATTTTATGACTTAAGGTGCTTGCACTGTTTCTTAAACACTAACATGCCTGCACATATATATATAGCTCCTCCATGTGTTTTCATTTTAGTTTGTACTTCATATTGCTACCATGTTTTTATATTAAGTTATTTAAGTTCCCTCTAAGCTGCAGTAATTTTGTTTTATAGCTTACTATTTTATTGGTCTTCTTTGTTATTTGTTTTGCACCAAAAGACCAAGACATATTCCTTGTGTGTGGATATTTGATTGGTAGTAAAACTTGATTCTTATTCTGATTCTGAATTGAGTTTTTATAAGAAGGCCTTTCTTAAAGTTGTGGAGAACTACCCCTGTAACCCACTGAGCATACATTTCACCCCAAAGAGACTTTAAAGTTGAAAAAAGAAAAGAAACTTATATTGAAAATACATTAACCAGTAATACAAGAACCAGTAGACAAAATGAGGCCCAAATCATGCGGTATCACACAAGAAACGTTTTGGAGCATCATATTTACAAGTTTCTATGCAGAGGTGTTTTTCAGCTTTTGTGCCATCAACATTATGCTTAAAATAATGTACAGGTCTTAACAGGGTTTGACAGAAATAAGTTTATTTCATACCAAATGATTTGTGTGGGTTATGGCGCTATGTTTTGTTTTCAGATGTGCATTTTTATAATCCAGTGCCTGCAAGTATGCTTTCTTAATGGGAGCTCCTGGAAGACTGTGGGGTACAAATAATGGGGATCCTAATGAAATAAATAAACAATAAATAAACAAACCATAAAAGAAAGAAAGAAGACAGTGATGTACTGAATATCAGCACAACTATAAGAGTGCTGTGTGCAACACATTAGTGCTGATATCCGGTTCAAGATCACAACCTGAAGCATTGAAAAACTCAAATCAAACCAGAATACTCGCTCTAAACCAGAGTCACAATAGTTCTGGATCTTTCATTAGTTTTTTCACATGTTGTTTTCAAGTTAAGTTTGGTTTGAATATGATTTTACTACAGGTGTAGGTTAGTTTCTAATTTGTTGAAATGTGTCTTTATTATCATTATTATTGTTGTTATTATTAGTTTCTTATTAGTTTTACTCTTTTCAGAGATACTTGTCAGGGGCAATTAAAAATTTTTTTTAAATAGGATACTCTTCGCCCCTTCTTTTTGCTTATTCAACTTTGGTACTTGAATACAACTTAAGAACTAACATGACCATTCGTTAAGTTTTACCAATCAAATCAGGCTATATTAAAGTACCCAGTTATCAGAGAGAGGTTTGGGTGGTCCAACCGATTTACTTTAATACTAGAGGTAAAAGTTCATTGGAGATATGCTGAAGAACATGTAAATGCGTACATTACACTGATGTATGCACACAAACTTGTCACTTAGTCTATAAGTGCGTGTCCCAGGTGCCCACAAGTTCCTTCAAAAAAGTGTGATAATGGTAAATACAACAAGCTGTTTCAAAGTTCTGGGAAGAACAAACTCATCCCAAATCACCGTATCAGAGATAAATCATTAAGGAATTGTCGGTCAGTATGCTGCTGTCAAAGACTAAGACTGGGAATTTTCAATCTAAAATGTGAATCTAGTTGGTTTGGTAAGCACACATACAGTTTTAGTTTGATTTTCTCATGATAAAGCCTCGTTCTGATTTGGTTTTAGTTAACTCAAATGATTTACATTTGACTTTTAGTTATTTCGTTAGTTTTAGATAACTTTTTGTCCAAAAATTTGTTAGATGCCATCTGAATGTAATAACACACCCAGACATAAATAATTTGATGATCTTATTTTATTTTGTGATATTTTGGTACCTTGTGTTTAATGTCTTTGTTGAGGCTGAATTAAAACTCATTTAAAAAATACTTTTATGTTTAAAAAAAACTTAGCTGGCTCAGATTTATTGCACTTCATCTTTTTTGTCATATTTTCTTCATGTCCGTTCTTCAATTCACTCTCGGTCTTTTCTCCGAGTCTCTTGGCCTTCCATACGCCGCCCTTCGAAACAGCAGGAGCAGCCATTTTGTCTCATTTTTTGGTAATTTTTGCTGCATTTTCACTCCACGTGTCCCCCTTTCTCCCTGCTACAATCAAACCCTTTCACGCTTTCCTCAAATTCCCTCGGCCACCCCCGCGTTCGCTCTCTCCTTTTTTCCATCTGTCTATCTCCTTCGCTCTTCTTCTTTGCTCCTCTTCCCTCCCTCTCTGTTCTGCTCACCTGCAGCACATAAAAATTCCTCTTTTCTTCCTCCAGAGGATTGTTCAGTCGCTTAAGGATTTACTGCATTCCTCTATGTTTTCTCTCCCTCTCTCCATATCAGACTCCCTCTTGTTTCTCTCCATTTTGGCAGGACTACAGAGTGTTTGATTCAGCCTGTCTTCTCCTTTGTCTTTTTAACACGTTTATATCCCTTCTGTGTTTTCTTTCTCCATCCCTCCCTGTCATTATAAAAACACTCTAATCCTTTACCTGTCATTTCCATGACCAACCCTCCTTTCTTTTTTTTTTTAAACTCCATACCACCATGATACCTGCCTCACCTGGCCTCTCCCTCCTACTGGGTTTCTGCCATGACTTGGAACATCCCGCCTCCTCTTTCTTAGCTGGAGGGCTCAGGGTTGGGCTGCAGCTCCTCTACACTGTTATTGGGTTGGGGGGGGCAGAAGCAGGGCCCGGGGCCTGGGATGAGGTTGATTTATGAGTTAATCAATCGGTCGTCCGTGTGAGTGAGCAAAACCGCAGAGATGTGGGAGCTCTTTCATGTCGCTGTCTGTGCTTGTTGACTTAGTCCCTGAGGTAAACGCAGCGAGCCGTCATCCCCCGTGTTGCTCAGCTGCTCAACATGTTTTCAAAAGCAATTAGGGAGAAAATGGGAGCTCATTCAACAGATGGTTGAAAAGCTTGTATGTGTGCACGTTCAGGTGTAATGTGATGGGTGTTAAGGCAAACTAGTTGTGAGAAATAAAGACCACTAAAAAGGCAGTTAAGTTTAGGCGTTCTAAGTTAGCTTGGAAAAAAAAATCTTGATATATCAGCTTTCTTATTTAATTTGACCAAAAGAAACCTCAAACTTCACTTCAATACCAAGACAGACTTGGGGACTCATGGAGCATCTTTTGCTCCACCTGTTAAGACTAAATGCCAAACCAGAATACACTAGATATTTTCCCATATGTGGTACTGCCTTGACTCAGCTGAACTCAGTTTTGGTACCAGGCACTTTTTCATTAATGTTCAGACTTTGATAGTACCGCCTGAACGTAGGCGGGGTTGTCATAGCCAGGCTACGCAAAAGTGCCATGACACAAAAACAGCAGAGGATAACAAAGCGATGGTGTACCTTGTTCATTGCAGCTTTTTGTCACTAACCTGACATGCCAGATAGACTGTTTTGTGGCTTAGTATTATTTCAAATCCACCAGGGCAACACCCCATACATGATGGGGAAGGGATAAATCTTACAGCAGTGGGTCTCAACTGGTCTTGCATCAGGACCCATCAAATTGAGACCCAAAGTTTTAAAAATTTAAAAAAAAAAAAAAAAAAGAAAAAAAAAAAAACATTTGCACCCTAAACAGAACAAAACATGACTGAACAAAGATACAGGACAAAAATACACATTTAACATTAACATTCATGTTTTAACTCCTTTTACCTGAGACAGCATGGAATTTAGGAATCCCTGTAATGTCTGACCTGCCTGCAAAACTCTTCCCCTAATATTTTTGTCAGGGATGTGCCACATGCACATTGAAAAAGTGAACTTTTGTGGTAGATTTCGGAGAGACCGCATAGCAGTGTGCTAGCTGGCCAAGCAGCTAACTAGATAACAGGTTAAAACAACTCATATTTGTCAGCTTGATATAAAATGATTAACGACTTGGATATGAAATATATCGGGGGGGGGGGGGGGGTTTAGTCCATATGAAATGCTGTAAGATTATTTTGATAGTGTCAGATATATTTAAACATGTAAGTGAACAGTTCAAACTTTTGAATGGCTTAACAAGTTAGCTTAGCCCATTCAGACATTCATGTGTCCATATATGAAATACTTGCTGCTTTCCTGGTTGGCCAACTTCATCAGCTTTTAATCCATCCAAGTGCAGTTACATGCATTGGACCCAAAGGGTATTGTCCATATATTTACAGATATATGGACATTAGTCACATTTCAAATGTGGAAACTGGGCGTTAGTGGGTACTCCCAGTCTTTTCAAAATCTAAAGACGTTGAAAGTTAATGTAGTGTGTCCTCAGCTTTGGGGGTTTCTCCTGTCCTCTGATAAACAGTGATATATACTGGAGTGGAAGACAAAGGACGTTTCTCCCTCTCTCTCCTTTGGTCCATGCATCACGTCACTTTTATGCACAGCCAGGAGAACAGTGCCATTTTGTTTCCCGTTTTCATTCACTGTGCCAGTCAAATGTGCAAAGAGGCCTACTTTTAATTCATGTTAAATAGTATCAATAATATAGTAAGGGCACAGCTGAGGTTTGCTGTGAGAGGAGTTAACTCTTTCCACAGCATACCGATTGGCTCACCTGTTTGTATTCCAGACTGGTCAGAGGAGTTATTTCAGTGAGCTGATTGATCCGGAGCAGTGATTAACTGTGTGTCTGAGGTCAGAGGAGACTGTGTTAATAAATCTTTCATTTGACTAAAGTCCCGTTAGTATTGAAACAGCTCCAGTGGTTCAAGTAGTGCTTTCACGTTCATATGGACATGCCAGGCTGCCTGTCTTCCTGTCTTACCAGGCCACATAAGGCAAAAACCACAAGCACTGACTACAGACAGATATGAAAAGATAACAAGGATCACGTGGTGTTGGAGAGTAGGGAGTTTTTGCTCCTCTGTCTACCTTAAATTCGGCACCAGTGGGTGTTTTGATTAGCCAGATGTGTGATCGTCTGAGCCAAACTTTGAAAAAATTGACCACGGTTCAAAAGAACATCGGCAAAATTATGTCGCTGGTGTGAAAGCTTGCACTGACTTGCTACAGGTTAAAAAAAAAAATCACATCTAGTGTGCAAGGACCTTTATGCGTTACTAGAATTACTTAGTGGCAGTTTACTACCAACTACCAAACACCAATTTGTGGACAGAAGAACATCCAAGCTTACAACACAGTATTTCCTATACAAAGGAAATCCATACTTCATGAAGAGAGAGCATCCTTTGTACCAGTTGCTTCTTATCGCCTCCTGATGTATTCCCCTGGTCATGCATGAAATCTGAATAAATATAACACAAATGCAACTGTATGTGGTGTCCTTAATGTTACGTAAAGTTCTGCAGAAGCTCAAAAAAATGTGATGCAATGAAAAAAAACTGTTTTGCATGCATTGTTAACGTCTCTTAAACAATAAAGGGATGGCAGATCACAGTCAAGGCTAAATGCACTTAAGAACATTTTCAATTTCTGCAAATGTGAGAATTGAGAATTTTTCCAATATTGTGATCCATGAGGATAATTTCACAGCCTGCTGGTTAAGTTGAACATTTTAAATGTTCACAAAGTTTTTGGCAGCCTCTGATTAATCTGTCTGAACTTGAGAAACAGAAGCATTGAGTTATCTGCATGCAGGTTTGTATATTTGCTTGGTCTACTTGTCTCTGTCTGTCTTTCCCCTTTGTTGCTGACAGCGTTTGCCTGTAAAGTACCTTTGTGCTGAGAGAGTAATGAAAGGAGAAAACAAGCTGGAGAGGGAAAGACTGAAAGAAAGCAAAGCTTGCTGATAGACAGAGATGGCTGCTATTAAGTCAGATAATTGACGTGCATCCAGGCAGACGCATAAACTTAAATTTAAAACAGAGAGGGAAGCAGCAGTTTAGGGGTTTGCTAAAAAGTAAACACTTTATTTTTGCACCTTGGTTCCTCGTGCCAAGCTATCCTGAGGTGATAGCAGCAGTTACAGGCGGGGACTTCCCTCTGTGCATTTGTTTTGCTCATTTTATGACAATCATATTTCTACACATCACTTGTAAACTTTCATATAAGATTAATGGTTGCAGTTGTGTGTGAGCAAAAAGATTTTTTTTCTCTTTTCTTTTCACCTGAGGCCTTGGGTCGGAGTCAATGAGGCATTTAATGTGTTGCCACGTCGCGGTCTACCTTAAATGCTCGACGTGTCACGGTTTGTTAGATACTAAAACGCCTGTTTTGGCCCAGCTGTCCACCCACACTAAGACGACTTACAGCGCCCTTTTTCCTTCTCACTTTTTGTCGGTCTTCCTCTGAAGCACAAACACAGACACACATCCCGCTCTGCTATCTGAAGATGGGAGAATGGTACGAAAGGTAAATACAAAGCTTTTAAACTGTCTGTGTGAGACACAAAGACAGGAGATTATGGAAGAACTACAGACCCCCCTGCACATACTGACACTTGTTTTTGTTGCTTGGGGCCTTTCACTTAAATTCCTTCAGCTGGGGGCGCTGATGGCTTAGTGGTTAGCTTACAGGCTCCATGTGCAGATACTGTTATCTTCGAAGCCGACCAGTAAATGGTAATGGTAAGTTAAGTGTGAAGAACACTTTTCTTGTCATCAGACTTCTCAAAGAACTTTTTATACTGCATGTCCATAGCCGGCCTTCTTTTGTGAGCCCCAAACCTCAATTCAAGCACACTCAGGTGTGACTTCATTCCCAGCTCCATCTTCTGAGGTAAATGGAACGCAGAACTACATAACGACAGAGACCACAACGGCAGGTGATGGCTCCACTTTTTAACTGCTTTTCATCCTTGTCATGTCATAACTGCATTAAAAAAATGGAAAATACACTGCTGAGTAAATAAATTGTATTGAGCATTGGTTTAACTGAGAACTCTCCTCTGACAGGCAGAGGAGGCTGGAGCATTTGCAGGTTGTAAACCCCAATTTCCACATAGGATGACTGCGCTGTGCACAGAAGAACTGCAGGTTTGGTCCAACCAAAGGCGATTAACCTCGCCCATGGGAAGCATGCCTTAGAGCACTGCGCTGCGGCGTGCAGCTCTGATTAGCAGGCAGAGATCACAGGAGAACTGCAAGTTCACGCAGTAATAGTGTGTCAACAGCAGATAACTGTTATCCTGGCATGCCAGATGTGTGTTTCACACATCCATCTGGAAAACCACTCTTAGACAGTGTTTGAGAAAGGGCAGAGCCTTTGAAAAAAAAAAAATTGGAGGGTGATTGGATGAACGCTCTGTCTTTTACATCTTTACGGGCCAATCAGAGCGACAAAACACATGACGCAGCCTCTACTGGGCTGCGCGCCTGTGCTCCTACCAATAGAAGTAAACTCCATAGAGAACTGCTTAACACAGAAATCAATGGCGACTGTAGACATGTCAGTAAACGACTTTTGTCGTTTTTGAAAAGAAAAGAACTCAATGCCATTCTTTGTTCTTCTTTTAAAAGAAGAAATGTTGTCAGGTTCTGGTAAAACTAGCGCTTTAGCAGCATCCACACTAACATTTCCGCCATAACTGCACCGGCCTCTTGTCGCTGGTTGTTTACATCACGACTCTGCTGCGCCTGAAAGTACTGCCCCTTGACGCTGATTGGTCCTGTCACTTTCTAACCGGGCCAAAACGATTCAGATGGAAGCTTTACAAAATGGATTCGCCAGTGAGACACAAAGAAACGGGCAAATCCATCTGCGTTGCAAGGTTAGACAATTGTACCCTTCGGGGTAAATGTCCTCAAAAGTTACCTTTTCCTCATCAATAGCACAGTTGTAGCTCTGGGAACCACTGACCTCTCTGTGACCCTTTGCACTTGTTGCAGGATGACATAATGTTAATATAGTGATGATTTACGATCGGGAGTCTGTGCACTGTGTTGTATTTTGAACCAACCAGATATCCTACCCTTATGACTTCCTGTTTTGAGCTTTCTGACGCAGTTTGGCAGCGGCCAGCGCTGAACATAGGCCTGTAGCGTATCTTGACCGAAGCGGTGCGACGCTCTGGGGACGTACCGCAGACTGGAGCGCGGGCAGTGGAACTGCTTTGATAGACTAGAAAAGGAGTGATTTGCTCCGCAGTACGATTCGCTGGCGGATCACAGTGTGGTCGCTGTATGTGGAAATTGGAGGTAAGTCTGCCTCATCGCTGCAGGCTGAGAACTCAACCCTGTATTATAGCTAGTAGATGCAAATTTCATACCTCAATTATAGATGGTTCTAAAAGAGCAACACAGCTGCACAAAAATGGCATGTTGTCTCGTTGACTTTGCCGAACAAAAGTAGAAATCCTCACCCAGGAGGACAGTTTAAATTTTTCCCCTTTGGGAGATTTCAAAAACAGACTGTGGCTTATGTACCAGATATCATGGAAAGTGAAATTACATTTCATTCCTTCCCGTAGTCTTTTAGATACCAGTCTAGTTTGTCAGGTGTTGTAATCTCAAAAACATCCAAATAAGTCCTTACAAAGTATCTCATCTGGTATCCAAAGAAGCCATTCTTGGTCAGTCCATATTTGTCCTGAAGCTGCAGAAATAAAGCAAAGATATCCCAGATAAGTAAATCCCCAACAAAATATGGTCAACGTTCTTTCCATCGATCAGAGACTCTATAATAGACGAAGCACTGGTCGCTACTTTTACTTCTCTGTAATTTATTTTTATTACGTGTTTTTTTACACTCAGCTGAGCTCTCACAGCAGCGTTAAGTGAAATCCTCAGGATCAAAGAAAAAACAGAGGAGTGACCCCTCCTCTTAACTATCAACAGTTGGACATAATGGCTGAAGATGTAACAGCTGCGTCTCCTTCAGAGGCGCATGTTCATCCTTGGCCCAACATCAAGACTCTTTGCCTTTCAAACAATGAGGAACAACAGCCACATAATGCGCTGCCTACCGTGTCTACCTAAAACAGTGGAAATGTCAAGCTTCAAAAAAATCTAAGAAAGCACATTATGGTAAGTAAGCTAAACAAGCTAAACAATCCTCGTGTGTGTGGCATATCTCCTATATCGGTTATAATGTGGAGCTAGTGAGCCAAAGTTGTCTTTGGTTTAATAAGTTTCAGTTTGGCTTGCAAAATTTGTTGAGCAATAATCAGGATAAAAATTCATACATTGGAGCTAAAACAGTAAAAATTTAATAAAAAAGGACAAAAATGAGGCCAGTTCATAAGATTAATTTCATAAATATGAGCCAAAAATCATCAATACATGATAATAATAATAAAATGTGATTAAAAAGTAAGAACTGCAAGGTACAAATTCATGTGTGTAATATTAAAATCATCATGTGGAAATAAGATATCTATAGTTTTTTCTTTTACTTTTGACAAGTTATGCTACTTTATATATGACAATGTAGCATTACTACAGTTTACATTACTACCCCTGAATAATATGTCGTAATGCAAAACGTTTTAATAAATTGCACAAAATGAAGTTACTCATGAGGTTACTCACTAGTTACTTATTTACTCTTACTCAAGTGTTGATTTTTATGAGTACTTTTACCTCTTCTTGAGTAATTATTAAGTGACAGTACTTTTACTTGAGCACTGTAACTGTGTACTCTACCCACCACTGCGGAGCACACACTGAATTTAACAGTAATGGCCTTTGAGCTCTAAGTCTAAATTACTTAACTGTTCTCTGAATAGTGCTTTGAATAGTTGGATAGTAGTTAAAATATGATGTTTTTTCTGAGACCAATGGGAGACATCAAGACAGCTACAGTGCAGAAAGAGTTCTATGTTCTGCCAGCTAGAGAGCACAATTGTCTCATCCACCCTGTAGGAGATGCATCACATTTTTGCTGCCCTGTGGTACCACATCAAACCTGGAAAGGCCAGCCTTTGTTCAATGTTTTCTTGAATATCCCTCTCTGATCCTGTGGGATTTTTAGTTCTAGATGAACAGAAGGATGATGGTCTTGTTTAAAGGCCTTTGTAAAGTATACAGGTACATTTTGAAAAGGCTATAGCAGACTATCTTAACTGTGTTTACTGACTTTCAGTGAAATATGAATTGATACAAAAAAGAAAAAATCCAACCTACTTGGCTAAGCAGAACACATTTTAACTGATAAAATAGCAAAGACTCTTTAAGACCACAACAGAACATTAATACAGAGTTCAGTAACTCCTGGTCCTGTGTTCTTTGAGTTTTCTACTCATTCCTCATGTGGTGCACCAGCGCTGCAGCAGCTGCATTTGTCAACAGAGCTGTCACAATATTTCAGCAAAAGAACTAAATATAATAAAAAGCGTTTTTGAGACAAAGGTATTTGATGTGTGTTTTTGATTATATAGTTTGGCTCGTGATTTATCTGTCAGAAAGGTCCATACTGCAGCCGGCCAGTGGAGAGCGGTCTTGTAATGTCCTGTTGGTCCAGGTAAAGGACAGAAGAGAGAGTGGGACATTACATTTGGGGAAGGAGCCACAGGCCGAATTTGAGTCTGAGCTGCCTGCTTTTGTACATGAGTGTGCTGACATAACTGCTAGGCCACTGGCGCCCCCTAGGTTTCAATTTTTAAGCACTGCAGAAGCTGTACGGAAATTTGATCACACAAATCCTGAATTGGGCAAAAGGTTTTCTGCTTGTTGTAGGTTTTTTTCCTCTTTAAAAACATTTGAAAGCTGAAAAGTTTATGTGGAAAAAGACTTAATTTCTCTTTATACAAGCTCATACAAATAAGCAATCAACACTTATTTAAACTTTTATACCATAGATTAGTTACAGGGCAAATACTGACCTCTGTTTCCAATCCACAACCTCTCCTTCTCTTTTTCTATTTATCAGATTTCAAGTTAACTTTAGCCTGTCATATTGCTTATTCAAAAAATCTTTTCCTCTTGCCTCAGTCATGCACTCCTAACTAGTTGAAGTTATGATTGTAATTCTTACAACTTCCTGTCACATTTTACACATTATCTAAAAAAAAAAAAAAAAAAAAAGTCTACTGCCGGTCTGTCCAACACTCTTGCTCGCTAGAGAGATTGCTGGTTTCGAGAAGTTTTAAGAAAGCCATCCATGTCAACCTGAAAAGCCTAATTTTGTGAAACATTGTCATTTGGTGAGTTTTATGCTGAAATCAAAGTAATGTATAAGAAATCCTTAAAATGTAAGTCTAAACATGACTATTCTCGAATTTGTCTAATACTATGCTTCACCCACCTCCAGGTACAGGGGTCCCAAGTCTCTGTCATCTTTATTTTGGGGGTTGTGGGCTGAAACATTTGAGAACCCCTGCCCTACATACAATGCAGCCTTGGATTCCTTTCGACAGCAGCCCATGCTGGGTTAGTTTCTGTTCAGCTAATGTGAAGATGTCTTTGTTTAAAGCATATTATGCACATCTGTATACTGAACACTTAAGGACAAACTATGAGAAATCAAGTATGCAGAGACTACAAGTAGCCTACAATGATGTGCTGAGAATATAATTTAGGAAGCCATGACGGTGCAGTGCAAGTGAGATGATTGTAACTGCAGCAGTTAATACTCTATGTGCTGTTTTATGAAATCTTGTGTATGAATTTGTCTGTTGACTTGATTCCACTGGGAGCAAAATCATTTCAAGACAGTCTGGCAGCGGACCGTTCATTTCTGACAGCCACTCTCACAGCCTGTTCATCTGAGACACTGTATTTCTCAGAATAGAAAAAACACACGCTAAAACTTTCAAAATAAAACCAGATTAACCTCCTGTTTAGGGTTAGGATTAGCATTAAGGTAATGGGTAGGATACCAAAAGTTAAAAGTCAAAAACCTGCCTGATGTCAAAACATCCGATAAAGGTAAACAGTCTGCTTACAGGAAGAAAAGCTCGTCCTCCATGAAAACATTCTAGTGCAGCCAGTGTAACTTACGTAGCTCCATTTACTGCATAAGCTATGTAGATAAAAGAGCTACTTAGCTAACGTAGCTAAGGCGAAGCTGACAAAACAGCAATGTAAGCTATATAATCTACGTCATCTACTTAGCCAGGTTAGCTTTAGTTATGTTTGCTAAACTCAAAATTGCTAAAGCTAATTTAGCTACATTGGCTATAAACTAACATAAATTACGTAGTTAGCATAGCAATGATAACTTTAGCAAAACCTAACAAAGCTAAGTAGTTACACTATTCATGTAACTATTTATAAAACAGGTCCATACATAATTTAATCCCAGATTAGACCTGTGACCTTTTTCATTTATGAAATGTTTTTAGTCTATAATGTTTGCCGTGTGGTCATTTCATGAATGTAACTGCCAGACTTTGTGTATGAATAAAGTTGAATTTTTTTTTTTTAATCTCAAACTGGAAATACGTCATACTGGCAAGTTACAGCACTTCCTTTTTGAGATATACACTGTCACAAATCAGCCATCTAAGGAATTCAAACACTTTGCTACTGTATATTATCAGCAGCAGCAACTGGTAGGGTAGCCATTGTTGTTATTGTCTGGCTGAGGCATGCGTACGTACATGTGACCAGGGCATGACACTGACTTGTATGCACCAGCTACTGTGGCTAATGGTTACTAGCCACTCAGCACTTTTGATGGCTGCAATTCAGGTACGTCTGGTATGAGATGAAACACATGCTCTTTTTTTCCCTCATCAACATGATCAATAGAAGCTCTCCTCTTAACAAAGCACTTATTTTTCAGACATAGACAAATCAGACATATCCTGTAATACCTTTGGCTGATTCTGATTTTTACTGGTCAGACCTGCTCATATCAGTTTTTCGCCAATACCGGTTTTCTTTCTTTGAAGCTACAGCATTTTCAGTCGTTTTCAGTGGTTCTGTGCTTCACAGACATTTCCTGAAATAATCCCGTGTTTATGGATAACTTTTTCAAAATGAAATGGAAATATATTGTTTCCGTCTCTGTGTGGGCAGGGCCTAAGTGTCCCATTTGTGTACGTCACTGTTACGCATCATGAAAGCCGTTGCTGCTGTGTGTAGAAGCACTAATGATCAAAGGGAAAGGGACGATAGGGGAAAGAGAGATTGGGGACAGGAGATCATGATGGAAAATTAAAAAAACAAAGGTTGTGCATGAGTCCTAAATCCCGAGCTGAGTCTCAAATTGTTTGCATAGGAGTCCAAGTCAAGTCTCAAGTCACTGATGTGTCCGACTTCATTGCGACTTGAGTCCAAGTTGTGCACTCGAGTCCCCTTCTTTGTGTTAGATGGCACTATTATGTAGACACTGGTATAGATTCCTCTGTTAATTGTTTTTTTCATATACCAAAGTTTATTTATGAGCTTTTATCATGCCCACATGAAAACTTGCATGTCTTGTGCTGTCCTATAATGTGTTGTGAGGGTTTTTTTTTTTTTTTAAATCCGGGCCTCAAGTCCATTTTAAAGTTTAAATTGAACTGAATTATTTCCTCTCAACATTAGTTCGACTTGAGTAAAATACGAAGACCCCTATATTCTCATACCTGAACAGTCCACACCTGCACAGATGCAACCCACATTTTTGAGACAGACATCTGTTTGTAACTAGACCATTTTCCTCTCCAACAATGCACCATTTCAAAAGTGTAAGAAAGGCAGAACAAAATAATTTCCCATTCCAGGCCTGGAGAGTACACAGTGCATATCTTTTTACTGTCCTCCTAAAAACCCCACAGTAATGTGATGCTATTTCTTCATTCCGTCACGCTGTCTGCATCTCTCTTTTTTTTCAGTCCTTCTTGGGCTCTCATTATTTGAGCACAATAAGACAGGAGTGGACCTAAACAAACTCAATTGAGGCATGCCTGTGTCTGCCTGGGAGCACCACAGGAATAAGAAAGGAAGGTTAAGACTGGGCCTGGATTTTTTGATTCACGTTCTTTTTGTGAAAAAAGTTTGATGTTTGACAGATAATCACCACTACAGACATCCAAGGGAAAGATTCCCACAGTGCTGAACATAGCTGAGGTTCTGTTTGTCTCTCTGCTTGCAGTTTGGATCCAGAAAGCTTTTACATCTTGAAATTTAAAAGGAAGAAAAGAATAAGCTCACAGCTGCCATGCATGTATTTACTGCTAGGAGCAAGAATATTCAAAGGGCTCCAGAACAAGTTGTTTTGAATAAGTTTATGCTTTCATGCTGGGTTTGCTTAGTACATGGAACAAAGATCAGATGGGTTGGTCAGTTTTGCCCAGGGTCCCGTTCGTTCTGTATGACAGTCAGAGTAAATCCTTCGCCAAAGAGCTCAGTGGGAGCTGAAATAACGAGTGACTAGAATTAGATTTGGTACAACGTGCCCCAGCTTGATTGACACATTCTGCAATCAAATCAAAGTGCTGACAGCTGGCTCTGATTTCCCACAACTGTTGTGGTTTAGCGACAGAGAAGCCAAAGAATGGCAAAGCAAAATACAGAGGAACAGAGGAAAATGCAGACGGCGCTCAGAATAAAGAGAAAGAATAGAACTTTTTTCACTGTCGTCACTTGAGAATATTGTTTGGAGCTTAGGTGCTATTTATTTTTTTATTAGACAGACTGTTGTCATCTTTGACAGCGCAGTGTGACTGAGAAAGAGGAAATTGACTGTACCACAGAGATGCACAGATACTGTCTTGTAACTGTCTGTAGCTGATTCAGCTAGCTGGGCTGACTATTCTTGAAATATTTTACTAAACTTAGCACAAAAAGGAAGGAATTTTGTGTTTGGTAGATTATTTCTTTGTTGTAACAATGCTTCTTGGCAACGGACCTTGTATTGTTGGAAAGCCCATTTATTTCGCTTTTAAATGGTGTGATGAGCAGCAGAGCTGAGTATGTGGGTTACACCCATGGAAAATTTGCCATGTCTTTTCTGCCAATGCCAAACATCTTTTTCTGCTGTTGCTATCGACTTTTGTTTGGATCTTCTGGTACTCCAAGGTGCTGACAATCAGGTAGCTGATTGACATCTGTTATGTTCGGCGATGAGTCTAGATTCTGTCTACAGCAGTTGGATCATAGGGTCAAAGTGTGGAGAAGACGCAGAAAAGGCTATGCTGATTGTTGCCCCAATAGAGTAACACCTTTTGATGGAGGCAGAGTGGTGGTGTGGAACGACATCTCGGTCAGTGGAAAAACAAGGCTTGTCTTCATTGGAGGCAATCTCAAAGTAGAGAGATATCGAGATGAGATTCTACAACCAGTGGCAACTCCAGTCTGGGACCGAACTCTATCCTCCAAGACGATAACGCTCGCAACAAACGCTGGTTGAAGAATGGGATGTCATCCCACAGCATTTTGTGTTAGTTAACTTAAAAATCCAAATTAGCTATTTCACCTCTAATCTTATGAGTTGATAAAACACATTTTTTGTTTTAAGTGAACAGTACTTAATCACTCTAAGTATTTCTTGTCATTGTATTCAAACTATTTGACAATCATCCCTTAATCTGCATAGTTTCCCAGAATGACTTTGGGCATTAGACACTTTTGCACCATGGAGGTAGTTACCCTGTCCATTGGAAAAGTCCTGCCTGTGGAACCGAGTTCAACATAGCAACAATGATGTACTGAACTCTGCCCTTTCAGTCTTTGTTACTCAATCTACTTAGTTTACTTAGGGTGGCATGATCATTCAAAATTTAGACATGTGAAAGACATAAGGGAAAATCACAGTGGGTGAGAATCATGTGAATTATACATTGTTGACTAATTTCATCCCAATATCCACCCTCCATTTACGTGCATTTTGGTCCCCATGAACTCCTTAAAGAAATATTCAGACAAGACCACTTCATTATTATGCTTTACTATGTTCAATTGCTGATTTCTAATGGTGTCTGCCTGTTTATTTCAGCTTAGAAGGCATTGCATGGTAATTTTCTTAAGCTTTTTCTTCCAAATAATTTTCTCTAATTTCACTAAAATCACCACCAAGAGGACAGTGAAAGAAAGTCTGAACACCAAAATCACAGACTACAAAAACCATAACAATATGTTCAAATGTTTCATACAGTTAAACAAGGGCAGAGTTGGCTAAGTTTAGTTTGGTAGAAGTAAACTAGGCTATACAAAGAGTAATTGCCATTTAAAATAGCCAGAATACTTTGGCAATAAAAAGTACCCACCCCCTTGGATGTTTTACTCTTTTCTTGATTTTCAAATCAGTCATGGTCAATACAATTCTGCTTTTTTATAACCAAAAAAATGCACAAAAAACTCAAACTGAAAATAGATAAAGTAATGCCAAGTAAACAAAAATAGCGAAAATGGTAGTCTCACAATTAGTGAAATGGGATTCACCTGAGTGCAACAAATGTGCCTCAAGTGACTGTAGTATAAAGACACGTGTGTCTAGAAGGTCCAGTTGCTTGGTAATCAGTATTCTTGGCTACCATGAAGGCCAAAAAAACACTCATCAAAAAACAGTTATTGAGAAGTTGAAGGAACAAAAAAATTCAACACACTAAACATCCCCCATAGTTCAATTAAATCCATCTCTGACTCTGCCCCTGACCACACCTCTCTTAGGAAATGGATGTGGCACTACTGATGTTACAATGTTACCGACACTTTTATCCAAAGTTTAACATCTGACTGGGATTCAAACCATCAATCTCCCAGATCAAAGCCAGCAGGTTAACCCACTGAGCTATACAGCATCTCAGATGGCAGCTTAGAGGAAGATCAGGAGAGGAGCGTGGAACTTTCTTCCAAGCGGTGAGGGCCAACCAAACCTGGGTGCAGGTGCTTACTCCCCATGTGACATCATGAGGGGAAAATCTGAGAACAGCTTGTTTTAGCACACATTTTCTAAAAGGTGGAGAAGGAGAGGGTGGAAGGGAGTGGATTTTTCTGGTATTTGAGGGGATTGTGGACAGGCAAGGGGCACATATTTTTGTTAGAAAAGCCTGAAAAAGTTATTTTTGCATAATATTTCCCCTTTATGATTAATAAACAATGAGGAAGAATGTGACATGTAATGTTTGGAACCAAAAAATTATACTACAGGGTTTCTTTTTGTTGAGAACGAGCTTTTTTGGAGAACCAGTTTTGGATGAGATTGAAATCAGACTGTACAGAGTTTTGTGTGATATCAGAATTGGCATAGTACATGACGGTATCATCAGCATAGAGATGGATATGATAATTTAAACATATTTGTGGGAGCCTCGTGGGACCCCTCTATTGACCAAAGTACAACTGGACTTAGAACCATTAAAAATCTACAATGAAGGCAGGCATTGAACCAACAAAGAGCATTATGATCTAAACCAATATGGTGGAGTTTATCGAGAAAGAGACAGTGATCTACCAGGTCAAAAGCTTTGGTGAGATCAGTAAAAATAGCACCTAGAGCCTGTCCAGAATCAAAAGCAGAAAACAAGTCATTAGTAAATTTCAAAAGAGTAGTTGTAGTAAAAAAAAATTTGGTCTAAAACCAGAATGTAAAGGAGATAAGATAAGATAAAAAGTGGGGTGACTCTAGCACATTTCCATATCGGAGGGATACAACAAGTGGATAAAGATAAGTTAAATAAATCTGCCAGGGGATACATCAGTATATGAGCAGCAAGTTTAACATATTTCGTTTCCAAACCATCTGGACCAGAACTACAACTTTCTTTTAAATCTCCAGTGGCATTGAAGACATCAATGGGCATAATTTTACCAAAAGAGAAAGATCCATTAGGAAGGGGGAAATTAGTGAGATTAGCTGTAACAAAGGAGTCTGTGAACAGTGAGTGGGCAACAGAGGTGAAATGCTCATTGAATGAATTGGAGTTAAGTAAAGGGTCAGAAATGTTTTTGTTGTTAATTTTTATCTGATTTAAAGAGCTTTTGCTATTTTATTGAGGATATGATTAAGTTGATTCAAAGCAGGGGTATGGAGATTCTGAGTTAAGTTTTCCTTTGCTTTAGCCACGTTAGCTATGTAGCTCTGTTATCTACATAGCTTACACAGCTTAAGGACTTACATTAGCTACAATTGCTGCATTACAGTGTTTTCACTGAGGAAAAACTTCTTTCCTGTAAGCAGACTCTTTACTCAGCTTTATTAAACATTTTGTTGTCAGGCTTTTCACTTTTAACTTTTGGTATCCTAAGCCTTGATTTAACCCTAAACAAAAGTTTAAAAAGATTTTATTTTGAAGGTTTAGCATGTATTTCCATTCTTAAACATACAGCATCTCAGATGAACGGTCTGTGAGAGTGTGCATCAGAGATAAATGGTTTGTAGCCATACTGTCTTGTTTGTGGTGTCTGTGGTAAAACAGGGTGGAGAAAAAAATCATCCATGTTCTGTCCATCAAGTAAAAAAATAAAGGTTCTCAAATGGGATCCAGATACCGTCATTCACATAATAGATCTTTAAACCAGCTTGTTCATGGACAACATATCACTACTGTCTCTAGTTCTTTCAATTGAAAGACTTATTTCTATTGAGCTTTAAAAAATTAACTTTACTAGATTCAAACTGGTTGCACAAAGAGCAAAAACGACCCCCTGATGAGCTCTTTGTTTGAAGCATTCTGGGAGACTCAATCTGACACATGATTCCTGTAAGGGTCTAAGGTTAAAGTTGACTCAATCAATGTTGATTTGAACCCAGTGATGAGGTCAGGGTCCTGTTAAATCCTGAATTTGCTGCAACCTTTCAAAGTTTCTTTGAAGTCACAACATTACTACAAAAGAAAAAGACTTGAAAAGTTGCAGAAAAACTGAATTTGACTCTGGCTGCTTGGCTGTGAAGAGAAGTAGCAAGATGTATGAAAAGTGGTCTCAAGCCTTAAAGCAAAAACATGAACTGAATAACATTTTGAACAAACGTGTATTTTCCTAACCTGCATGGGATCCTTCCTCTCCTCGCCTCTCCCTCTCTAAAGCTTTTTGTGGAGTTTTATTAAAGTATGCTTTTAAGTTAATGCAGGATCTTATCATGCATCTCCACTCAGCTCAGCCTCTCTCTCTCGCTCGCTTCATTTGTTATCACTTCTAATCTTCTTCTTCCTTCCACTGTTTCCCACTGCTGCACTCAATCCACCCTCACACACATGCACACACCTTTTTTCTCTCCCTCCGTTGTCTGATTTACTTCTGCCTGCTTCAAGGCACTCATTATCTACTTGAAGTTATGGAGTTCCTTAAAAGGCAGAAATTGAAGATGGGCGAGAGGAGAGGGGTAATACTTGAGGCCTGAGACGCTCAGACCTTTGCTATTCTCTCCTCCTCCTTCAACCCATCTTTTGTTTTGTCTTTCACTCCCATCCCTCCGACCACAGTTTGTGTTACACCAGCAGCCCTGTCTGTTGCTCCACTCGCCTTCTTCATGTTTTCTTTTCGTGGCTCATCCATCATGGAGCTGTCGCCGGCGGTCGTGGTGCTGTCATGTAATTATCCCATATGTATGTGAATATGCTTGTCCTGGACTAGAGCTGCCTCAGTTTAATGCACACTCAGGGTTGCTTTGACTCATAGTCCTGGATTTGAAAGCACATGTCATAACTCAGGACAGAGGGAGACGTACGATTGGCCCACAGCACAGTGGGATGTCTTTGATTTTAAACAGCTCACAGAGGAGGCTGTCATTTTCAGACTGCAGGAGAAATAAACAATAATAGATGTGATAACCAGTTTTAGACACCTCCTCGCCTCACAGGGTATAAATGCACCATAAGCAATTTGGAGGCTACATTTTATCATTTGTCTTTCAGTATGGTGCAAACATACAGTTTCAATTTAAAGAACCACTGCAGGAGTCTAACCCTGAACCACAGCGCGGCTGGTGCCATGCCCTACCCGTGGAGCTTCAGAGCAGGAGTGCACAGAGAAACAGGAGGGAGGGTAATCACAGCGACACTCCATGCCCTGAAGGTCTGAATGCCCCCCGATAGTATAACTCAGGCCATGTTGGCCTCCATATTCACATCTTCTTTCAATTCTGAGCAAAGTCTTATTTAGTTATAAATAAAATCTCTGTATATCTTTCTTGCCAATAGGCCTTGCTTCTTGTTCCAGAAATACAGACCTCAAAGCTCCCTGCTCTACTCTCCATAATGAAGGATAATTCAGAAGGTCCAGAGTTTAAATAAACACACCCTTCTTTCACTTTTGTTTAATAATGCAGTCATTTGTTTTTCCATTACCACAAATCAATGTTTTCTTTGTTTTAAAATATTTTAAAGGTAAGTAGAAATTTTGTTCATCTATACTTTACTGGAGTAATTATTTTTCAGCTGACTTTTTACTTCTACTCCTTACATTTTCAAGCAATTATCTGTACTTTCTACTCCTTACAATTTAAAAATAGCCGTGTTACTCCTATTTCATTTCAGCTTGTTTTCATTCCGGCTTGTCATCGTTCAAAAAAACACAAAAAACCCAAGAGCCTTTCCAGATAAATCGCGCCATCCGGATAGAGTGAATTTGACTGTGGTTGGATGAGAAGTATAAACATAATACCATTCTGACACCCTATTGGTTTGTATGCGATCCATCACACCTGCGCATATGACACAAATCACGTCACACATGGCGAAACATGGCGACTATAGACATGTAAGTATTCGACTTTTGTCGTTTTTTTAAAAGAAAACAACTCACTGCTGTTCTTTGTCCTTCTTTTAATGAAGAATTGTCGTCAAGTTCTGATAAAACTGGCGCTTTAGCAGCATCCACGCTAATCTCTTCCTCCATAACTGCACCAGCTCTTGCTGCTGCTTGTTTACGTCTCCACTCTGCTGTGCCTGAAAGTACTGCCCCTCGTCGCTGATTGGTCCTGTCACTTTCTAACCGGGCCCAAATTGTTCAGATGGGAACTTTGCAAGATGGATTCGCCAGTGAAAAACACGGAAACAGGCGAATCCATCTGCTTTGCAAGGTTAATTTTTTTCCCCCTTACATTACTTTTACTTTTATACTTGAAGTAGTTTTGAAACCAGTACTTTTATACTTTTACTTGAGTAAAAAGCTTGAATTGATACTTCAACTTCTACCGAAGCCTTTTTAAACCCTAGTATCTATACTTCTACCTGAGTAATGTATGTGAATGCTTTTGACACCTCTGTTTTAATTCTGAAGGGAGAGGTAGCAATGTAAGCTAATTAGCTTCCTCTTGGCTAGCTTTAGCTTATCAATCATATGTGGGAATTTGACCATTAAAATTTAAAAGGAGAGGAACTTTAGGGTTGAAAACTAAGCTACTAGTTTCTATTGTGATATTTTCTGCTAATTTCTTTGTCTAACTCAAGGCCGCCTGTAAGGGGTGTGCCTTCTTGGGCCCAGCCAAACTGGGAAACCCATGGAGGTCATCAAACTATGGTCCATTTTAAAGTTAAGCTGTAATACCCATATTCTTTTAACCTAAATAACAACCACTGTTATCAAAGAAGTAGACACATGTTTTATTTGTTTGTCATAGTATGTAGGCCAGATGAGCAGAAAGTGGCAAAAACAGGGAAAAAAGAGGTGAAAATGGGTAACCAGGTAAAATAAAATGGATTCACATTGGCAAAAATGGGTGTAACATGGTAGAGTGCAGTTAAAATTGGCAAAAAAGAGGTTTAAAATGTGGAAAAAATTGATGGAAAAGGTAATGAAATGGGATTCTAAGTTGCAAAATTTGGACAATAGGGGCAAAATGTGTTGGAAGTGACAAAAATGGTTAATAAGTGGAAAAAATGGGTAAACAGTAGAGGTGTAATGGTTTTTGTATTTGTCGGTGCATGTAGTCCCCTGGTAAATACATCCAAACCGTTAAAAAAAGAAAACAAATGTGACAGTATTTATCTGCCAATATTGGCAGTAGCAATGCTGTTAAGTGTGGTAGCTAACCACTATTAAACCACCAATGAAGAAGAGGAAGTAGCCATCATATTAAAACATCTGATGAAGAAAAGTCCGCTTCTCGGCAGAGCAGCGTGGCCTGCTGCCCGTTTCTCCCTCCCGCACTGTTTTTTAAAAAACCTCTGGATGTGAAAGCAGAGAGGGTCGAAGATATTACCGCTGCTTACACATTTTAAAGACTATACACAGACCAGTAGAAGTAGAGGACTGACTGCAAATGTGTATTTAAGTGCGCTGTTCAGGCTGGCTGTATCTTGTGTTAACATGAGCTAGTCTGGGATCCTTCACTTACACATGAGCATTTTGCATGAAAAATCACTGCCCTCAGCTTTTTTCTAAACTCAAAATGGTGTTACAGCACTCTTCATAAATCATAAATATGAGACATTACTCTAAAAAGCACGATTAATTTGCAGATGTATTTATTCTACTTTTGTAAACCAGGAGATATTGGGCTGTTTTCTGGTTTGCTTTCCGTTTTGCATATTTTTTTGTTTTTGTCTTTTTTGTCTCATGTTTAATATCTCACTGGCTATACCAACTATCACTGATAGTTCTTCATAACACTGGACAGAACAAAGACAGTTAAGTAAAAGAAAAAAATTCTCAGAATAAGTGAAGGAAATATAGAATTATAAATATGGGACTTTTTTTTTTATTCATGAACCAAAGCTGAACTGAACCGTGACCCCAAAACCGAAGTACGAACTGAACCGGGACCTCTGGGAACCGTTACACCCCTAGTAAACTGTATGCAAAATCAATTTAGAAAAAGTGTCAGAAATGTGCAGGAAAAGTGGTTAAAAGAGGTCATAAAGCGGCACAGACAAATGATTTCATCATTAGAGCCCAATAATAGCTTGACATACTTTTCAGCTCCAAAATGAGCCAACTGTTAGCCAGACCCAATGCTGATCCAACTCACCTGCATTAATATCAATAAATCACAACTGGTGAGGCCCATTCTCTAGGTTTAACAGGGGCCAAGCCAATTCTTGCTTGGCAGACCTGGTCTGACTCCCACCTTACATGAGCATACTTTCATGTTGTTATAACAAATGTAGACTCCATGCATCTTTGAGAGGTAGGCCAACTTTTTTCCACTTCCATCTAGCTTTTTAGTTGAGGCCTTTGTAGGGTTGCCAACTTTTTCAGTGACAAATAAGGGAGCGGATAATTTGTTTTAAGCTCAGTGGCTCGGTGTGGATGATGCATGACTGTATAGTAAAAGCAGGAAGTGTGTATCTGTAGTTTAATGAAAACTCAAATAGCCTTAACAATCCTCACTTGTTTCCAAAAATAGCCTCTACTGTCTGCCTGAAAATGATTTTAGATTTATTCACTATAGAGAATGAATAACGCTTTACAAACTATTTACATTCTGTCTTCCAAAGACGATAATTAACTTGGGACCCCCTGTAAGTCCCTTATTGACCTCTGATAGCCCCTGGACTCCACTTTGAGAACCACTCAAATAAACCTTAAAATCAGCACTTCTTGTAATAAAAAGACTTTAAATCCAAAAATAGAGGCACCACGCATTAATGTCACTTTTTCATGGATATTTCCTGTGCTTTTAACAGCTTTGAGGAGTCTTTAGTTACATTTTAAAGTTTTCACATGTGAGTTATATTCATTCATGAAGTTCTGCACCCCCACCAGGTGTGTGTGGAACACATGGTGCTTCTCTTTTTCTGCTTTTTCGTCATCTGGTGTTGTCTATATCACAAAAAATGCACCAATTTTGCTGGTACCTTTTGCTAATGTAGTCTTATTCTGCATCACTATGTTTGGTCTTCTTACCTCCAGGGCTTTTTAAAACTCTGGATGCCAGAAAGTGGAGGAAACTTACATTGGAAGCTTTCAGTGACCAGCTTAAACCACCTCTGTGTTGCTTCCCAAAGTGGTTTCTTTTTTGCAAGTATCTGAGCGGAATTTGAGGCTTCTAATGCTGGCGGTATCAGCAATGTGCACAAGACAGCTGAGATGATGGACGGTTGTCACTTGACTGACATGATCAGTGCATGATGGGAAACTGGCTGTGCCATATTATCTGATCTAGGATCAGTAAAGCTTGTTAAGTATGCTCATTAGCATCTATTCTGCCAATTTTAACACAGACTTCAGCACTTGATTACTTCTTTAACCAATGGGACCTACTACATAGTTTGGGAGAACTTTTCACAGCCCATCTTGGCTGATAAAGAGGTTAGAGCCATGTAAAATCTGAGGATAACTTTACCTATGATGCAGCTGCAGACATGCGTCCCCTTTTCCTCCTCCTCTGAGGCTGACAGTTGAAGATACGCATTTAAAAATTTTTGATTCACAAAACCAGAGCACCATTGTTATAATAAAAAGATCGTAAATCATGGGAAATTCATAACCGGCTGGTGAAACTTTTTGTTGTTGTCGTTTGCTGTGGTTGTCTGGTTGCCAGGATAGTGTGACAGTGAGCTGCCCTCTGGTTTTCCAGCTTCCTTCAACATGTATCCATTAGTTACACATGTGTACTGTACCAAGAGGCCTGTACCGAATGGATACGGTACGAATACATCTACCCTTACACCCCTACTGTTTAATATGTTTATTGCATGACATATATTTCACATTCTCAGGGCAACAGCTCATATTTAGGGTTTAAGAAGGGCAGAACCTCCAACCATCCATTTTCTATTCCGCTTATCCTGTTAGGGGTCACGGGGGGTTGGAGCTGATCCCAGATGTCATTGAGCAAGAGGCGGGGTACCAGTCAACCGCAGGGCTAACATTTATAGACAGACAAGCAGACATGCTCACACTCACACCTCCGGCCAATTTTGAGTGATCAGTTAACCTAGTGAGAATGTTTTTGGTGGTGGGAGGAAGCCGGAGTACCTGGAGAGAACCCGTGCATGCAAGGAGAGAACATGCAAACTCCACATAGAAAGGACCTGACCGGGTAGCAGTTTCTTTAGTCAGAACACGTCCACATTTCTTTTTTAAACAAGAGCATAGAGCTACTCCAAAACCTAAAGATATTTTTGCACTGACCTTGACATCAAATTTAATCTCCTAGAAGTTCTGCCATTAACAATCTACGGCAGCGATAGCTTGTCAGCTCAACAGTAGCACATGAGTAAGTCATTTTGTCTTGTTGCTCTTATTGGCCCGTCATGAATGTGACAAACAAAACGTTCCTCCAATCACCTACTCATATTTTTTTTGTTAAGTCCTCTCCTTCCCAAACACTTTCTGTGTGAGCTTTCCCAGATGAATGTGAAATATATCTACACAAAGAAGATATGAATAAGTCTATCCGGTGTGTAAGGTCAGGCATGTGCAGCCCTAGGGAGTAAACTACATAACGTGTCAACAGGTGGCAGCTAACATCGATTGCCATCATTGGAGCCAGTCGATGAATCAAACTTATCCCAAAGCTGGTCCAGAGAAGAGCGAAAAACATTCTCTGACAAGAGAATCTTTTATTGTTGTTCTTTTCTCTTCATTTAATAAAGAGAGGTTGTCCAGTTCTGATTAAACTGCAATCAGAGCCAGCCTGTAAACTGTGTGTTCTGTTTTACACAAATCTTTAACTTTCAAAGACATAACACACACCACTCCAGCTAACCAGAAAACAGCAGCCACTAAGAGCAGTGTCCATAAGAAATTATAAAGAACACAAAAAACAAGTCATTAGACTATTTACAGAAGGCATAAAAAATCAGAGAATTAATTTTTGATAATAAAAACAAAATGTTTGAAGAAGTTGTATGTATATTGTTTGTATTGCACAATGAATTTATGACCTTAAGACGGTTCTCAGACGAGGGTTAATGCGCTGTGGGGGTCCTTGGCATGCCAAAGCTTGGGAACCTGATTTCGAGGATTATTTAGATATTCAGAGCAGAGGCTGCAGCCTTTTCTGTCTCTCTTTATCTTCCCATGAAACTTCTCTTCAATGACTGTGTCATGCCAATGCACTCTGTGGATATCAACCATGGAACAGAATAGACTGAGGTTAAAATTTGCTCTCATAACCAAGCAAAACAAGAAAAGACTGAAGTGAAATTTGTCTTCTATTTCTTTAACGGACTTTCAGAAATTAAGCATCTTGATGCATAAGCTAGTGAAAACAACCTAAATAGATGAAGGACTCTGTTGAGTATGGATGGACCTAGTGATCACTTTTTATTTTTTTTAAAGAATGAAAGTTGTTACTTATTTATCTGATTACAGAGCTGCAAAAAGAAAATGAAGATTGCCAAGACCTTTACTGTGATTTCCTCTATACACAATTTATTCTTTATTTTATTTGAACACATTTAAAGCTCACCCGGACTTGATGCGGTATCTGATCATTTTAAAAGTCACATATTTAACCCTTTTAAGACAAGTTTATATTGGTCTCGGAGGTCCCCAAATTATTCCTGTGAAGTTTGTTGCTGAAGAAACACTCCAGTATTGGATTTTTGTATTTTTGCATGTCTGTTTTAGGCCTGCTCAGAACGAGCTGTTTCTGTGTCTGTGACTTTAAATGTTAATGAGCTGTCTGACTCTGCCGCTCTCAGGAAATAGGTGTGGCTTAATGGATGTGGATCTCCTGATCCTATCAGGAGAGGAGGGCGGAACTTTCTTCCAAGCAGGGAGGGGGCAGGGCAAACTCCCCACATGACATCATGAGGGGAAAATCTGACAACGGCTTGTTTCAGTACACATTTTCTGAAAGGTGGGGAGGGGGTTCTGATTCTTTGGAGGATTGTGGACAGGCCAGGCGCACATATTTTGGTTAGAAAAGCCTGAAAAAGTGTATTTTTCACAATATGTGACCTTTAATGTTAAAGATAGGGCCTTAACTCTTTCCCTTATTGAAGACATGATGCTAAAATGAGGAACACCAAGTGGCAGTGTAATTTTAGCTGAAGCAGAAAGTCATGTTGTTTAATATTCATGGTTTAGGCCTTGAGAAGGTGGAAGAAGGTTAAAACAATGTATTTTCATTATTTCATAGTTTTTAAAGTAATGGTTATAAATAAGTGAACTGTCTTTACCATGTGGTGCCCAGAGCAGTCTAACTCAGGCAGTATTCCTAACAGAGAGACATGACTATGTCCAAGACAGCAGAAAAAAAATGTTTCCACCTCTCCAGTGGTTTCTTTATTTTCATTTAGGTGAGGAAACAAGTCTGAGAGAGTCCACTGTAATCCACTAGTATCAACCGAGTTATTAGCTTAGTGTAAGCAAACCAGCAGGAGCAAGCAGTGCTAAATATGTGTGAGTTCAGCAGTTCACACACCCGGCTGCTCTGAACTGTGTAAAGATGGAAGAGATGGAACAGTTTTTATGACACAAACTTTCCAGAGATGAGGGGACAATTTTACCTCTGTGTGACTTTAAAATAAATCATGCACATAGGGTCGGGAAATATTACTTTGGCATTGATATTACTAAACCAACCAGGAGTTAAATCAGTCTAAGATTCGTAGCTACTTTTTTATCCATTTGTGGCACTGTTATGCCCAGGTTGTAATGGTTTTCTTTGGGTTTCCTTCATAGAGAGGGGAAACTTAATCAGAGTAGTGCTCAAGCAAACTTAATAATATTGCCTTTAATTAAACACTCTGTCTGTTATTCTGAATATTTAACATGAATTGTTAGAATCCTTAAAGGATGCTGGCAGGATTAACATGTGTTGTGGATGTGGGCAGGAGTGGATGGCACGCGCTGTAGTAACGGGTGGTAATGGTCAGACATCCAGCGGGAGGTATGGGTGTGAGCAGGATTAAGAAAAGAGTCTTGCGCAGGGCTCTAGTTGTAAGAACTGTCAGAAATCAAAGAAGTAAGTAAGTAAGTAAAGTTTATTTATATAGCACTTTTCACAGACAGTAGTCACAAAGTGCTTTACACAGACAAAAAGTACAGCGAATAAAAGTGCTGATTTTGAGATCACCACATGACCCAATAGTCATAGCAACAATAGAACAACACAGTAAAAACAGTTCACATTACATTAAAGACAATTCAGTTAACCAAAAGCCTGTCTAAACAGGTGAGTCTTTAACTGACTTTTAAAATCATTAACAGAGCTTGCCGAGCACAAAGACAGGGGCAGCTCATTCCACATTTTAAGGCCAATGGCTTCAAAAGCTCTATCACCCCGAGTCTTTAGATGGGTGCGTGGGACAGAGAGATACTCTTCTGTGTTTGATCAAAGGGGGCGGGATGTCTGGTAGGGGTGGATGACTTCTGATAGATAATCTGGGGCTTGACCATGCAGGGATCTGTAAGTGAGTGTGAGGATCTTGACCTTGATTCTGAATGTAACAGGGAGCCAGTGGAGGGATTTAAGTACAGGAGTGATGTGGGAGAATCTGTGTGACCTTGTTAGTACCCTGGCTGTAGTGCTTTGGACTGACTGGAGGCGATTTAGTGTGGTTGTATTGAGGCAGGTGAAGAGTGAATTACAATAATCAATCCGTGATGAAATGAAGGCGTGAATGAGCATTTCTAGTTCAGCAGGGGAAACAAGTGATCTGAGTTTGTTAATATTTCTAAGATGGAAAAAACGTGATTTAGTTAGCAGTTTGATGTGATTGTCAAAAGAAAAAGACCGATCAAAAATAACACCAAGGTTTCGAAAATTCGGGCGAACAGCATTTGAGAGGCAACCCAAGTTCTGCATAATTAAGGAGACAAATGTATCCTGTGCAACAATTACAACCTCAGTTTTATCATTGTTGAGCATCATTGCCAGGCATCCAGAGCTTTATAGAATGTACACACTCAAGCAGGATGGCCAGCTTTGAGGCATCACTGGGCTTAAATGTGAAAATGAGCTGCAGATCATCTGCATATAGATGGTATTTTATATTAAAACTCTATTTAATATTTCCAAGGGGCAGCAGATAAAGCGAGAGGAGCAAGGGCCCCAGGACAGAGCCCCGTGGCACCCCACAGGACAGTGGAGAAGACACAGAGACACAATCATTAAAATTCACTGAAAACATTCTGTTCGAAAGATATGATGAAAACCACTCTAGTGCAGTTCCTGATATACATCCTATCATGAAGCCTTTTCAACATTATTCAGTGGTCAACAGTGTCAAAAGCAGTGCTAGTATCAAAAAGAACAGCACTGAACAATCACCCGTGTCACAGGGCATTAAGATGCCATATGACATGAGTGATTTTTTCTAAAACCAGCCTGAATTTTGTTGTAAATATTGTGTGTCTCCAACCAAGATATCAGTTGATTTGCTACTGTTTTTTCCAGGAGTTTAGATAAAAAAGGAAGTTTGGATATTGGTCTGTGGTTCTTAGGTAGAGAAGAATCTAAACTGGCTTTCTTTAAAATGGGTCGGATAGTAGCATGTTTGAAATATGACGGGACACATCCTGTGAATAGCGAGGCGTTAACAATGGCTACAACAGCAGAAGCAATTAACAGGCAAAACTTTTAAGAACAGAGAAGCTGGAATGATATCCAGGGAGGAAGAGGAAAGTTTTGTTTTGCCTATCAAATCCATCAGATCATGTAATGTAATAGGGTGGAAGGAGTCCAGAGTAGCAGTAGCTTGGAAGGAGCTCTCACTAGTTTGTTGAGGGGTATGTACCAGATTGGACGTTACATCCTCTACTTTTTGAACAAAGTGGGATAAAAAGTTATTGCAATCATTAACAATAAAATCTGATCTGTACGTCATCAGACCCGACATGAGCAAGATGTAGACCTACAGTAAAAACCAGGTCTAAAGTATTACCTCCCATGTGAGTGGGGCCTGAGACATGTTGTTTAAAGTTTAAAGATTCAGTGATATTTATGAACTCAGCCACTGCACAATCTGTGGCATTGTTAATATGCAGATTAAAGTCACCAGCTGAAAGGACCCTGTCCAGCTTAAAAATGGAAGTCAGGAATTCAGTAAAATCAGAAACGGACCAGCTGGGCCAGGAGGTCAATATATTAGAAAACAGTAAAAAGGTTGTAGAACACCAATTTTAGTGAGCTGTAGCTCAAATGTAGAATAACCAACTGACATGAAAACCTGTTATTCCAGACCATAAGACCTCCACAACGGCCTGACAAGCGTGGTGTCCCAGTAAAAGAACAGTCTGAGGGGCATGGTTCATTTAAATGAATAAATTCCTTTTCCCTTTGCCAGGTTTCAGTCAGCAATAGGAAGGACAATGCCTCCCTTTTAAACAATTCATTTAGTATATGAGCCTTATTTGCCACAGAGCGAGCATTAATAAGACACATTTTAAGAGTGGACTCCGTATTGTTGGTAGGGGCAGAGGGAGAGCGAGAAATGGGGCATGGCCCGCCATAGCAAGCGTATGGGCGCTGGTGTGTGATTCTGACTGGGATGTTTAGAGGTGGAGGTGAGGAGATACTCATGGTGGTATGACAGTTAGCTGTAGTATCCCCTCTTAGAAAGAAAGAAAGACCCACTTGCAGAAAACCATACAATTACTAAAGCTTGAGTATGTAACATTCTATGAGAACCATGTAGAATCAACCATACTCCCCCTCCCTTCCTGCTCTTCTCCGTGTTTCAGCTCCGTAGCTTCGCCCCTCTTCTCACATACCTCCTTGCAAATGTGCATGTCTGCTGAATCCAATACTAACTGTGGCAAAGCTCTCGTGGAGTGATTTTGCTCTGCTTTTTCACTGAAATCAGCAGCAGAATTACAGGTAAGAAAACACTTCGTCTCAGCATGAACAAATTCTACATTGGACCGAACACCGCCAGGGACTCTGCCATTATATCAACTTCTGACTAAGCTGAGAGGCGTAAGCACACCTGCTACAGCAGCCAACAGGAACGCTCCCTCTGACCTGAGCCTTGATTGGCTGCAAGTACTAGCATCCTTATTGGCTGGAGCATCGTCCCTTGCAGGCTTTCCTGAAGTGAGAGTGCAGCACAAGGAGGCGTTACAGAAGCGTGTTGTTCTGTTAGATGGCTTCAATAACAAGACCCTGGTGGGTTGTGTTGTTTTTGCTGACACACGACACTAAAAATAAATCACTTACTACAGCTTTAATTATAACAAAAGACAAAAAACCCAAAGGGCTAATTGCAAATCTAAATCCAACAGGGAAAAAATTACACTGTCAGTAAGATGAGAAACATAAGAAAGCACAAAGACTAAATTTGCAAATGGATAAGTAGGTTAGACTTATTGCACAATCGCAGTGGAGGAAAACACAAGGAAATAATAACTGGGTTTAAAAAAGCTCTGGGAGAAATTATTACAATATAATCAAAAAAATTCAAGAAGCCTAACTAGAAAATAGTCAAATAATCAAACAAGGAACACGAGGGAGATACAAGCACAACTGAAACAGAAAACACCAGAAATTCAACTTTACAGTCATAAAGAAAAACAAGAAAAAATTGAGGTAAACTGCAGAATGAAACAGGAAAACACCAGGAGCTCAAATTAGGAGTAATTATAAAAAAAACACACAAAGAGTTAGACAAAAATGACAAGAGAACTACAAAATAAAACAGAAACATGAAAGGCTGAGTTAAAAAATATAAATGCACACACATGAGAATCGGCAAAGACACACAGGGGAAAGGAAAAGACAAAATAACACAATAAACTACCACAAACAATCCAAAAATAAATTTAGGACATACACTTAGTCACCATGTGAGTTTAATGGCAAAGTGCACTACATCCTGCACTTTTAGGATCATACAATGCACAAAATATCAACAGTCAGCACCACAGAGTAATATAAAGGTGCAGTTTTGCCCATTGTATCTAGATGTTTCTTAGAAGCCAAGTCTCTTCCTGAGGCTGCTCTAGAAATGATATGTTAAACTAAACTGCACATTTAGACTGAGCTGTTGAAATTAAGAGAAGGACATCATCAGTTACCATGAGTCATGTAGTAATGCAGGCGGCACAATCACTCCACAAATATAAATAAGCTTTAATCTCCTTATTTTCATCACTACAATAAAAAAACATATAAAGATGAGTCATTGCTTAGCCACAGAAGTAAAATCAGAGCACAAGTTGATTTTTTGATATATAAAAGATCCTTCCAGTTACCCTTCAGTCTTGAGTTGATATGTCTTTGGCATCGTTGTCTGGATAACTGATTCAAGGTGCAGGTGTGCTCCTGCGTGTTGAAAATACAGATTTGAGTGAGTGATGTTTTTGTCTGTCCTTTTTATGAACACATCCACATGAGGAAGATGTTTGCAGCTCTGCAGTGAAGCAACTGATGAGACATTGGGCAGGATCGGTGTAATGAAGAGTAATGACAAAATGCATTCCAAGTTGGACAGGCAAGAGTTATATGACTGACGAACTGAGAAACAGTAAAGTCTCCAAGTTACTTGAGGGAACGAAATGCTGGAACCAAAGAGATATGTCAGAAAGATGTATTCATGCTTTGTTTTTTGTGTTTTACGAGAGTGCTGGATTACATTAAGGAGAACACTGCTGCTCCAAATTCCACCAGGGGGTAAACAAGCGCGTTGGAAGCTGTTTTGTTTCAGCCCACAGTCCTGTTTCCTAACCGATTGGACAGTAGCTAATGAGGTTAAATAGACCTCTCTTGTAAAAAGGAGCACCATGCTGATTTTATAGGCCTCTGTTGCCCTCCTGTGGTGAATGGCGATCGTTACCATTAGCACTTCAAGACTTCTCAGGAGCTGTGAATGCGTTTGACCACCTGTGAGTAGTTTTAAGCTGGGAGGAATGATGTGTTATGGTCTTCTGCTAATGGAATCATGGGATTAGATATGTTTAATGTTTCAGGTACCGTGAGACTCACACACTCCGCTGCCAACTCGCCAACAGTCCCCACAATAATGAAAATTAAGACCACATTGACTTAGAGTGCATGTGCATTCACTGATTGCTGTCTGGACCTTTTTTAAGTAGAAACAGATTGAAGAATGCTAATTAGCTCTAATGCGATGGAATTTCCATGACTATGTCAAACAGCAGCCGCATCACTGCTGCTCTTAAAGAGGCTTTAGGATGACTGCAAACACACACTTATATAAACACATACACACATAGGAAGGTAACATGAGGTCTGTGGTAACAGTTTTTTAAAATTTATTTATTTGGTTCTAATTTGACCTACAACCCCAATTCCAGAAAAATTGGGGCGCTGTGTAAAAAATGCAAATGAAAACAGAATGATGATTTGCAAATGTCATAAACTCATATTTTATTCACAATAGAACATAAGCAACATAGCAGGTATTTGAACTGAGGCATTTGACCATTTCATAAAAATATAAGTTCATTGGATTTGATGGAAGCAACACTTAAAAAAAAAAAAAGTAGGGACAAGGCAACAAAAGGCTGAAAAAGTAAGTGGTACTAATGAAGAACAGCTGGTGGAGCATTTTGTCACTAATTAGGTTTATTGGCGACAGGTCAGTGACATGACTGGGCATTTTAGAGAGGCAGAGTCTTTTAGATGTAAAGATAGGCAGAGGTTCACCAATCTCTGAAGATTTGCAACAAAAGAGTGTGGAACAATTTCCCCCCAAAAATTGAAAAACTATAAATATCCCACCATCTACAGTACATAGTATAAAATAATTCAGAGAATCTGGAGAAAATTCTGTGTGCAAGGGACAAGGCTGAAGATCAACGTTAA
Organism: Cheilinus undulatus; assembly: GCF_018320785.1. Taxonomy (NCBI): domain Eukaryota; kingdom Metazoa; phylum Chordata; class Actinopteri; order Labriformes; family Labridae; genus Cheilinus; species Cheilinus undulatus. The sequence continues at coordinate 30,106,739 of NC_054874.1, read as the reverse complement.
ATCCTTGTGATTTTTGGGCCCCTTAGATAGCACTGCATTGGAAACGGGCATGATTCTCTACTGTAAATCATGGCATGGGCTCAGGAACACTTCCAGAAATCATTTTCTGTCAACTCAGTTTGCCGTGCCATCCACAAGTTAAAGCTGCATCATGTAAAGAAGATGCCATATGTGAATACAATCCAGAAACGGTGCCGTCTTCTCCAGTCCAAAGCTCATTTATAATGCACTGAGGCAAAATGGAAAACTGTTCTGTGGTCAGATGAATCGAAATTTGAGATTCTTTTTAGAAACCATGAATGTTGTGTCCTGCAGACTAAAGAGAAGAGGGACCATCCACTTTGTTATCAGCGCACAGTTCAAAAGCCTGCATCTCTGATGGTACAGGATTGCATTAGTGCCTATGGCTTGGGCAGCTTTCACATCTGGAAAGGTACTATCACTGTTGAAAAGTATATAGAGGTTTCAGAGCAACATATGCTCACATCCAGACATGTCTTTAGGGGAATGCTTTGCATAATTCCTCAAAAACAATGCAAAACCACATACTGCATCCATCACATCTGCATGGCTTCACAGTCAAAGAGTCAAAGAGGATGCTGAACTGGTCTGCCTGCAGTCAAGACCTTTCAACAATAGAAAACATTTGGTGCGTCATAAAATTAAAAAAAATCCAGCAAAGAAGACCAAGGACAGATCAAATTAAAAATAAGCTAATATTTTCCTTGAAATGATAAAATGATCCCGTTTCAACATCTGATGAGTTGTTTCTTGTTCTATTGTGAATAAAATGAGTTTATGAGATTTGTAAATCATTGCATTCTGTATTTAATTTACCTTTTACAAAGTACCCCGAGATTTTGGTAATTTTGGTCATGAATGATGTATCCATAATAATGAAGGTTACAGCTATTAGCTTTAGGGGTCAGAGGAGAACATAACAACATAAGAATGCAATTCATGTAAAATGGCCTCATAAAGAAAGATTTACCAGTATGCCATTCTTCTGTTGTATAAGGAAGACCTAACTAAAGAAAAAAATGGACTGAACAAAATGGAAAACTGTTCTGTGGTCAAATGAATCAAATACCAAATAGAATCACACCCAATGTTGTTGGATACCATTTTGAACATTTAAGAAAGTACTATTATTTATGCCTTAATCTTTAATTTTCCCAAATTTCTTTATTTCCTTTCACAATAAAAGCAATTATGTGTCCAATCAGGGAGTCAGTTACCCTCAGGTAAAGACTACAGTACAAAAATCTAAAGTGAATCATATAACATTTTGAAATGCAAAATGCTGGAATTTCAAAATGCAACAAAAGAGGAGATTCTTCACAATTCACTGCAGAAATTATGTCATTAATCTCAGTTACATTTTTGAAAGGTCACATATTATGCAAAATACAATTTCCAGCCTTTTCTAACAAAAAATATGTGCCCCTGGCCTGTCCACAATACTCCCAAGAATCAGAAAAGCCCATCCCCCCCAGGGAGCTACACAGAAAAACTCCAGGTACAGTTTGGTGGAAAGCTGGGTAATTTGCCTAATGCACACATGCAGCTCACCCTAATGATTTTTGAAATTTTCTTGAATTTGGTGTCTGTGTAAAAGCACGATGTGATGAGGAGCTAAGCATTGTCTCATTGTGGGATAAAAGCTCAACATTTTGGGAAATTCTCTAATTTGCTTCTTACTGGGTCTAGCATGCCTCATAGCTCAGGTTCTGGGCTTAAATCCAAGAAACAGCAGGGGTCTTTGTGTGTGGAGTTTGTATGTTCTCCTCATGCATTGTGGGTTTTGTCCAGATATACTCGAGTTTCCTCCCACAGTGCAAAGGTATGCTTTTATACAGTCTATGTAAATAACCCATTGATGTGAATGTCTATATGATGGGTTTATCACTTCATGCCTGTGCTGTCCTGGCTGTTGGCCTGTCCTGGGTGTACCTTGACTTTCAGCCCATGACCACAGGAGCTGGCTCCAGTCCCCCAGCTACCCTCAAGGATTAAAGGGACAGACATGGGTGAATATTTCTGACTGAAAACTACAATCACTGGTTAGCTTAGCTTAGTATCAGGAGAGGGGGACACCAGGAGAGGGTCCAAGAAGAGCTGCCTTGTCAAAAAATGATCACATTGCATAACCCAATAAAATAAAGCGATTTAACCAGCAATTCTAGTTTTACTCAGTTATTGCAAAGATTATGAGTGGTCCAATCTTCAGCTTGAGAGATCTTGAAGTTAAGGTAGTAAGCCCTCTTTAAGCCAGTCTTTATACTGACTTCTCAGCCAGTGGTGGACTCAAGATGTTTGAGGGGCAGGAGCAAAATACTTAGAGGGCCTCTGCTGTGGTAGAGCACAACACACAAAAATGTTGTCATACATTTATGAAGAAATTGTTAAATGTCTTTTATTACCTGATTATACCATCTCTGTATAGAAAAAGGAAAGGCAAGGAATTGCTAACTGTTGAGCCATTTACTTAAAAAATGACGGGGGAGGATGTTGAAGTTTTTTATTTAAATCAGAGAAGCTTATAGCAATTACTGATGATGTAGAGTGTTAGACACATGACCTTAAGGCAGCACTTCATAATGTTTCATCCACAATAAATGTCACCCTGAAAGGGTACTTCATCACATATCGTCTATCTTAAGGCCACCCTGGAGCACACTTAGACAAGTGTGCACCAGGGTGTCTATATAGATTAGTCTATATAGATTTCAACCTGGAGGACACTTTTTCACATTTTGTCTATATACATTTCAACCTGGAGGACACTTTATCACATTTTGTCTATATACATTTCAACCTGCAGTGCACTTTATCACATTTTGTCTATATACATTTCAACCTGCAGTGCACTTTATCACATTTTCTCTACATAGATTTCAACCTGGAGCTCACTTTATCACATTTTGTATATATACATTTCAACCTGCAGTGCACTTTATCACATTTTCTCTACATAGATTTCAACCTGGAGCTCACTTTATCACATTTTGTCTATATACATTTCAACCTGGAGGACACTTTTTCACATTTTGTCTATATACATTTCAACCTGCAGTGCACTTTATCACATTTTGTCTATATACATTTCAACCTGCAGTGCACTTTATCACATTTTGTCTATATACATTTCAACCTGCAGTGCACTTTATCATATTTTGTCTATATACATTTCAACCTGCAGTGCACTTTATCACATTTTGTCTATATACATTTCAACCTGGAGCTCACTTTATCACATTTTGTCTATATAGATTTCAACCTGCAGTGCACTTTATCACATTATGTCTATATAGATTTCAACCTGCAGCGCACTTTATCACATTATATCTATATAGATTTCAACCTGCAGTGCACTTTATCACATTTTGTCTATATAGATTTCAACCTGGAGAATACTTTATCACATTTTGTCTTTTTTGAGGCCACCATGGAGGGCACTTTATCACATTTTGTCCATATATGTCAACCTGGAAGACACTTTATCATGTTTTGTCTACATAGATGTCAAGAGGACACTTTATCGCATTTTTAGCTTGAGGCCACCATGGAGAGCACTATATTACATTTTGTCCAACTTAAGGCTGTCCTGGAGGGGGCATATTTAGATGCATCTTTACCCTACCTCAGGGGCATTTGAGAATGCACTGTTGTGGTGTTTTTTTTAATTTTAGGGCACTAGGGACGTGGATGCCTCCCCTGCCTTCCATCTTGGCCCACCATTGTTCTCAGCTTACTTTTAAAAGTCATCAGTCATCTTAATTTTAATTGGAAACATGTCAAACCTTTCTTTAATGTTCATTTCAGGGTTTTTTTCCTCAAATATAGATCAGTCTAATCAATGTTAATAGAAGAAATAAATATTTTTTGTGCCTCTTGATTGAATTTCTCTTGCTCAGTCTTAGTCTCTCTATTACTAGCATTCATGCAGCCAGATTTGGACACTTGACAATAACACGTGAGAACTTTTGGCCCTTACTTTGAGAGAAAAGCTAACAGCACACAGGTTTCAGAACCATGTCAAGTCACGATCAAATGCAATTCCTCAACATCTCCAGAGGGGTGATGCTGACGCCTGTCGGTCTGGAAAGTCTTCCAAAGTCATTCCAAAAGCTCCGGGGCTCCACTGAATCCCAGCCAACTGTGTGTTGTATGAGTGGAGAAACTCTGGGACGAAATGGAATCTTCCAAGGAGTTATCAGGCTGCCAAAACCCCTCCAAGAGCAAAGTATTTAAATCAAACAGGAAATCAGAGAGAACCAAGTTTCAATATCCAGGGATGTGCAGGCTTTTTTGTATGAGGCTTCAGTCAGAAGTCATGAGTCCTCCATCAAGAAGAAGCAGGACTCATGGCATAAAACCAAAACAGAAACCACTGCTCAGTAAAAAGAACATCAACGCCTGTATGATGTTTGCCAAATCTCCCAGCACATTGTAGATTCTTTAAATGAAATCTACTGGCACTTTCAATAAATGTCTAAACAGAATTACCTAATAAAAAACGACAGAGAAGAAAAGTTTCATAAAGTGCTGTTTATTCAGATTTCTTAGATTTACTTCATTTTCTTTGCTGTGTTGCCATTTTATCTACATTCATCAGACCTTGTCAAACCATATCACCTCATCAAAGCAAGAATCTTTTTGATTCATCTGGATATGCTTTAAAATACTTTTTTTTGTATTTAGAATGAATGTTTATAATCTGTTTATGGGCTTTGAAAACTCATTCTAGCCTGAAAAACTGGGAATTTCAGTGGAGACATTAAATACGAGACAGTAAAATGACTGAGCACCATGACTTCTTTTGTAATGATGCATGCATCCATCCTTAAAGTTCCAGTGTGGTGATTTTTATGGCCCCATATAATTAAAGCCATATGTCTTATCTATTTGCAAATGTATCCTTTTCATATGTAAGCTGTGTTTTCTGAAAAAATATAGAAATAAATACCCCACCTGGCTTCTTCCTGCAATCAAATGTATCGCCCACAGAGGATCATTTGGTGTGGAAAGTGTTCCAGGAAAATTACTGATAAATTCCAAACATTTCTGATAAAAATATTAGGGAAATTCTCTGACATTAATTCAAAATTGGGATTGGTAGAAACGTTGTCAAACATTTCCCATATAAGTTTTTTTTAAATGACAGATAATTCCAGGAAATTTTGACAACATTTTGGAATATTTAATGGAAAATTATTTTTAAAAACTGGGTAAACATTTCTGAAAGTTTTCTGGTAAAGTACTTAAATATGATACTATCAAGTAAGCCAGCAAGCAAACAAGCAAATGAATAGATAATTTTTTTTTTAATTCCTGAAAGTTCATTTTGAACAATTTCAAAACAATTAACAGGAAATCCTGAAAATTTCAAGGTAAATTCTCAAAAGTGTCCAAGGACATTCTCAAAAATATCAGAGAATTCTCCAGAAAATTAAATATTTCTGATGAAAATTCTGTTTTGTCATTGTTTGTTTGTTTAAAACTTCCTTAAATTGACCATAAAATCCTGAAAGTATGAAGTATGAAAACTTCCTGGGCATAAACCTGAAAAATGTACAGACAGTTTCTCCAGGTAAACATTATCAAAATATGAAAAATTTTTGAGAGGTTTTAGAATCAGTCCTGAAATATCCTTGAATAGTTCTTAGAATTTGTGATATAGTTTTAGAAAACTCCATGAAAAAAACAAACTTAAATACTTCAGAGAAAACAACTCAAAAATTCCTAAAGAAAATAAAAAATGAAACAGACAAAATTCTCATTTATTTGCAAAGACAAATATTTTTTTTTTAAATCCTGAAAATATTTACTTTTATTGGTATTTTGAGGAAAATATATGGTTTCAGGCAATTAAAATGACCACATAGAAATAATAAAACTCCACTGATGTTCATAATTTTTCTGTTAGACCATGAAGAAGCATCACTTTTGAATTCAGTCTTTTCCACTGAAAATGTTGTCAGTGGAGCTTTAAATCAAAGCAGATGATATTTTGAAGCTCATCTGAAATTGGACTGTGATGCTGAATAAAAAAACGACATGAAAAAAAAATCATGATCACAAAAAAAGAAAAAGTAAAACAAGACAAAAACCAAAACAAGTACTGCTGTTTGTCCAGCAGGAGGAGCCGTTTACTGTAGTCTAAAATAGTCATCTTCTGCCTCACTTACTCTTAAAACAGCTAGGGGGAAATGTACACTATATGTACAAAAGTATTTGGACCATTACATCCACAGAACTGTAATGACACTGTATTCAAATAAAAGTACTATAATATGGAGTGACATTTTAGTGACTGAAATACATTATATTGCCCAAAAAATTCCCTCACCCATCCAAATAATTGAAATCAAGTGTTCCAATTACTTCCATGGCCAGAGGTGTATAAAATCAAGCACCTAGGCATGTAGACTGTTTCTACAGACATTTGTGAAAGAATGGGTCATTCTCAGGAGCTCAGTGAATTCAAGCAAGGTTCTGTGATAGGATGCCACCTGTGCAACAAGTCCAGTTGTGATATTTCCTCACTCCTAAATATTCCACAGTCAGCGTGGTATTATAATAAAGTGGTAGCGATTGGGAACGACAGCAACTCAGCCACGAAGTTGTAGGCCATGTAAAATGACGGAGGTCGACAACTTTCTGCAGAGTCAATCACTACAGACCTCCAAACTTATTGTGGTCTTCAGATTAGCTCAAGAGCAGTGTGTAGAGAGCATTCTCTGGAGTGACGAATCGCGCTTCTCCATCTGGCAATCTGATGGATGAGTCTGGGTTTGGCGAATGCCAGGAGAACGGTACTCGTTTGACTGCATTGTGCCAAGTGTAAAGTTTGGTGGAGGGGGGATTATGGTGTGGGCTTGTTTTTCAGGAGCTGGGCTTGGCCCCTTAGTTCCAGTTAAAGGAACTCTCAATGCTCCAGCATACCAAGAGATTTTGGACCATTCCATGCTCCCAACTTTGTGGGAACAGTTCTGGGATGCCCCCTTCCTGTTCCAAAATGACTGTGCACCAGAGCACAAAGCAAGGTCCATAAAGACATGGATGAGAGAGTTTGGTGTGGATGAACTTGACTGGCCTACACAGAGTCTTGACCTTAACCCGACAGAACGCCTTTGGGATGAATTAGAGCGGAGACTGAGAGCCAGGCCTTCTCGTCCAACATCAGTGTGTGACCTCACAATTGCGCTTCTTCAAGAATGGTCAAAAATTCCCACAAACACACTCCTAAATCTTGTGGAAAGCCTTCCCAGAAAAGTTGAAGCTGTTGTAGCTGCAAAGGGTGGACCGACGTCATATTAAACCCTATGGATTAAGAATGGGATGTCACTTAAGTTCATATACGAGTCAAGGCAGGTGAGCGAATACTTTTGACAATATAGTGTATATTCAGGATATTAATCAAACTGTTAACATTTAAAAAATGGCTTCACAATAACTGAACTTATTCTGTTTTTGAACAGCTGCTCTGAAGCCTGGGTTTGGGTTTTTTTCTGTTCACGGTTGGATTTGTTGTTAGAGGAGCCTGATGAACCAAATTTGGGTAAAAGCTGAGTGTCAGACCAGAGTCCTGTCTGCTGCCTCTTAATAAACCCTAAATCTACTTAAAAAAAACACACACACACACACAAGAAGACTGTGACTGAAAAAACACAATGTGGGGGTTGGGTATGGTAGCCAGGGAAATGTTTCAAACCAATAGAAGGGATGGGGAAAAATTAATGCCACTTTCCTTACAAATCAGATATATTCATAAAATATACAACTAAACTTAAAACAAAAAGTAAGGCCATTTGTTTTTGGTACATTATTTCTTTGTTGTAGCAATGCTTCTTGGTAATAAATCTTATACCGTTGGAAAGCCTGTTTATTACCCTTTAAAATGATGCCACATTTGAAAGGATCATGCATTTGTGGGATGAGCAGCAGAGCTGAGTATGTGGGTTGCGCCCATGAAAAATGTGCCAAATCTTCTCTGCCAATGCTAAAAAGCTTATTTTGCTGTTGCTACTGACTCTTGTTTTGAGCTTCTGGTACCCCCAGCATGAGCCCTGCTCCAGTGGTCAATAGATGTCTGCTTCAAGAATCGGCTTGCCACGTTTGACTGATCTGGATAGGGCCTGTCGGTTGAGCAACTTCAAGCTGGTGTTCTGCAAAACCAAGTTGCAGCATTGTTTAGTACCATCTCCAAACTGAAGGCCAAGTTCCATATAACGGGGAATGTCAGAGACAGGCCGCGAAGTAACAAGAAGACAACACCCCAGCAAGAACTGTCAGCAAGAACTCTATCCTCCAAGATGACAACACTCACCCCCACAGAGCGGGGTCTATCAGAGACTACCTCCAGAATTTGGGAGTGGAGAGGATGGAATGGCCTGCCAGCAGTCCTGACCTTAACCCTATTGAACACTTGTGGGATCAGCTTGGGTGTGCTGTTTGTGCCAGAGTGACCAATACAACCACGTTGGCTGACTTGCGACGAATGCTGGTTGAAGAATGGGATGCCATTCCACAGCAGTGTGTGACCAGGCTGGTGACCAGCATGAGGAGGAGGAGCCAGGCTGTTGTGGCTGTGTATGGTGCTTCCACACACTACTGAGGCTCCTGTTTGTTAAATGAATAAATTGTTAAATTGTCAATATGTCTTGTTTCTTCAAACTTCAATCATCCAATCCACCAAACACCCAACAAGAGTCGATGGCAGAATCAGCTGTTTGGCATTGGCAGAGAAGATCTGACTCATTTTTCATGGGCGCAACCCACATACTCAGCTCTGCTGCTCATTCCACAAATGCATGATCCTTACAAATGTGGCATCATTTAAAAGGGTAATAAACAGGCTTCCCAAGGTATAAGATTTATTACCAAGATGCATTGTTACAGCAAAGAAATAATGTACCAAACACAAATTGCCTTACTTTTTGTTTTAAGTTTAGAGTATTCCAAACTTTTAATTAATATGAGGAAATGTTTCACCACCAGACCTGACAAAAACCAGGACATAACGGGACAAAAACAGAAAATAATGGATAGTCTTCTGCATTTTTGTACCACCTAGCAACAAACAACTCATAACCTGAGTTTTGGGACATAAGTACAAATTCCCTTGATGTTTTTCCTCTATCCTGGACATTGTGGTGTACAGGTGGGATCTAGGGTCATACTTCCAGGTGTTCACAGCTGGAGAGGGCTCACTGAAATTCCAACAGGATTATTTTATTATGAAATTTGGGCCCTGAGTTCCTATTTGACCCTGCAGCTGGAACAAATGCTTCATGGCAAATCGTAAAACTGTGACGAACAAAACCCAGAGTAAAAGGCTTTATATTTGAAATGGAAAATTGGACACTTCCCTGTGGAGCCCAGCAGGGATCAGATTTACTTCTGAACCCTGTGAATTAGCAGGTCTATTGCTTTTGTATGGCAACAAGAATTATGAGACGATCCCTTGAGCTCTAGTGCCAATCTGTAAAGTAATAAAGATTTCAAAATGAATGGAAAGTTGAGCTTTTTAAATTAATAACACATAATTTCTTCTAATAATTTCTCTACCTTAATTTAATGAATAAGATTTTCCACCTTATATGTATAGATTTACCATTAGTGTTATTTCTAATAGTAATCGATCAATCAGTCATGTGTGCCTTTAATTAGCTGAACCAGTGAGTCTGAGACAGGATAGCTTTGTGGCAAGAAACAGAGTTATTTTGATATACTGTGAACTCTGAGGGTCTGTTTGCAGTGCAGGGCCAATAAATACCATTTGGTGGTCAATACTCAGAGTTTCAAGCCTCAATTTTAAAGCCACCTTTCACATTTAAAATGCTTTGAAGTTTAAATCAAACACTTGAAATTTAGCTCAAGATGCCTTCCATTTCTCTTGATCTTTACTGAGAAGGAAAAGACTCCAAAAATTCCTCTTCACTGAAGATTCCCAACAGCACAGTGGCCTCCTTCTCAAAAGGAAGAAGTCTGGCACAACCAGGACTCTTCCAAGAGGTGGTTGCCTGGCCAAACTGGGCGATCAAGGGGGGATGGGCCATAGTAAGAGAGGTGACCAAGAACATGATGGTCATTCTGACAGAGCTCCAGAGATCCTGTGTGGCGATCAGATAAAGTCAGGACAATCATCACTGATCTGGGCCTTATAGAAGAGTGGCTATACAGAAGGTTCTTCTCAGTGCAGAGCCCATGTGGTTTGCAAAAAAAGCAGCTGAAGGACCCTCAGACTGTGAGAAACGAGACTCTCCGGTCTGATGGAGCCAAGATTGAACTGTTTGGCCTCAGTTTTAAGCGTTATGTCGGGAGGAAACCAGGCACGACTCAACATCTGCCCAATACCATCCCAACAGTGAGGCATGGTGGTGGCAGCATCATGCTGTGGGGGTGGTTTTCAGCAGCAAGGACAGGGAGACCAGTAACGGTCGAGGGAAAGCTGAATTGAGAAAAATGCAGGGATATCCTCAATGAAAACCTGTTCTGCAGCATTCAGGACCTCAGGTTCACCTTCCAGCATGACAATGACCCTAATCACACAACCAAGACAACGCAGGAATGGCTTAGAGATGACTCTGTGAATGTCCTAGAGTGCCTTAGCCAGAGCACTGGCATGAACCTTACTGAACATCTCTGGAGACACCTGAAAGTGTCTGTCCACTGACGGTCCCCATCCAAACTCACTGAGACTGAGAGGATTTGCAAAGAAGAATGGCAGAAAAGCTCGTTACTGTACATCATAGTCATAAACACTTCAGGATGTACAATAAAAAAGTTGCCATTTGGACCTTAAATGGAACAAAAGTTTCCATTTAAGAAAGAAACAGGCAAAAAAAATACTCTAAAGCATTTCATTATAGAAGTCTTGGAAGGACATGTGTAGGTAAATGGTTTCAAGGGATGAGTCATGTCATTTAAATTGTTTCCAATCCTGCTCTTTGTTTTGTGTTTTCACTTAAGTGGTTATCAGCTGGAGGCTCAAGGGTCACATAAGGCCCTAAAAGCTCACCGTCTAGACCCAGAAAACTATGGATCAGAAAATGTGAGGAGAAAAAAAATGTGATATTTAGTTTATCTTTTTATTTCTTCAAATTCCTACAGCTGTTCATGTAACCCCAAATCAATTTAAGTAAAACTGTTTCATCTCAGATGAGTTTTACAGAAATTGAGCTGCAGCCAAAACTCTTGAAATGTTTTAATCAAAACAAAATCTTACATTTTAAGCTTATTGCTTGGTAAAAAAAAAAAAATCACACCAGATGAAGCAGACTGCCTCATACAAGTACTGAAGAGTCTAATCAAATCTGACTTTTTACTGAGACTGAGTAATAAGGAAATGTTTGTGATTTTCACCCAGAGTCACCAAATTATCATTCAACTTTGAAGAGACATTGCTGTAAACTGGGGCTGTTCAGAAGAAAACAACACACTGAAAGAATCTGGGAAATTAGTCTTGTATGTTAGTGTTTTGAGTTTAATTTCTTGTAAATTTGTGATTTTTTTTCAACAAAAAAATACTGAGTTTGATTTCTCGCAGATCTTGTTTTTTTGGAGAAAAATCAAAAGATACTTTTTACTTTTTTAACAGCCCCTACTGAGCCCTCATACTTATCTAAAAGACATGTGACTTACATTTCCCCATGACAAACATGTACTTATCAATCCATTCATAAATAGGAGCACTTTTTCCACATCAACTTTCAGCTTTAGACTCTTTCAGCATGCTATTTTCCCTACCTGAGAATCAAACTAAAGAGCTGTTTACTGCTTTTACCAACACAATCATCAAACTCAACGATGGACATGACAGCACCAGAAATATGTGGCATAAATATCTCAATTGCCCCCTTGTGGCTGAGTGCAGTATAGCTGGCAAGGACTGTTAAAGGTGATAAATTACATACATGCTGGGAGGGTATAAAACATTAAAATTATAATTTAAAATAGACCAAAATATTATTTTAGTTTACATCATTGAAAATTTCGGCCCCCACAGAGGCTGTCACGAAAAAAAGTTGGCCCTTGTTCAAATGAAGTTGATGACTGCTAAACTTAAAAATGTAGATAACAGTGCAGATTCATGGCGTAGATGTATGGATGTAACACAGATTTAGAGTTATTGGTCCTAGAGAAGAAGTAGGCTTTATTTACAATCATAAACGCATGGTGTTTAAAAGACAACTGTCTTTAGTATCTCCCTTTTTCTGCAGTGAGTCATTGAACTTGTTTGTTTTGCTGAAATGTCATGTGTTCTTTTGTAATTGTATTTATTCAGTCAGAGGTGTTGTAGGCCTACATGTCTAAATAAAAGTCCATTCACATACAAACATTTCCCATCCATGCTTTTTAGTAACAACAGTTTTGGGTGTGTACTCTGACCAGACAAATAAACTACTGAGAACTAGTTTTGTAAAAACCTAGAGAAAAGTGTTGGTAAATATTTCTGCCACAGCTTCTTTTCTGATGGTTAACTCTTTTACTGGGGCTATTTTAAGACGAGCCCACACGCTGTGTCTACGGTGGAGCACATTTGCATTGAGTGAGTGGAGTAAAGACATCTGTCCTGCTGAGTGCAGCAGGGTGGCGACTCACAAAGTCACAGAAAGAGGGAGGGAATTAGAAGTCAAATTAGGAGGGAAAGAGGGGGAGTCTATAATGAAACCGGAGAAAGAAAAGAAGTGTGGAGTCTCTCCACGAAACCTCCATAAGAAAGGAAGGAAGCAAGGAAAGAAAAAGGTCTGAGCAGCTACTTTTAAAATAGAACCACACAACTTTTACTCTGTATTTTTCACTCTGTGAGCTGACAGGGACACATTTTTACTTTAACATTTTTACTTCCTGAGAAGACAAACTACTCAAGTAAGTATACTAAAATGTGTATAATTCAATAGGCTATTTATCATGTTTGTCTCGTGAATAAACGTGTAGCAGCCTGTTAAATAAATGTGTTCAATGTAGTAACGTGAGTAAAGAGGCAGTCTGAGGTGGCTGAGTGGCTGGATGAACCGGCTACAGATACACGTGGCAGCAGACTTCACAACTTACACACTGTATTTATACAAAGGATACTTTGTAGGCTACACAGTTTGTTAAATGGGTGTGGTAATAGGCTAAATGTGATGGAAAAGGGTTTTAAGTTTCATAGAAGGTGTAGAAAGTGAGAGTAGAAACCACAAAATAGGGGGAGGCTGTTTCGAAAGTGACTCAACTTACCATAACTGTAGTTTCAGCCTTAATTTAGTGGTTAGGCTAACTCCTATGCTTGTAAACTACATGTAAGTAAAGTGGTGGTGCTCGTTTGTCAGCCTGTAAACACATAGTACAATTACAGTAGTTTGTTTAATCTCACTTTGATGTAAATGACTGTTTCACACACAAGCTGTGGCAATAGACACGTTTAGGTTGAGATAAAGACTTCAGGGTTCAACAAGGGCGCCATTGAGCATCATAAACATGCTAGTTTGAAAATAAAAAAGGCTACATTAGCTTAGTAAAAAGCAAAAAACGTGTAGAATATTTTAGCCTACACAATGTGGTGTAATAACATTAGTAAGGAAAAGCAAGAGTGCATGTTTATTGTAATGTTTAATAGCATTGTCACTGTTTTATTAAGGGGGAATAGTCTTTCTTCTGATGGCAGAATGTTAGACATTTGTGGCCTTTGAAAATATCATCGACATCCACTCTAACAGTATACAGTTGTGCCTAAATTAAATTTAAAGTGGCGTGAAGGCAGAAATAGGCAGCAATCCTGTTGGTCTGAGCTTTATTATAATTCAATGGGTTTAATTGATTTCAGGCCTTTCCATGCTTCCCACGCCGTGTTTACCTGTAGGCTGTCGTGTTTTCAGAGGAAACAGCTCTACCCGCCACTTTTGATGGTCGTTTGTGTCTGCTGTCGGAAATTCCCGATGTTTCTGAGCACGTGAACGTAGCGGCAGACCATGCCCCGGGTCTTTTCAACAGTCGCCGTTTAGACCGGGTAACCGAACCCCGCGGTGAGGTCATGCCTGGCGAGAGACAGCTGCTTGCCGGCCGGGCGGCGTAGGGGGTTGCGTTTTTGCGCTCCCCGGGAAACAGGTTCCTAGGGAGAGTGGTTTATTATCTTAGAAACTTGTGAGGATAAAGAGTTTGGCATGTGGTCCTTTATGTCCGACAGAGGTGGACAAACAGGACTGGTCAAGGTCAGAGACATCCCTGTGGGGAAAAAAGAGCTAGGCTGGATGGGAGCACTTGGGAACATATGAAAGGAAGCAGGACACATGATCAATGAAATCATTGACAGTTTTTATGCAGAAGCTTAAACATGTTTTAATAAAAATACATTTATTTAAAAGTCACAGATAAAACCCATTAACAGGCCTAGAAATACTACAACTCTGCATGGCCATAATAGTAAAGTTTATTGCATCATTCAGCTGTTCGGGCTCAGGTATGTCAGGAAGCAGTTACCTTATATGGCGCTCTGTCTGTGTGTCTACTTCACCTGCTCTTCATTCACACGTGCTCACTTTCCCTTCAGTTGGGTTACTTTTGGGAAAGCCGCATGGGGATTTTCATTCATTGCCTTGAAACTAACTCTAATTCAACTGCTTTATCCCAAGACCATGCTTTTGTCCCCATTCACCCCACGGACTTGGCCTTAAAGGGATACTTCAACATTTTGGCAAATTCGCCCATTGCCATAATTCCTAATACCACTTATTGACCAACAACTTAAATGATATTTTAAGTAAAAACCACATGCTTGTAACCCACTGACTAGTGTTAATAGCTAACATAAGTTTGTATTCATTTATTTGAAATGGTTATTGTTTCCATTTACATAAAAATTTACTTCTTAACCTAACAGTAATGCTAGTTAGCTAAATGCTATGGTGATGTTAGCTAAAAGTTACAGTGAAGTTAGCGAAAAATATGTTGACACAGCCTACTGTTCTCAATGAAGGGCTTTTGAATGTGTGGTATTGACTTGAAATATGGCACAGTGCCCCTTCAGATGTTTACATGTCTTTTCAGATTACAATAGAGGTAAATGAATGAAAGTAACCTGAGTTTTTACTAACTTTATAACAGTTGTATTTGTAACACAGCTTTCTTCTAGCTAATCGTGATGTTAGCCACAGAAGGGGACTATATTTAAATACAATCAACATACTTGTATTTGTTGACTCACTGGCTAACATTAGCAGCTAGCATAAGCCTTCATTTACATACTTGTAAATGAAATTTTTTTAATCTACAATAGAAATATGTACATTTGTAACATAACAGTAGTACTAGTAAGCTAAATGTTATGGTGAAGTTAGCTAAAACTGGGTTAATGCATTTTTTTCTCAACAAAGGGCTTATAATTGTGTGATTTTGACTTGAAATATGGCACAGTGCCCCTCCAGATTTGTACTATTGTCTTGTCAAGTGGTTATCCTGGATTGGAAAAGCCTCTCCTGGTTTAGTAGTTGTGACAAGAATTCTCAAGTGCCTGCAAACTGTTCAAACACTTATCCTGGACACTTTATTGGCAAGTTTGCAAGTCCCTGTTGTGTCAGAGGGCCTTACAGCACTTCTGTTTAGCAACAATGTGCCACTTTCATAGTAACAGCCTCTGTAACGGGCGCAAAACAGGCGGGAAACTGACAGGAAGGCTGTGTGATAAGAGGAGAAGTTTTGGACAGCACACCCCATTAGTGTTACCAAACATGCATAACTTGTCTGTATCTGACTAGCATCAGTGTCACATGGTCAAACATCCGGAGCTCTAGTACAAAAAGGACTATATACACGCTCTTTAAACACTCACTGTGTCTACGTGTCCATACCTTGAAATTGCTGCATTCACAACAGTGTCTCTTTAGTAAGGACTACCCAGACTGTGAATGCAGTTTATGTTTACGTTATGTGTGCTGCAGCTACACCGCTGTAAATCCAAGCCATGTGACAGTGGGCTCTTTACTTAGGCCTTTAAAGGACATGTCAGCACATAGTTTTGTTAATGCCGTTAACACAACAAAAGTCATAACAATCTTTTCTATTCTGGTTCCTACAGTTTGGATAGCCATGAGACTGGTTTAAAGTTTTTCCATTTCTTTCCATTTAAGTCTTTTAATGTAATGCAGTTGCCATTGGGCATATGATATTCCTCTGTATTTTTGGCACTGGTGTAATTACACCAATCTTTTTTATGTTGATTTATTTTCACAGTGAGGATTACAAATATAAAAATACAGATCAATTTGTTTGGACTATTTTCTGCATATTTTCTGCCATTATCTTTGCAAATGTCCTGTCTGTAGATATAAAATAATGGCCATTTTTGTTATTTCTGTCAATGTGTCCAAATAATTAATCTTTTATAATAGACATTTAGTCAGTGTTGTATAAAATGTTTGCATTTCACCAGACAAACCATCAATATCTCATTCCAAGCAGCAATATAAAGACATAATTTAAAACTGATCTAACAGAGCCACACCAAATCTGAGACTGATTTCCAGTAGAGCTGCAAAGATTTGTTGAGAAAGTGTTTATCTGTTAGAGGTAAGATGATACTCTAAAATTCATTCATAATAGTTATTCCAGATCTGATCCCCAGTAGGAGAATTGGCTGCTATTCTTGGCATTTTATTAGAAGTTATAGAATATTTTCAGCTCTAGTTGTTCGTTGCACAAAACTGGCATTAATAAGGCCACATTGAGGCCCTGTATTACATAATGGGTATTTTTTTAGTGTTTCACAGGCCAAACAATTACTTGTGAAAATAGGATTATTCAAAACAAAGGCTGGTTGCAGTCCAAATATCCTCATTGGATATAGTTTCACCTCTGGTTGTAGCAAACCACAGCCAAGTTGTTAAAGTCTCTGTACTCCTGTGAGTCAATTAGCACATTTAATAGCAGATGAAACATTTACAGGATGGAGCGAACGCACCCAATCTGGCTCTGACACCTCCTTGTTGAGAGTTGGGGCTCAGTGTGTGTGCTGAAGGGTTTTTCAGTCCTGGGTGTCAGTTACATAGAAATCCCCCCTTTTCAAACTCTTTTCAGCATAAAGCCAGTTCACCAGGCCATGGATAATCGCATTACACACACGCGCCTCATGAGCACATACGCACAGACAAGTCAGCCCCATTAGATCCTCTCTCCATGCTAAACAGAAACACACACACACTAGAGATGCCCTCATTAGAGGCTATTGAAAGTTTCTTATTTGAGGCCTTGACGGCATCCCCCATTCCTCCCAACCACACACCTCATAAGTGGACAAGACTGTTCCTCCATTTATTTCCTTATTTCATCTTTCATTGCTATGTTAGGATCTTTCTTTCCAAATGAGATGTTCTTGGGCGTTGGTGTTTGACCCTGTTTTGATAGTCTGATAGGCTGTAGTGACCTCTCTTTTTGTCTTTTTGTGTCCTTCCCAGGTGGTCATGACTAACCTGACTGTGTTTGTTTGGCCAGTCATGTCACAAGTGTCTGTTTAGTCGATGTATGTTTATGTTTACATAACAGCTGCATCACTGCTCACTTTTGACCCATTAATCTTTGTGAGCAGTGAGCAGCCATACTGCGTTTTTATGCTGTTAAAGACGAATACAATCTGACCTTGTTATGTGTAATTTAGTTGGGAAACTTTATTTATACTTTGTTCTAGGGCTATCAGCATTAACACATTAATTGTGATAAATTATTGTCCATAATTAGTGCATTAAATCTTTAAAATCCCATTAATTAAATGCTTTATGGCTCCTTTCAGCACACTTTGGTTAAGCCACTGCAGCATCCCCTGCAGCTACACTGATGTAAAATAAGTCCACCACAGCTCCTTAATGTCTCATTTTAGTTTAGAAGTCACAGACAGCTCAGTGGAAAAGTTAAAAGTCATCCACGCCTTGTGTTAAATCATCATTTACCTTTGTACTGTCCCCTTATTTCCCTCCTAATCCATAACAAGTTCCATTTTTCATGATAAAGTTCATGTCATCTACCCAAAGATTTTTTTCCATAAATAAAAGCATGTCAGTATATAAACAGGGAGTCAACCAACTGTAGTTCAAGACCGTACAAAAATCCAAACTGAAAGAAAAGCAGTCTCAAGTGTAAAAAAGTGGGAGTTAAAAATCTGTCAAATGTACATTCAGAGTAGGGCTGGGCAATTAATTGCAAATTAGATTAAATCACAATATGGCCTGCTGCAATTTTCAAATCGCAGAAGTTGCAATATTTCTTAAACTTGAAACGTGTCAAGACACCAGTTTGATTAAAAAAAAAAACATTTTTATAATGGTTTACAAAAATCCTCCTTTTTGTGTTTAATGAATGTTTTTCTTAATCAAAATGAGTGACAAAAATCATAATTCCCTTAAACAAAGCAAATGACATCACATTTGCAATACGAGCGAAAACAGTTCGCTCACTCTGTCTTAAACTGATAAAGCCTAGGGTTACTTCACGAAAGTCATGCCCTAGCTGGGATTAGCTGGTTGCCATTCTCACCTCCCCCACCCCAGCTGCCTCCTTTATGGCTTAAAGCTTGTTGCACCCCCATATTCAGATTCATGCTACAATGGAGTAATTGCTTTAAAAAAACAATTTCATTGTTTACAGTACACATGGTCTTATTTGTGGAATTATTTATTGCTTGAACTTGTCGAAAAATACACAAGATTAACCCAAGAATAATCGCATATTAAATCGCAATTGCAATATTTGGGGGAAAAAAAATCACAATTAGATTATTTTTTGCGAATCGTTCAGCCCCAATACAAAGGGCATTTGACAAATTTCACAAATAAGTTGGCAATGAATGAAATGTTGGCAAGATATTTAGACAGTGTGCATGAGTTTTGTTTGTCATTTTCATCGAATTAAAAAACAATATATTGTAGTACTAGGACTTTGTATCAAATTTAAATTTCTGGTATCATGACAACACAGTGGTATGAGAGGGCAACGCCCCCTTTTAAAGGAGCTGCCTGTATTTACAAAAGCAAACTCAGCATTGTTTCCTCCAGTCATTATCAAGGGTAAATAGCTAGCTGCTCATTTGACGTCACAGTGGGAGGACTCCTGAGGACAGTATAGTCAATGGTGTCAGGTAGCTAATTGACATTTACAAAACACAGGGAGGAAACATTGGCGCTCATTAGATATGCTGAGAGAAAAAATGTCCCGATGATAGGGTCTCCACCTGAGTGTGGCAATAGGATGTGGAATGAAATATGGTCAGATAAAAGACAATATGAGGCCCAAAGCGGGTTTTGGCCATAAAACAACTAAAATATATGGTGATTTTTTTTTTTTTTTACAGCAATCCCACTTTTTAATTCTGGAACAATGTAAAATATCTTTGTTACATAGTTGTGGCTGCCCTCCAAAGCAATATCAATTTTCTTGGTGTGTTTGGTACTTTTTAAACTGGGGCTGCCACGATTAGTCAACAGACAAATTAACTTCTCAGGTGTAAACATTTGTCTGTTTTCTCCCTCTTACATAAGATTAGATACACCTTAATGTTCCCATCCGGAAATTTTCTTTTAGACTCTGTCCTGAAGTTACACAAAGATTAAAAATCAAACAAACTCCAGAGAAAAACAAACAACGACTCAACACACACAGACAGCAACAGGACAGGAGTCCAGGTCACAGCCGTGCCTCATCACCAGAAGAAAAGGAACGTCACAAGAGTGCATTCAGTAGTATTGCATTTTAGACTGCTGAACATACGAGTTGAAGTATTTTGGAAATACCTTCTGAAGGTTTTTAAGTGATAGATTATTTTTTTTCTTATTTACCAATGATGATCAATAAAATAGTGGGACATTTGATTGATAAAGAGTTTTTAATTGCCATCATAGGAGGCAGATCTATTGGCAGGCACAAGAAAAACATAGCTTGAACTAGCTTAGTCATGAAGACAGGTTAACTTAAATGTATTATTTAGACAGCTGAAAGGTTTAGTTAATTGACCTATGTAACTAAGATTTTATGGTTTGTATGTTACTTCATGTTAAACTGATTTTTCTTTCTGTCCACCCCATCTACTCCCTCTTTGTTTCTACCCCCCTCACAGTTCAGCAGTGATGGCGCCCTCTCTCGTCCAGGCCTACAAGAGGCGCTGGTGGATGGCAGTGACAGCGGTGATTGAAAACCTGCTGTGTTCGGCCGTCCTGCTTGGCTGGGGCTCCCTGCTCATCATGCTAAAAAGGGAGGGCTTCTACTCCCACCTGTGCTCAGGTAAAATCAGCAGCACTACATCATGTAAAACAAAGAATTGCTTCTTGGTAGGAACTTGAAAACTCTGAGATTGTCCTAAAATGATAAAACTCTCTCATGACTTCTGTTTTGGATGTCAACGGGGTCAAAACAGAATTCAGCAGCACAGTAAACTTGGATGCTCTCTAATATGTGAGACGCACCATCTTGAAGCACTTAAGATCTCAGAAAATTTTCATTTTATGGAAGTTTCCTAACAGTTTGTTTTATGGGGTCTGATTGATCACAAGTACAAGAATGCACTTACACAACATCCAGTTGCCCCATACCGAGCTGAAGCGCTGTTACTCCCCCCTCCTTGCTTTTATACATCATTATGTCGTAAGAGTTAGCAAAATTGATTTCTCCATTAAGCTGCATCAAGTCCATGTTGAGTACCTGTGCTCATGCACTTCCATGAGAAACTATACCATGCCAAAATCTACCTCTTACAAGTGCACCGTGCTTGAGCACTGCACTGAGCACTCACAAGAGTCAACCAAAGATGGACTTATAGGATCAGTAATGCTTGAGCACAGTACAGATTGCCTGTTGGGAATGTTCCCTAGAATTGCTACTTTTCTAGATATTGCATTTCTTTTCAAATTTGTGCTTTTTTGTTCACAAAGAGAAGTAAAATTGTGCTTATACATGCTTTAAGGCCACAGATTTCAATAAATGATTGCAATGGAAATAAAAATCAATGACTATGATGATGACCTTCAACCTTTGGGGCTTGGGATCTTCTATTAGGGAAGGATGTCATGTTTGCCAGGTCTTGCCCAGCAAAACTCTTTCCAATTATTTAAGATGAATCTATAATACACTTTCTTTATATGTCCCATTCCTTTTTGACCTCCTGCTCAAAGACTTCAGGGCCCTCAGTTATCAATGGCATATATACGTGAATGTGTTTAGTATTTATTACTACTTTTGCTTAGAAATTTGTGTGGATATTAGCACAGTACATGTGATTTTGATTGGGGTTTCTCAGTGTGTAAGTATTTTGTATGCCTTTCACCTTCCCATCCCTTAGAGAACGACTCCGTGGTGGTGTCTTATGGTAATTCCTCTGGCGGTGAGGTGGAGGAGTGGCTCAGCTGTGTGGATCAGGAGGAGATGCTGAATCTGGGCTTCACCATTGGCTCCTTCTTGCTCAGCGCCACCACCCTGCCACTTGGTATCTTGATGGACAAGTTTGGGCCACGTCCCATTCGCCTTGTGGGCAGGTAACATTTATAAAAGAACCGCAGATGCATGGCATTTGTGAAGGATGGATGTGTTAAATTAAAGCTGTACAACTTTAATAAATAAATAAACTAGAAAAGCACTCGGAGAGCGCAGACCTCTGCCATTAGCCCTATCTCCCAATAGTGATGAATCCTTTAAAAAATTCCTGGATCCAGACGGTGATCTGGATCACTCCCAAAATCGAATCAGTTCTTCCTTATGCCATTTCTGACATTTCCTGAAAATTTCATCAAAATCCACCCCTAACTTTTTGAGTTACGTTGCTAACAAACAAACAAACCCTGCCGATCACATAACCTCCTTGGCGGAGATACTAAATAATAGCTTTATTTATATAGCATCTTTAGAACAGATGTTCACTTATGGTTTAACAGACAACAGAGCCATAAACTCAGGGAATGATGAAATAAACATCAACTATTAGACCAACACAAAGGTCAGCAGGAAATAGTACGAATGAAAGAAATAAAATTTATTCAGCAAGCAGGTCTTGAAACAAAGTAGTAAATGATCAAATTTTCTGAAAAAAGAGAAGCAATGAAAGACAGTTTAATGACTTCAATAACGTAACAATTTATATAATGAATAAGAGAAAAGACAAACAAGAAAATTATGACATCACATCAGTAGAGATAAAACAAAGACAAAAAGATAAAAAAAATTAAAGAAAAAGTAAATAAAACATGAAATAAATGAAAAAATGAAAAGATAATAAGGCAGGCTATCAGAAGGATAGGACACTGATAAATAGAGTAAGTCTCTGTGTGGGACTCTTTTTTAACCGCCTGCTCCCACTGAATTCCTGACCATTACTGCTCACACCTGCAGCACTTGCCATCCACTCCTGCTTGCACCTGCAACAGGTGTGTCAAAACTGGCCTCACCCCACATGGACTCTGACAATCCCTGTTAAATATTCAGAACAACAGACAGTGTGTTTAATCAAAGGCAATGTTGATATGTTCAGTTGAGCACCATCTTGATTAAGTTTCCTCTCTGAATGAAGGAAACCCTGAGAAAACAATCACATCCTTGTCATGTGTAACAGTGCCACACATGGGAGTCAAAGACTGATTAAACTCCTGATTATGGCTTAGTAATAGATATATAACAAAGTAATATTTACCATGTTTACACATCATTTTATTATCATATATTTGATCTCTGGTTTGTGCGTCATAAAAACTGCAGGGTACCTCCATCAGCTCTCACGGACAGTAGGCGCATCTTTACTGTATTTATGCCGTGCTATTAATGTCCTCATCATTTGATGCTTACTACAATAAGGCCAATTTGCATAGAAAAGGGTGAATGGTGACTCGGCACAACATTTTGAGATTTTATAGAAAATCTGTACATATCTATGATTTTTCCATGGTTTCAGTTTTGAACCAGTTCACCCAAAATGTCTTTTGAGCAGTATCAAGGACGATTGGAGCAATGGTGTGGCAGGCAAGTCGATACAGACAGACAGACATGGCAGCAATTAAAAGTAGTACGATTTGAGTCTCAACTTGGAAACAACCAGACTCAAATTAAGTTTTATAAATGTAATCTGGGTCAAGGCCTATATGAACTTTAAAAGTGATCAGCAAAATCTTAAAATAGATTTTAAAAGTGACAGGGGGCCAGTGCAGTGAAGGGTGATTTAATGTAGTCTGTTTTAATCCAGACACATTTTCTTATTAATACTTGATACTTTCGCTTTATTAATTTATAAATACTTTGTTAATAATAATTCGGGGTAGAAGCTGCAGGGAGTTCTACAACTACAACTGACTTTATAGTAGGAAGTTGACAGATCACATTCCTAGAGTGGAAGGAGTGTGATCGTTGTGCATTCTTTTGTTGATCAGTGATTTTAGGAAGGGCAGAGAAATGTTTGAATGTGTGTGAGCATTGTTTTTGTAGTAAGTAGTGAAATTCTTTGTCCCGAGGTGTGTATGTAAACACAACTGCACTTTCTCATACTGTTACTGTTGTGACTGATTTAGGGTTTGCCTGCTCTGCCTTTAGTGTTATGTAAACATACAATGTAAAAATGAGGAAAAAAACACCTTTGGGAAAATGTACTCTATACAGTTAACTCTGGGTTATGCAGAGTTATGTGTCTCGTAAAAATGAATGGTTATGTGCATATAAATGATAGACATTAAAAGGTAAGAAGTACAAGTCTGACCATCCTTCTGAAATGCAAGGTTTAGAAAGAGAGATTTGTTTTATGTAAGACTTACACTGTTTTAAAAGCAAATAGATCAAATGGAGGATTTACGATGCAGTGAAACACTTATGGATAAACATAAACTGAAGATATTCTCATCTATGAGTTCAGACTCATGCAGCCATGGCTGTTTTATCCCCGTGCTATATTCAGTTTAACATGCATGTTACTACCATGTGCACACAAAAATATCAATAAAACTAAAGTGTAAAAAAGGGAAAACCACAACCCAAACTGATACATGTGTGCATGAGCATGTGATACCATTTTGCTGCATGAGAAGCTGAGAGTTGTGAAACAGTTTGATATGAAAGAGAACTTTATCTGCACTTGCACATGTTCAGGCTGTTCCAACTGATATTAATGCATGTGGTGTCTTATTATATATTATTTAAATATAAAAAATGCAAGTTGATATCATGTTTTCACACATAGGTTTTACTGGACAGCATCTAAATTCATTTGTACAGAACCGTCAGTTATTTTTGTAGTGGTTGAATAGTGCAGATATTAAGATGCAGATATATAAGTCCCCAGCTGTGTTTTCTTTACCATAGCTTCCCTTTGCTTATCTGTACAAACTCTAACTCATTTTAGTGACATTTGGCATCCTGGTTGAGGAGATAGTATGTAAATCTTTGAAATTTTCTCATGTTCTGTTCCAGCTCGTGTTTCGGCATGTCCTGTGTCATGATGGCCGTGTCTGCATACGACCCACATGGTGAGAAGAAACACATGTAGTAATGAAAAGGACCATGTTTGAATGAACCCACTCCAAACTGCTATATAAGTGATCTTTTGCTTACATTGTTCAGCTAGTATTGAATGCGAACTACTGCAGGTCATGATGGGCCTCAAGATCATGAGGGTTTGTCTGCTGTAGCATTCTGCATGCTTAGGATTACTTTATTAGGTAGTAAGTGATCACAGATAAGACAAGTAGGCTGATGTTTGTGGGTTAAACTAGAAAAATGTGGTGCCATTTTGTTCTCAAAAATTAGTGAGGAAAGGCATTGATTTTTGCATGAGTTCCAGATATTTTTACTGAACTTTTTCTTTCTGTGCATGTGGCTATATAACACTGTATACATTCACCAGGATACAGTATGTCTGTCTGTACAGTCTGTAAAGTCTGAAAGCTTAATTTGATGTAACTTATCTTCCTGTCTCACTTGGACTTAGAGGATCTCGGTATTTAATCTTCTTGAATGTGTGGTTTTCTGCAGTTCTGTCAGCACTCATCTTTTTGGCCCTCTCCCTCAATGGCTTTGGAGGAATTTGCCTGACCTTCACCTCTCTCACAGTAAGACACCCAAATCTCCTGTTAATTTCCCAAAATTTTCAGAATGTAACCTGACATATCAGACAGACTGATTCAGACCCATTGCGTTGGATATAGTTCACTTATGTTTGGGCAACAGCCCATAATCTGTGATTGAGAAGGTCAGACCCGTTCAAGAAATATCTCAGAGGATGACTGGATAAACTTTCTGTCAATCAGAGAAACAAAACATCATGTAGTAGGTGTGTCCAGCACCAGTGACTACATAACCTAAGCTCAACAGGCAGCTGTTATCGTTGTTCACTATCTCTGGAACCAGTTGGTAAATTAAACTAAGCCAGTCAGGAGAAGAGCAAAAAAAAATTTCCACCAAGAAAAGCTTTTTGTGCAATTATTTTAATAAAGAAATGTCCAGTTCTGATAAAACTGCCATTATAGCTACTGCTAAACTAATCTATTCACTATTGCTTACCAGTGTGCAAAAACTAAATAATGATTAGTCCACTCATTCTCAGACTGGGCATAAATGTGGCAAATTGAGACTTTGCAAGATAGATCCGCCTGACAACAGACTAATGCTGCATGATCTGGTAATAACGCGTGATTGTCCTTTAACTGGACAATATTGCAATTTGGGATACAGTACGTTAACGGGATCATGCCTGTTTTTTTTACAGATAATAATAATAGTTTTGAGGTGTGTGTTTCTCAACTTGAAACACAGAAATATTAAGTAGCATAAAAAACACAACCTTAAGTTTCTACAGTACTGCTTTTAGAATAACTATATTTTTTTCCAAAAGAAAAGGTTTTCTTTTTTGAAAATAGAGGTACATCTACAAAGTGCAATAGTTGCACTATTGTTAACTTAAAGGCTTTTCTGAAGGCGTTGTTGTAAACTTTTCAAGTACTTCAAAATAAAAAACAATTTCAGCCTTTTATGTAGAGGTGGAAAAAGTACCTGACAATTGTACTCAAGTAAAAGTACAGTTACTTTGGTTAAAATGTTATTAAGTAGAATAAAAAGTACTGCTCTATAGATCTACCCAAATAAGTAAAAGTAAAAGTAAATCATTTAAAGTTTACTCAGAGTATTGAGTACTGAGTAGCTACTTGTGATCCCAACAGGATTTTCAAGGTGTAATATGATCTTTCTTTAATGTACAATATAAACAAGAGAATATGGATCCCCAACAAGGTTGTTTATTTTGAGGTGTTACTTAACCAAAATTGAAATGCAGCCGGATGAAATGTGGGATAAATAAGCTGCTTCAGGACAGTTCTCTTCTGCAGTTGCTCAGATAAATGCCGAAAAGTGCCCCGAAACTTTGAGCAAGTCCTGTTTGTTAACAATATTAATCCAGTGTAGAAATCCGTGGAGGAAGTGGCAAAATTGAAGTGAATTAGCAAACTTTATGAGCTGAAGACAGAAAATATGATGTGTTCAGGTTACCTCAGTAAATTAGATGACTTCTATATGTTATGATATGTTCAAATGTAACATAAAAATGGGAAAATATAGTTTTGGATGAGAAACTTTAAAAAATACAGTGTGAATAATTGTTTATATTTGAGGTATATACAATAGATGTAAAAGACTGAATCATAGCTTTTTAACTCAATCAATACTCAGCTAAGACCACTTGTAGTTTAAATATTTGCCCTTATTTTGTCTTTCTACCAAACTATAGAAAGTATTGATTGTGGTATCGATAAGGACTCAGATCAGCACTTTCAATGTGCTGTTCATAGAATTAAAAGAATAAAAAGAAAACACTTGACAATAATGACCTTTAAAAATCTAAAAGCATAAAGATATACTTAAACTATTAAAAAAATGCTGTGATTAATCATGATTAATCACAGCGTAATGCTGTGATTAACTTGATTATTTTTCTCAATCGAGTAATAGCACTTATGAATACATTTTTGTCAAAATGTTTGTTTACAGACTTTACATGGTAGCACTGCTTTGTGCTGAAACTTCAAAGTTCTATACAGTCAAGCACAATCTTCATGTTTAAATATGGGCCATGATTAATTTTATATCAAGAATTTACTGAGGGCCAGTCAAAAATGGACCAGATGGTCGCATTTGGCCCCCGGGCCATAGTTTAGACACCCCTGCCTTATGTGATTAAACTGCTTCATTATGTTCTGCCGGCGTGTAATTCTCTTCGCTTTTGAGTGGACCATGAATATGGTGAACTACACATAGAAGGCAGATATTCTCATTATAATCTCATATTTGAGTCTGTTGCCTGTCTGTCACTTCTGCCTCCTGAAACCTCTCTTTCTGACTGGGATAGTTTCACGCTGTGATACTGGTGTGAATAACCAGTTTAGAAAGATTTCAAGAGCAGTCTGCCTGAAATTGTTTTTTACATTTTGAAAGTATTTTTGTGAAATGGTCAAAAAGTTTCTCTTTGTGTCCCTTTTTTAATAAGTATGGTTGATGGTCTTTCTTCACAACAGACCCATAGTGACTGCTTTAAAACTTTGTTGAAGACAAAGCTTCTTATCTTTATGAGGTTTAGTCAACTTGTCTCACTTTACTTCTGGAAGCCAACTGATTTAAAAGATACAAGAGGTAATCACTGTTTTTGGTGATTATTTTTCTGTTTTTTTGTCATTGTGGTCTACACTTTCTCACCAACACCTGTACTTAAACACCTACTGTTTGCCACCAACCTTTGCAAACGGAAGAAAAAGGAAGAAAATTACTAACCAGCTCTGTAGCTGTTAGTGTTTGGGAGTATTTTTGTTTGTGTGCAAGCCACAGATTGAATTAGATGTTCATAATGACTTTGGCAGCACAATGTGCTTTCACACTCTGCACTGTATGAGAGTCGCTTACCACCTTCAAAAGTTACTCTCAAAGTTATTTATAGTGCGTTAAAAGCTGTCGTAGTCCTAACAGGACATCTGAAATGAGACACAGCTTTGTCCTTCTTCGTTGTTCTTTCTCAGTTTTAGATTTATATTACCTTCATAGTCTCCATAATCTCCCTTATCTCTTGGAACAATGTTCAGCATGCATGTTGTCAAGACCAATAAGAGGATAATTCCTGAGCCTTTTAAGTCATAATTATGCACCGATATCTGCCTTATCATGTAAGAAAAAAATGCCTCTGCTGTGATTACGTAACTACGATTCAGAGATGTAGGGTTATGTTCCTGGAAACACTGAGCAGAAAAGTCTTAGTAGCTGAGAGTCCCTGTGAATCAGAGGCCCCTTTTTGTCTCAGCTGAGGAAACATTGGTGTTGTGACTGGGAGCTGTGTTTGTTTGCATTCACGCCAGGCATGTGTGTTAGCGTGAGATGTGTCAGCTGGCACCAACATTATCCAGTGTAGTTTTATTGTTGCTGCTGCGTCCTGACTGTGTCCTGCCAAATATTCAGGCTGGTATTCAGGCTCACTTATGTGTGAGTACACTGTGTATTTTGCCCGTTAAGTGTTTCCGTCACTGAGTTGCATGTGACTTATTCCAGATGGAAGCTGTCCCATTTGCATTTCCACCAATAACAGCCTCCAGTTGTCTGCACACCCTCCCCGAAAGCTCGGCCCACTCACCCCTACTCAAAACACTCAAGGCCACGCTTTCTCCCACCTCCTTTTTACTCTACTCCCACATCTTTCATTTCTCCTTTGTTCTTGTCCTCCTCTCTCCACGCTCTGTCCTTTTCCTCTGTTCTCAGAAGAAAATCAATGCAGAACCTTTTCAACTCTGCATGACTGTGCACACATGTCGATGAGCAAATGCATACGCTTGGTTATGTACACACAGGGAGGTGAACATGAAACAGATGTTTAGATGATAAAAGTCCTTGCTGTGTATGGACGGCAGACCCTCGACTATTATCCCCAGTTATGCATCATATAAGGAGCTTTTGGTCTCTGATTATGATTATGGTCTTGCTTTCTTTAAGCAGGCCACATGTATCAGTCAAGGCTGATTGATACTGAAAAAAATGACATTCTAATCGTTTTTCTTTCTGCAATATATATATATATATGTATATTTTTTTTTTCTTATTCGGGTCTTTAAGACATTTTCGGATTTCAAATATCACACTATGCAGCCCTGAAACAGAAGATCTGGCACACACACATAAAAAAGGAGGAGAAGAAAAACAGGTGAAGGGAGGGCTCACTTATAAACATAAACTTTACAAATAAACCCATAATTGTGTTACTTACGTGAATGTCCTCTAAGGACGTTTAAAGTTATACAGCATGTATGTATGTACAGTATGAAGCTGAAACCTTTGAATAAATGGGAGCACACTGTGTTGGTATGTTTGTTCCATTAACAGACCAGACTTCTCTCATGGCGAGAATACATTCACCTGGGATTGGCCTCCTGTAACTGATTGTCTGCCTCGAGAGTCATACCAGTGTATCTGTGACAGCAGCAGCTGTAGCCTGAATGTTTTTATATGCAGGAGACACGCAAACTGCACAGTGCTCCATTTTCTGACTGCTGATGATAATTTCAGGCAGACTTAAACAGATCAATAATGGGAATGAGAAAACTTGCAGTTTTGGTTTAAATCCAACAACACAGAAGTGTCAGCCAGATGTGCTTTTGGTGACATTGCTAACAGTGCAACATCCTGACTTTAATCTCAAGGAAACTGATGGAGCAGTAAATAATGAGTCCAGAGATTTCCAGAGAACAGACAGACTGATTGTTACACTGTAATGCTAAATGGCTTTCATCAGACATTAGATAATCAACAAAGGAATAACATCAATGATCATATGGATTTCATTCAGGCATATAAAAACATGAACACTTCAGCTCATGTATAACAGTAAACAGCAATAAATGAAGAACCTGATAGAGTGGAAATCAACAATATGAATAAGGTGTAAATGAGAAAAAGGGTAATATCATGCTGATGATTACTATTTCAAGTAAAAATAAAAGATATGAATCTGTCACACTACATCAAGCAGGATTTGACCTGCTCTATTTGCATTCTTACACACCATCCACAAACACACCCCCACATTAGAGGCAGGAACAGTGTGCTATTTGTATATTAAACACACATGCACTTGAGTAACTTTTATTCCTCCCTCTTCTCTTTGTCCCTGTGTCACCGCTGCCTGTCTCTGTGTGCGTCTGTTAGTGGGTGGCTCTGTGTACCAACATTAACTGACCTCCACATTACGTTGTTGTTGTTCTGAAGAGTGAGTGACGGCAGAGCACGAGGACTGAGGGACAAACACACACATGCCATCATGATTCAAAGCATGTGGCTGATAATAATAACTCAAAACTGATTATAAGGAGGACCCTGTTCATAGACATACCGTGCACAGCTTTCTCTGAAGTCATTTCTACATCATAAGAAAAAAAATCCTCCCTCAACATTTTGGGATTTTTTAGAAACATATATATGATTTTTCATGGTTCCAGTTTCGAACCATTACACCCAAGAAGTCTTCTGAGTGGTATCAAGGACAATTGGAGCAACAGTGTGGCGTGCAAATTGACACAGACACGCTAGCAGTTATGGTGGTAATATGCCTACTCTGGGGTGCAGATGGCCTAGTGGTTAGGTTTCACCCCATCAAAATTGTGCACCACGTGGCTGCATAGTTTTTCTTTGGTATCAGCTAAACTAGTACCAGCAGGTCTCTCATGTAATGAACCTGAGCAGACACACCCTTGTGGTTTGGAAGTTCATGTGAGGGTATAGAGTAGATTCTTGTATGACTTTTCTGCCAGAATCACACAACTGTGAGTACATCCTGCTTCCAGCAAACTTGGCTACCATCAGTAAAGCATGTTAAATATGTACAGTATGTCAGAAAGCTTTTGTGTCACCTGTGCCACTTTGTCATTGAAGAATGCACTAAACCCAGCCTGCGTACATTTACTGTAAAAGACGAGGGATTGCCCTTCAGCAGGACTGGCTGTGTGTGGAGGCTTGTCTGATCACATGATACTAAAGAAAGCCACAGCTACGAGGACTGTTGGTTTTACGTGTGCTATATTTGGTCTCAGAAGAGGCGGAGATTCCTCAGAGGATAACTCGACATATGCGATAAAAAAAAACTAAAGTGAGAGACAGTTTTATTGGTTTGAGCTCTCGATAAGGGCAGCTACATTTCCATTTTAACTATGAAAGAGTTTGGTGCTCTGTAAGTTCTTTTTGCTGCTGGAAAGGAGTGCTCCACCCAAACTGTGAGGGATAAAAATGGTTAAAAAAGCATGAGAGAGTGAGAGAGGGCAGCAGAAAAGTAAGGTGAACAGAAGAAGCCTGTGTTAATCAGCTGTGGTTTAATGTTTCCTGCTGTGTTCTCCTCAGAGAGAGGAGCTGCAACTGTGACTCAGAGATCAGTCAAAGTTTAGAGGCTGTGACTCCCACTACATCTCTTTTCCATCTTTTCTAATGTTTATTTTTACACTTCTCCATTGTTGTTTCTTTCTTTTTTATTCACTATTGCCCCTTCTTCTCCTGTATTCCAGAGCTACATCCAACTTTCACCGCTCATTAAGCTACAATTTGGCCCGCTCTCGCTGCTTAAAACCTTAATTAAACTCAGTGCCAAAGCCTTACAACACCCAAGTGAGTGAGCACAGCGGGAGCGAAGCCTGAACTGATTAGTTGTGACAAGAGTACGGCCAAAACCCCGTTAGTGTGTGACTTTATGACACCAGTTGACCCTCGTGTTCCTCCACACAATCACGTGTTTCTATCAGCCCCCCCGTTAGTGTGCAGGACATGTGCTGCTAGGCTTTTTTGTGAAAGATGTATTTTATGAGAACTGCCAGAACACCGGGCTGGGAAACACGCCTGCTGCTGCCACATGCACACACCCACACATGCAGACACACATGCCTCGCATTTTCTCTCTTACTGCCTCATGTATAAATCTGTGAGACACACTGCTGTTGCTTCTACCACACATTTTAAAGCAAACATGAGTTAGCGGACATCTCACATGGCTGGAATATCTTTGCTTTAACATTTGTCAGAGATGCAAACTGTGCTGTGTGCTCAAAGGGCCCTCTCGCCTACATACGACAAATCTCCACAAGTCAGAGAGTCCGGCGCTGCACAACTCGTGGCAGTAGACCGACCGTGAAGTATTTCGATTCTCAGAAACTCTGAATGAGGACGGGTGTTCTCTGGGATGTTTTTCTCCTCACACTCAATCAGGCACTGGCTGAAACTTCCTCAAGAAAGGCTTTATTCTTTGTCTACCTGCTAGAAATGTTGTGTCAACCTTTGAATTGATGTCAAACTTCTCACTGGAACATCATCCCACACTTGCACTCAAATTTTGACAGAAATAAAGACAAAGGTACACAAGTTAACTCTCATGTATACCCTTTGTGTTAGGAAACTCCAGACAGGGAAATGATAGTCACTTAAAACTTAATAATTGGAGTTTCTGACTCAGCAAAAATCTGACCAGTCTTGTTGTAAGATTGTAAAACACCGTCTTTTGATAATGTGAAACAGAAGATGTGAATGTGTTTTCTTGAAGTAAGCAGGGGTGAAAAGTTACCAATTACATTTACTCACACTACTGGAATTGAGTAGTTGTTTTGGGTACTGGTGCTTATTTAAGCACCATTTTAAATCAGTAATTTTATTTTCTACTTAAGAAAATTTTAGCAAGAGAAACTTTACTTTTACTTGAGTACAAAACCTGTGTACTTTTTCCACTTCTGTAGACTACAGATTACATCCCAAAACAGTAAAAACTTGAGTGTTGATATCTCATGGTTGAACATTTCAGAGTTGATTTTTACCCCCAAAGTGTAATTTTAACTCCATTCTGAGTGAAAAGGTTGTCAGTGTTGGAGTTATTTGACAGTGATGATCCACCAGGGTTAGTCCATGCTCTGAATAATCAATTGATCCAAGCCTAAGGGCATGATGGGACCCCCCCCCGCCCCCCATAGCTTTGTATAGTTGTGTTTGGATGCTACCTGTTGTACCGTTATCCCTGCTGGGGTTCTCTTATTTATGTTTCTGGTGGATTGTTGTTGTTTGGACATGAGACACAAAGCACCATGATTGAAGTTATTCACCAAGTTAGGTTTGACTTCAGGTTTTCCTTTGTGATGCATTGTATTCTTTATCAGTATGCATTGTTTTGCAATAAGGTTGACACTCTTTTTTGTTCTTGCCAAAGGAGACCCATCTTCCCACAAAATTTCCAAGAGCTACTGCAGCTCTGTTATGTTGAAAACACTTTCAAAAGTGTACTTTAACAATGTAGTATGTACCAGTATAAACACCTTTACAGTATTCAATTTAAGTCTCTATGAGTTCAGTTAACACTGTTATTTATGCTGCGTATCTTCTTTATTAAAGAGGTGTGACTTTACCTGAACCGACCCATTTTGTATTTGCAGATCGAGACTACATGGCTAGGTGTTTGGTTTTATACACCTGTGGCAAAGGGTCTGATTGAAATACCTGAATTCAATAATTGCCAGGTGTGGCTGAATACTTTTGTCCATAAAGTGTATTTCTAGGTCAGATCTGGATTTGACACCAGTATGCTGTGTCATGACTGGTAAAAAAAAAATCCCAGGCAGGAAACAGGGCTTTAGTTTTGGTATTCAGGCAGGAAAAATGCAGTCTTTAACAGCCTGAAGTGGAAAATTGACACAGAAAACTGCAGATATCAATAAAAACAGACTAAATGTTAAGCAATTTCTGATAAACCTGTTTTAGTATTAATAATTTTTTAAAGATTATTTCAATATCCATTATGCCTAAAAAAAATCATTTGGACATCGATGAAACTGGTCCGAATGGATAACAATATATAATTGTTATTCAGGCCTGGAACTTCATTCCTAAGAACAACCTATAAAGTTTGAGGAATGAGGGTGAACAAAGACAAAAATTCAGTTGACATAGATCTGTAGGTCCCACCTTAAACACCATAGACTTAATTGTACATAGGACTGATATTTATAGCTGATAGAGGCAGATGTTTTCACCTGGTATATATTTGCATAATGCCAACTGATAATTAATCATCTAAGCTAATATCTGCAAAAATACCCTTAACAACACACCATCTTATTTCCTCTTCACATTTTCTAAATTTGATCATCTTCTGGGCCCTGGAGGAAATCTTTTTGGGCAGATATGGCCCTTGGGCAGCCAGTTGATGATCACTTTTCTAACTATAGTAAACTCTTTAACCTAAAGTGTGGATTCAATAACTGAAAAATATGTTAACAGATGTTAGAAATAAAACTGCTAATTCCCCACTTCCCTTTCTGTGACTTGGTACCTTGTGTTCTAGCCTCAGTGAGATCAGTGACAAGGCGCCTGATGTGAACACAACCGTGGGAGAAACAGGCATTGACACTGACACTTCACACTGAACTCTAACCCAGCCGAGGTATTAGGTAACAGCAGCACCATGCGCCGTGTTCAGGGAGAATAGTGAGCTTGCAATGCTGCGCTCCTTAAATCCCTAACATGTGATCTTACAATCGTTATTGACCCATTTAAAACTCTAATCAAAGGACACTGAGTTTGCTGGCAACACAATAGCTTATTGTTATGTTGTTTAAGCTTCTTACTACTGTAAATAGGTCGACCTAATATATGATGTGTTAGTGCCTGGTGCCTGCCACCTTGTCCCCTTTGCCGTGTGTCAGGCATGCTCCCACGCTGGGTGCACCGTGAAGTTCGCTGTGAGCTTGCTATAGATCAGTGTCAAGATTTTAAGCCTTTCTCAAAGAAAGAATATGTTGAAACAGCAGATGAATATGAGCCTGAGTATAGCTTAGACTGTGTTTGCATTATGGGGTTAGAGCCAAACTAGGTCAATACTTTGTTTTTAGTTTCCTCAGGACATGGAAACTAGTATTTTATTAATGAGCCTGCTCTGCAGGTAGGGGGTAAGGTGTTACTGGGTGCAAACTTTAGGCAGGAGGTTTCAAACTCAGAGTTTGGATAAAGGTAGGGTATGGAATTTATATTAGAAGCACATTTTCATGTTTGCCACTTTCTCTTTACATCCCAGCAGCTATAAATTAATGAAATGCTTCTAAATTAAAGAAAAAAATAGGATGATTATGTGGCTGATGGTTTGCTGTAAGAAGACATAATTCAACCATTTAAGCATTTTGAAAAGTTTCAGGGAGATTGTTTTTAGCCTTTGAAAATTGCTTTGAAAATCTTGCTGACTCTGAATCTGCTTTAATCTCAAACTGATAAGAGGAACTTGACCAGGCTGCTGCATCTTGCTTATTCAAAGCATCAGTCTGCCCTCTGCTGGTCAGACAGACACACTGCACTGTTACTAACATTTTTGTCCCACTCCGGTTCTATGTACGGTAGTTATTTTGCTGACTACTGGATGGGCATGTGTCATATGCGTATTAGCTGTCGTACACTGTGTCATTTGTGTCATTTTTTCTCCCTGCAGCTCCCCAACATGTTTGGGGCTCTGAGCTCAACTGTCATGTCTCTAATGATCGGCTCCTACGCCTCCTCTGCTGTCACTTTCCCTGGAGTCAAGGTAAATGACATTCTCTTATTTATCAACAAAGGGAGTTATTTCCTATTCCGACAGGGAATATGACATAGACTTGAGTATCTTACATGTTTAAAGGTGGGGGTAAAATATGAGATTAATTGTGATTTAAAATGTTAACCTTTTGACCCTTAAAAACAATTCGCTGAAAGGTAAGGTTTTGGAGTCATGTTTGATGGCCCATGTGGCAGAAACAAAGCTTTCTTAAAATCTCTCCTTAATTTAAACTTTATAACTGCTCAAATAAATGTTTATTTCATCAGTTAATCAATATTTTATCAAAGGGGGTCATAGAAATGATGATATTGGTGATCTGTGCATGATGTATTCACAGCTTGTTCCGGCACAAAAACATTACTGAAACAACCTTATAAGCTTTTAAAATATTCTTTTTCTTTTTTTCTCCCCAGCTGATTTACGACGCAGGCGTCTCCTTCCAGGTGATTATGTGGATGTGGGCGGGGCTTGCTGGTTTCGTCTTTTTCAACTGCTTGCTCAATTGGCCAGCTGAAGGTTTCCCAACGCCTGATGAGGTTGACTACAGGTGAGTTTGAATGTCTGTCAGTAACTTCAGGTACAAAAGTTTATCAGAGCATCCCTCCAACCACAGTGTATGTGTGTGTGTGTGTGTGTGTTTATACACAACAGTAAGATCCTCACACTACAAGAGCTGCCTCAGTCAGATCAGAAGGGAGCTGCAGAGAGACTGAGCGAGAAAAATGGAGACATCCGTCACTCCACAGAGAAACTTCCTAATGGAACTGATGTTGCACCAAGTGAGTCAAAATCACACCCAGTTCATTTCAGTTTTTAATGGTGATTCAGATTTTTTAATTGTCTTTATGTTTTATTGAAAGAAAACTATTTTTAGTTGGATTCCTTTAACCTGTCTCACATAAATCAACAAGAAGTAATCAGTTAAATTAAAGACAAATCATTCTTGTGGATTTAATTTTAATTCAAAGAAAGTATTTTCCTGTACTTTTTTATCAATTTAATGACTGTGGGATATTTAACAGATCTGACATCCTCAATGTGCATACAAAAGAAAATAAACTCATCAATGTTTTCCATCAGACTCCGTCCCCTTCCGGCGCTCTGTTTTCTCTCCCATCTTCTTGTGGAGTCTGGTTACCATGGGGATGTCCCAGTTAAGGATTATCTTCTTCATGGGAGCAATGAACAAGATGCTTGAGTTCATGGTTACACACGGAGACCCGCATCGTGAGTGTCCTGCCCTTAGATTGTCCCTCACAGGACCCACTGACTGTTTTTATTTGGTTTTCAGTTACAAAGAGAGATTCTGACGGAGTTGGTCTTTGTTTTTTTACAGCCCCTGAAGAGCTGGTGATCGAGGCAGAAGAGAAAGGTGAGTAAAAGAATTGAGATTGTACACTTACCTAGCTCTACTGCCTCTCTTTTTACTAATTAGATTTAACATTTCCTCTTTTAGTTAGTTTCTACTCCTCCATCTTTGGCACGCTGCAGCTGCTGTGTCTAGCTACATGTCCTCTGATTGGTTACATCATGGACTGGAGGATGAAGGAGTGCGATGATGAGAAGACCGTCGCTTCAGCCACAGAAAAGAGGTATATGGGAGTTCAAGAATGGGACTTTAAAGGGAGAATACACAGAATTTAGAGAGTTGACGGAGACATTTTTATGGGCCTGTTCAAATAGTACTTTTTACTTAGGAATGTTCCTAACTGATGGAAATGTCCTGGAAGTGTCTGTTATGGCCCCTTAGATAGATTAATTAACACTAAATAAAGGCTTGAACACAAAGAGACCAGTAACATATAAAAAATGGACACAAACAGCAAATGAAATAAAAAAGATTTCCCAAATTGTTTAGCCCTAATAGGCACTGCCATTTCAAAGTGTGATATCTGGTGTTTGGATGACGTTAAAGATATTCTAGCTTAAGCGTGGCCATTTGCTTTTCTTCCATCATAGATAATAAAAGCAAGGTGAATAAAAATTTAACAGTGAAGTCTTTCATTCACATTTCAAAGTGCTTCACATAATGAGCTGAAAGTCAGACAGAGCAAGTGTAGAATTTAAAAATATAAACATCTGAGAACTAAGAAAAATCAATAAAAAGATAACAAAACAAGACAATTTTAACACACAAATACATGAAAATATTAAAACAAAAAATATGAGGGTTATCTTTCTACAGCAGTGTAGAACAGTCTCTATCGTCATTGTAAAATGAAATTGAATGCCAACCTTGTGGTGCCATGACAGTAAAAAGTGCTAAAAAAACATAGCATTAAAAAAACAATAAAGATAAAGAGAACCATGATTAAAACCCATAATCAAAGTGCTAAAAACATATAAAAGGTGCCTCAGGAGATCGTGAAAAAAACATAACAACCATCCACACCGGATATTTCATGTCATCATTGCACAAATTACCTTTAAATTGCAAAAGACACAAGTTCATTAGGTTTAAGCAGCATTCAGTGTAGTGATAGCTTTTGCATAAGACATTTCCCTGCAGTCACACTGCTCCTTTATGTCTCATTTCCCTAAAAGAAAAAAAACTTGGACAGCTTAGTGGATTAGTCAAAAGTTATCTGCACCTTGTGAAATCAAACATTTAACTTTTTACCTTGTCCCATTATTTTCTCTTCAGTCCTGAAGTTATTTTTTGTGTGGTCCAGTTCATGTTAAAATCTTTGATCTACCTATAAAGACGGTCTGTTTTTAAACAGGAAGTCAGTTACCTTTGGTTTAAGACAGTAGAAAAATCTAAAATGAAACAAAAACAATTTGGTATGCGAAAAGTAGAATTTTAAAATGCAGTAAAAAGATTTGATTAATTGAGATTAACTACAGAAATTCTGAGATGAATCATGGTTTTTGTTTTTACTATGGACAGCCCTACAAATCATTCATCAAATTCTAGCTCACTTATTGTGAAAGTTTAGATTAAAAGATATTAAACTCTCCAGTTGTTGTCAGATGTTGCTCGTCATGAGGTTTTCACGTTTCATTCACTGATTTAAGCAACACAGAGAACAAACCAAACAACAGATGCTCACTTTATAGTCCATCAACAGTAAATTATAACATTTACACAATGAAGCAACGTCACATCAGTAACATGCGGTTAGTGTAAGAGCAGTCAGACTCCCTAATCACTGTGGTTCACTCTTACGGTCCTCTTATTCACACCCTCTCTCGACCCTGTGACACGTTTCATCAAGGCAAAGGAAAGGTGGATATTTAAGGACTTAGGGTGTGTTCCAATTAAGCTTGGAACTTGGAAATTCCAAGTCACCAGTTGGATACATCATCCCAAATGCACCCTGAACTCAAAATTCCAGCTTGGTGCAAATCAGACTTGGGTTTGATTTGAAAGATGTTACTGGGTCGGTATAATGGTAATTGTCAAGCACATTATCTGTGCTAAAACTCCTCTTCCTGTGTGTTTCAATAGACAGACCAGTGGACCCAAGAGGGATCGCAAGATCCAGAAAGTGACCAATGCCATGAGAGCCTTTATCCTCACCAATGTGCTGCTGCTGGTTTTTGGAGGCTG
Source organism: Cheilinus undulatus (assembly GCF_018320785.1). NCBI lineage: Eukaryota > Metazoa > Chordata > Actinopteri > Labriformes > Labridae > Cheilinus > Cheilinus undulatus. The sequence goes on along the minus strand of NC_054874.1, from coordinate 30,067,629 downwards.
CTGCCTCATAGACAACCTGCCTCTACAGGTAGAACGCACATGCATTTAACACCTATATGACAGCAGAAAGGGAACGAACAAACAAGTAGAGCACAACCACACTGATTCTGTTACTTTGTTTCCTTCCCAAGATCTTGACCTTCATCCTCCACACGATGGTCCGAGGTTTCATCCACTCCTGCTGCGGAGGCCTTTATGCTGCTGTGTGAGTGTTGCAGTGCTTAGAGCCATTAACTGCTAATATATCTGTCAGTTTGATGTACTGTGAACCAAGAAGATTAAAGAAAGTCTTTCTTCTCTTCTTCTGTGCTCTTTTAAGTTTTCCATCACAAATATATAAAACCATTTTTTCATCATTTAAAACATATGAATACTTACATTCTGTATCTCTTGCACAGCTACCCGTCCAACCACTTCGGCACCCTGACAGGTCTCCAGTCCATGATCAGTGCTGTGATTGCTTTGCTGCAGCAGCCACTCTTCATTGCCATGGTTGGACCACTGCAAGGAGACCCCTACTGGGTAAGTGCTTAAATTAATATTAGATTTGTATCGCAATTCTGCTGCTCTGATCTTGATTCAGCATAAACATCAAAAAATAAAAAAGGTCAGCAATCAGTGGTGCAATATTTAATTTGAATTAAAAATACCTTCTAAAATGATTGATTTGACTCGTGTTTTTACCAGAACTCCTCAATGAATTACAAATTTAATACAACTATTCACTCTCTTTTGGATAAAAAATGTGGTCTGGCATACAAAGTCAAATATGCCCCTGCTTTTGAAATGGCTGTAACAAGTTACATATTCAGTTTCATTCTGATTACTCTCATATGGCTCATGTTTTTGCAGCTATAATCCATCTCAACACAAATCAGTTTCCAAAGAACAAAGTTAAAGTCTGCTTGTTTTCCATGACTCTTCTATCTAAACGATTCCAGCTGTAACTTTCTTCCTTTGTCACGCTTCCTTCCTTTAGATCAATCTCGGCCTTCTGATCGTCTCGTTGACCGGCTTCCTGTTGCCAGGTTACCTGTTCTACCACCGTGGACACCTGAAGAGGGAAAAGAAAGCCAGAGACAAGCAGGCTGCTGAACAGGAAATGCAGGCTCTCAAACACACAGAGGCCAACGGCTACAAACCACACACCAACGGCGTCTCTGCTGTGGAGGCTTGAGGTGACACGGTCCAGTATTGAGGGAACTGAAGGATCAAATTTCAAACGTGCCTTCAAAAGGAGCACCAGCAACTTCTCATCCATTAATACTTAGTGTTGATACTTCAGTGTTTCTGCTCTAGGCATTGCTGGTTCACATTTTGCTCTTCCAATAATCCAAATCATAGAGTTAATAGGATTCCCCGTGTTTGTTACGAGTCAGACTTTGACTTTAGGTTTCTCTTAAAATGGAAAAAGTGTCATCATCATTTGTTGCAGTTTATTTATTTTGGTTCGGGTCAAAGAGCCAAATTAGTGTGATTTAAAGCCATAGATTTCACTTACATGCACATGAAAAGACACGCACACATCCTGGTACGGCCTGTGTGTCAGACCTCGGATATCACGGTACTTGAAAAGCTGTTAAATAAAATTTCTGATCATCATGACAATCATCGCTAACACCAAAGAACAGCTGAAATATATCAGGAAAGTTACACTTTCTACTCAGTAAGCAAACTTTTTGTATATTGTGCTGTTTCTACTGTAAGCCTCAGAAGTCAAGAACAGCCATGCATGTGTTTTTTTTTTTTATTTCACGATGTTGAGATCATGGGTTATTTGGTTTACTTTAAAATACCAGAGGGCTTTCTCTACCCAAAGATAATATAGCTGTTGTCGCAAGTGAATTTAAAGTCCCTGTAAAGTGATTTAAAAAATCTTTATTTTAGGTTTGTTGTAGGACAGGCCACTGTGTTATGAACGACCAGGCCAAATTTCAGTCATGAAAATCATCTCTAAGCTTATAAAATTAAGCTTCAAAATCATGAAAAATTAAGCTGTAATATCTGCTCTAGGATGATGTGGGCGTGTCAGTTGAATGAGCGGAAGCCACACCCACTTACAGGAAATACAGTCATACTCATGCTCTCCATAAATATCCTGTGATCTTGAGGGGAAAAAAGTCATTATCTTGTGGTAAAATGTTTGGCTATCTTCAAAATGTTGCCTTTTGTGGCCTTGAAAAAAAAACTCAACTTCTGATCAGTAATTGCTAAATTAGAAAAAACTGCATGCTCTGCTGGTCTTGGCTTCTATAGAAATCCATTCAGTAAATAATATACGTATATACGTGTATAACACTATTTGTATCAAAGAAGCTATGATATTAGAATGTATCTGCTGATTTATAAATACCAAACATCTGGTACATATAAAGAAGCTTTTGCAAGTCTTTATGAACCCAGACAATCACAAACACACATGTACACGCACAGATAGACTGGTTGTAGAGACACCACATCTACCTCCTCTGTCTCCTTTTTTGTACTGTCTCTCTGCAACCGACTCTCATGTCTGTCAATCATCATTACTCTGGTAAATATAACTCCGCCCAAACCCTTAAAATTTTTTTTTTCAACCTCCTTGTGCATTCATGTTCCTCGGCCCTTGCATTTCTGGAATTTTTAAATAGGAAAAACATGTTTTTATGAGGAAAAGTAGGACTGACTTTTTAAAAGTTCTAACACACAGTGTGTGTCAATGTAATGAAACACTTTTTACTGCTTTATGCACAGAAATGAACTAGTGTGTGTATAAAATATGTATTTAAGTGTATTTTTATACTCTAGCTGCAGTAGCGTTCAAAAGGGAAGCGTTTGTTTCTGTTATTTTTTAGTGTGCTCATTATATATGAAGCTTTGATGATTTTTTTTGTATTCTGCCTTTGAATTTTTGCTATTTTTAGTCTTGTTTGGATTATGGGGTAAAGAAACCTCTTTTTTTGTAAATAGAGCTGAGGTGTGTCTTTATTTTATTGCATACTCCGCTTGCTTTACTATATATGGGTGTGTACGGTAAATTATATTTACTGATGGCTGTGATTAAACTTGCTTTTTACTGTTTATTTCTGCTTGAACGTTAAGATCAGTTAAAGTAATCCGCCAGCTAGGTAAATACAGGTAAAGTATTTTCATCCAAAGTTGCAACAAAATGTGTTTATTTTTTTACACATTTTCTGCACAGACCAGTATCATGTAGATGTTTAAAATCAGTTGTAATGATTTTTTGACTGTATTTCAATGAAAGAAAAATGTTTTACCTCTTGCCTGAAGTATTTCTTTGCTGCTTTCTTCATCATAAAATGTGTTCAGTGTCTTGAATCTTTGCTCACACTTTGAAGGAGACAGTTTTATTTTAAAGTCTGTGCCTTTTGCTGCTATCTTGGCTCTATGCAATTAATATTAATGTAAGCTTAATACCTCTGCCAAATTTCTCTCTGTATACCAAAGCCATGTGAGTGGGTTGATACTATGGCACTTTTCCTCAGGATAACAAACAGAAATGCCTTATTTCCATAAAAACCAGTTTGGTTTTTGTTGACAGTCAAAGGTGTTGATTTCATTTAGTGGCAACTTCTGAATCTGTTTTATTAGTTTGCATTTCAACAAGTATTTGTGTGGTTTTCATCCCAACTTTACTCTTCCCAGTGTTTTCATTCGTAATATTTCACCTCATGATTCTGGCAGTTCAGCAGCAACGAAGCTCCGCAAGCTGCCCTAAAATGCTGTTGCTAAATCATTGCTGAAGCTGATAAGAACTAGTTGCTGATTGAATTATAAGAGCATAAAATTAAACAACCCCCCGACAAATTCTAGGAGGAAAAGTTTAAATCCAGTTTCTTTTGCTTGATCTTGTTTTTGAAGGCTGTATGAAATATGCTCTGTCTTTCCTGCTTTAAATCAATATATACCCAGCTTGTGCGTTTGAAAATAAATGTCTAAATGCAAACATATTGCCTCAGTGGTACTTTTTAGCAACACAAGGTGTGATTGACACTGATAGTGAAGCTGAACTCTTTCAGCCATTAAAAACCTCCTACAGGTCACACAAGGACACGCAAGCAAAGATAATAACCAAAGTTTATTTGATTTTGGCATTATGGTCAAAAGATATCACAACAGAGTCAAAGAGGAACATACATACAGTGTCTGCTCAGTCATTCATAATCACACAGCTCGACAGCAACTTTCTGCCTTTTTCACTTTAACATCCGTCACATTGCAGCTCCCATCTTCTTACACACATCATTCATCCCTCTTATTTCCATCATGTCTTCTCTCATTAAACCTATTAATACAATTATCTGGAAAACGCAGTCATCCTCTTACAAAATGCACACACACACACATTCAAACACAGGCGTGCACGCACACAGTGGGCTCCGTCTATCTGAGGCTGTTGCTGTTGGGTTGTGATCCAGCGAGGCCGGGGTGGTCTGGACTGTGGCGGTTCTGAAGGGGAAAAGGAGAATTAGACTCAACCTGTGATCCTTTATTTTAACAGATGACCTTTTTCCTGCATGAAGGAATTTATAACAGACCTAAAACCCCAAAAAACTCAGGACTTGAGTGCTGTGCTGTGATTTGGTTGGCATAAAGATGCCACTGAGCCTACATTTTAACATTCTGAAATCAATATACTTTGAAAAGTGAGGGGAGCCACTTTGCGGATTCTGATGAGAATCAAACGGCAAGGCTCAACACATTGCTTCCCCTGTCAAGACTAGAACTGCTGGGTGCGTAATGACATAAGTCTGTTTGATATGAATGTTGTTGTATTCAGCAAACACTGACATGTTCAGTCTTATCTGATCACCTGAAGTCTGTTACCAGCAGCAGCTGAATTTAGTAAAAGTAAAGATTATGATAAACCTAATAATAAAAGCATTGCAATGCCCACCCCCCCTTTCCAGAGTGAACATGTCTCCATTTGGGTGAAAACAAGCCCCGACACTTTTGGCTACAGATCAGAAAACAGTGATAACGCAATTAAATGCTATTGCGTAGCATTCAGTGTCTCAAAAAACGAAAAACTAGAACTTTCATCATCTTCTTCACTCAAAAATGACAAAGGAACGTAAAAGAATAGCTCAGTGGCTTTTATTATTAGCTTTTTTTATTTTATTTTTTTAAGACCATTGTTGACTTTATGTGTTTGTTTTTCTTGATTGTCTGTTTATAATTATTGGCCCACCGGCCTTATGTTCTTATCTTGTATTATGTCCTTGTAAAACACTTTAATTATGATTTTAAAAGTGTTCTATGAAAAAGACCATTATTATGATTATATTATTAAAAAGGTCAGAGGATGAACCATTGTTGTGCTCCCATGGACTTAAAGCCAGCAATTGCTCTTTGACAGCATGAGGTGTCATCTGTCTGCCTGCTAACAGATGCTTTACTCACTTGCTAACATATTACCAACATTTTAAAGATCCATTTTATTTAGCCTTGCTAAAATACACACATTAAGTAAGTGATGTCTGTTTATGACATCTCCAGTCACAAGATAGGGCCATTTGTCCAGTCTATGGACAAGGTCTGAACATAACCTCATATACACCTGTAATTCTGTTTATTTAACCATACAACGATAAAATTCCCTGTTCAGGAAAGTCATCATTTTTATGTTTAACTCACTGGCCTATGAGATCCTAAAAACCTTTAAACTACACAGTTTTTATATTTCAAGCTTTTAAATCACCAAAGACTTCATCTTTCCCATTTACTGCCATTCATTTGGAGGGAATGCTTTTTTCAGAAAGGGGCAGAGCCAGCATCATTTAGGCAACAGACCCGGATGGTTGCTCTTATAAGCATCAGAACAACAAGGTTACAGATGGTCCCTCGCACCAAATGGTTTGGTCTGGCTTGGTACAGTTTTGGCATGATTTGGCACAGTTAACCCTGATCTTGCTTGTGTTTATATGGGCACTGTCTGCCTCATAGTGATGGGGATTTCGGCTGTTTTTAGAAATCTGGATCATATGACTCATCTCAGTAACAAGGGCAGGTATCCTAAAAAGCTTCTTTTTTATGATTTTAGCTTTTTTCCCCCAAACGGGCAGTAAGTTTGCCGGCTCCTAACATTCACACATGAGCCAGCTGGTTCATGAAAGACACATCAAAATGGCTTGGATGGCTTGAATTGAGATATCATTTCAATCTAACCATTAACCCACAAGGTTGATCTGCTGGATAACATATCACGATTTCCTTTAATAGCATGTTTATGACAGAATGAGGGAGAAAAGTGGTGACCTTGCAAAGCAAATGGATTGCCAGCTTCCATGTCTGTTATCTGGAAAATCCATGTAGCAAAACTCCAATCCAAAACGATTGTGCCGAACTGGACATGGTTCAGACCAACCAGCATCATTTTAGGAGAACAAGGTGGTAGCTATAGTTTAGTTGCAGTTTTATCAGAACTGAACCATGTGTTTTTATCAAATAAAGAGCAAAAAGCTTTCCATGATGGAAAAGATGTTCTCAGCATGAATTTTATTCACCGTTCACACACAGCAGCAGCGTTAGTCTGCAGAGCTCAGGGTAGTACCAGAGCCGTGCATGTCAGCTACCTTATTTTTTCTGGTTGCTCTGATTTGCCTGTCATGAATATGACAGACAGAACGTTCCTCCAATCACCTTGGAAGAATTTTTTGAAAAGTCCTGCCCTTCCCAAACACTTTGGATGGGAGATTTCCCCAATGAATGTGAAACATATTGATGCAATAAATAATACGATAAATCAAACAGTCTATCTGGTGTGTCAGGTAAGAAAAGCTGTTCAGTCTAGTACAAAACATGGCTTGTTTGTTGTTCATTTTGTTTGTTTGCGTCTCTTCTTCAGAAGAGACGCAAACAAATGCATACTGTACGAAACTGAACAAAATCTCTGTGAAAATGCTGGTTGAAATCAAGTGCAAAAGACTAGCTGGTACGATGCAAAACCCAATGACAGCTTTCTGAGAAGCTGCTGATGACTGAACTTAAAAGCTGGTAAATGCTGGACTCTCCTGTGCCAGGTACTCAGAAACATGAGTCTTATGGGATGTTGTGACAATATTGTTATGACAGAGCCTAAAGATCTGTGTTTGTTACTGTTGCTCATTTACAGTGCCAAAGGAAAAAAAAATCTGAGAAGCTTGAGGCTTACATAAGACTTAAAATGAATTTTATCTGTTTAATTTATGTGCATAAATTGAACAGATTCTGGGGTTAGGGTAGATGCCCTTACCTTCTTCTTTTTCTTGTCTTTCTTCTTTTTCTTTCGGTCAGGATCATCATCTCTCTTTTTCTTCTTCTTCTTGGGATCAGAGTCTGATGGAGTTTCTATAAGATGACAAAGAAGCAAGTCATGAGCCTGAGATAATGTCACAATCCTCTATGTTTTTATGTTGTTAAGTGAAGTTGGTGTCGGACCTTGTGGTAGTGGATCCTGCGGTCGGTGGTGTTTGTGCTTGTGTTTGCTCTTCTTCTTTGGGGGCTGTATGTGCATCAATCTGTACTGTTCTGGCAGCTGTGGAAAACAAAGAAAAAATACCAGCATTCAATTATTTTATTGAACAACACAAGTTAGAAATAAAGGAAAGCATTATATATCTCAAAAATTATCCTGGAAAAAAATAAGTTGCAATAATAAAGTATCTTTATTTAATATGTGTTACTTCTTATCTTGTGTTTGTTAGGTATTTTATGTATGGTTCATACCGGTCCTGTGTGTAGTCTGAAGCCTGTAAGCAGAGCACCGGTCAGAGGACTGAAGGAGTTCCCACAAACTGGAGGTTTATCGATAAGTGACCGCAATGAGCTGCCGTCCTGAGTGCCCGGACAGTCAATCATACCTGCAGCACAGAAAAGATAAGTCATTTAAATGGGACAAAAGCAGTGGTATTATAATAGCATTATATTAGAAGATCAAAATACAAGAGATGAAAAAAGCATGAGGCTGAGGCCTAAATACTGTGATAAAACATTTTTTTTGCATTAGGTTCTCAATTAATATGTTATTTGCTTTTTTGAGACTTCAGCACTACACAGACTGTTCTGTGTGTGTTTCATCTAAATCTGTCGACAGAAGATAGCTGTGAGGTGAAATTTGGGAATCTGCTCCGTAAGTAAAGCTCAGGTTTATGGCAAAAAGTCAGAGTGCAGTCTTGATGTCAAAGCTACAATCCTAATACTGATTTTTCAAAAATTATAACTTCATACTGAAATCTTTATTGATATGTTTGTTTTAAAAGTGTAAAAATAAATAACTACATGCATAATGTTTCAATCTAAGTTACTTTGTATGTTGTTTTAATAGCTGTAGGAGTTTAAAGAATTAAAAGATACCCTTAATGCACAGCATACATTTTCTCTGCACATTATTTAAATTTAATAATCTTCTGGGGGCCAGATAGGCAGCTGTGGGAGACCTGATGTGGACCTGGACTGCCAGTTGATGATCATTGCAATATTGCATTTGTGGTATGATGCGATAATTTTTTAAGTTTCTCATCTTCAGTATTTTTCAATAAACACAAGCAATAAATCATTTTATATTATCACTAAAACAATATTACACGGATAACATGACCAGATTTGCCATAGGTCAGGCAGATATGCCAGGATGACATAACATCATGCCTGAATCAGCATAAATAACATATCTATCTGCTTTGATTACAGTAGTTAAATTACAGATTTGTTTAAATCTAAGCCTTATAGCGATTATGAAAACCAGTACTGAACATTTTTGAAAAAATATCTGCTAATATTTTGACTTATGTTGCACATGCAATGTAAACTGTTGCACTGACTGACAGGAATAAGCATTTGTACAGTAATTCTCATTTTTTTAAAAATAGAAAAAGTACAGGACTATTGTTCTCAATTGAACGTACAGTCACTCTGGTTAAAACTTAATTAAGTAGAAGTAAAATGACAGATTTCAAAATGTATTAAGAAAAGTGCACGTACCCAGATAAGAACTACACAATTACAGCAGTCTGAGTAAATGCAATTTGTTATTTCCACCTCTGATACAGACTACCCTGGATAATAATTATAACAAGCATACCTTGTCAGAAAAGCTAGATTCCCATCGCTGGGCCTTAAAAAGGTCAATGCACTAATTTAAAGGGATGTCCTATTCTGGGCTCTAAACCATACCAACCTGGTAACTCTGGCAGAAAGTTGCTGAGTTTCTCCTTCACCTTCTTCCCGCAGAATTTGTTGTAGGCATGTTCCAAGTTGTAATGTGTGATGAGGTTGGTGTTTCCCGTTAACTCATTCCCCACTAAACACACAAAGGTATAATGTATAAAAATTACACTTCATCTTAAACTAATTAAAAACGTTGCATCTCTCAAACTAGGTATTCAGCCTAAATATCGCTCTTTAGCCATGTCCATGCAAGGCTTCCGTACATTCAACGATTATTAAGTTACATAACGGTCATCTTAACAGTCAAATCACATAAACATTAGTTTGGGTATCACATAACATTAAAAACATCTATATTTACCAGGAACTGTTTGTCTGAAAGGTCTAAGTAGCTTACTTAGAATTCCCTCACTTATCCCACCAGCTAACTTTAGCTAGCATTGTAAACAACTGCTTAGCAACCCTACATGGCCACTTTTCTTTCAATCTAAATGACTAAGAAAATAAAAATTAAAACACGATGGGGTTGCCCAACAGTACCAGGAAGCTCTCGTAGTAAATAGAAAGGTTCATTCATGACTCCGGTCTTCCGAAGAGCAGGCCCTTCATCCCCGAGCTGTGCTGGCAGCTGCCCCACCATGGAGACTTGACTCTGCGGCAGAGGCGGCGGAGGTTTCCCCGGTCCGAAACCCAGAGACGATGAGACGGGTGGACCCTGAGCTTCATTTTGCCCGAACAGAGTTGAAAACATTTCCGTCATAACTACCACAAATAATGCATGAATACAGAAAGAAAAAGCCGGCTTCTCCAAGCGAATAACCTATTATTTGATTGGATGAGGCTCACCACGAATCCACGGTGTCAACTGCCTGATTCTTCCCTTCTTTGTGGCATTAATTTAATGGCCCACGTACCGTAATACCAGGTATAAACACGCACAGTACCAAAATAAATGGTATACGCTGGCAACAATTTTGGTATGATGAATATTTTTTTATTTTCAAGACTACGTATTAAAATTAGACAGTATACAAAAAGAATATTTACAACAGAGTACGGTCATATTTTTATAGATTTAAATAACTTTGAAGATCATACATCGAAGACATCAGCAGGGCAGAGAGACGAAGCCAGCCTTTCAAACTCAGTGACTGATGCCTAAAGGTGAAAAGACAGAAAGAAATGCCATCAAAAATCCTAATAATTACATAAAACTTTATGTAGTATATTTATTACTCATATACCAGTCTTTGGGCATCTTTTTACCCTTGGTCACAGCTATTTCACATTAGCGCTATTCAATTGCACAGGTGCAAAAACACATTTTTTTCTTTATTCTCTAAAGAAATTAATCTTGAAATTAGTTATTTTTGCAATTACTACAGAATTTATGAGACTTTGATTAATAGTATTTATCTGAGCTCTGATTTATCAATTCCATGTCATAATGTCCGAATTAATGGTTGACACTCAAGTACAACTTTAAATTTGCTGACACATAAACCCCATTAGAAATTCATGTTACTTTTTGTTTTTTTCCACTATTTGTCTCTCACCTTCCATTCTTCAACAGCAGTGGAAATATTATTTTCAGTTTGAGTCATGCTCTCTCTACCCGCTTGAACTTTCTGTGCCAGAGCAGCGTTCTCTGCTTGAATCTTTTTAAGCTCCACTCGCAGGTAGGCTTTCTGCTTTTGATAGTATGGCATCAAAAAGCTGCAAAAGTCCTGCTCTGGAATTCCACTTGGCCGCCTAACAGAACAAAAGCACAGGAAGAAGGATTTAACATTGTAGTTTATTCAGGCTGCATAATACTATGGTAATACATATACAGTAGTACAGAAGAAAGCCAGGCATAGAAGCTGAGCACTTGTATCCAAGATTTGGACGTGTATCAACAAGATCTTTTCATCAGATAGACAGCAAAGTTGTTTACTAACCATGCAGGATCTGGATTGTTTTTAGCAGCCTTCTCCAGTTTGTCCAGCTCACTCAGTTTGAACTCTAACTGTCCTTCTTCAATCAACATGGCGATGTCATCCTTCACAGAAACAGACACAGGCATTCATGAAAATGTGAGGAGAAAAATACAGACACATGAGGGCAGGCGGCCAACCTGCCCTCCAACTAAGACTTATTACATCAGTACAGGGGTCAGGTATCACTGCAAATCCCTCACAACCCAGTCACCAACTGTTCCAACTAAAGATGCACCGATTGTAAAAAATAAGGGTTGATGTAATGCAGACACCGATGTTTAAAGTAACAATTTGGATGATGGCCGATAACGATGCCAGTTGTTTTGTCATCACTTTTTTGTGTCCTGTAAAATCCTGTGCATAAGCTGCTTTTTTGATTCTTTTTCTCCATCTAAAAAGTTGGCTGGGCTTAAATACTGGGGCCACATATATGTAAGTTAAAGTGCTATGACAGGTGACAGCAATGCTGCAAGTGTGTGAAGCTGCTGCTGTCACTCTGCTCTGAAAATTCATCCCCATCATGTGTACTGTAAGCAGCCACTTAGGTCATAACCATGAATTTTGACAAAATAGGGATTACACCAATAAGGAAAAGAATCTTGTGGAGAGCTCGTTTGACTGAGAACATTCGTCAGAACAGATTTTCTAAGAGACGGTTCAAACCTTTTTCCCCTTTAGATTTCAAACACATATAGCAGCTTATGTAACGAGGTAACTTGTCAATACGATTTTACAGTAATACTCCCATACTGCCAACATTTTCTGTTATTGCCAATAATAAACCTCTTCTCTGACTCAGTAGTTAGATGTGCATGATGCCAGCGTTAAATTGATACAGCACTAGGGGCGTAACAGTATATGTATTCGTCCTGAACTGCCCAGTCTGGTACACATAGTCCCATGCTGAATACAGCTGAATGGGAAAAAGGTAATCAAAAATGACAGTTTTACTGCTTGTAACTGTTTGCTAATCGCTGTTATACAACCCATGAAGAAGAAGAAGCAGCAAACACTACAAAACACAAACACAAAGAAAAGTTGACTTCTGTAGTGATAGCAACAGAGGTGCGAGGCTACTCATTTCTGTGTTGCATCTTTTATTCCTGCTTTTCATTTTTTACATGTTTTATACACCACAGGCTGTTCCACCTACACAGGGAGGCCTGACCGAGTAATAAATGAGGGAAAGTTAGAATTATGAATCTAAATTTTATGCTTTTATTCCCTGACAAACTGAACCTGTACTGAACCGTGACCCCAAAACTTGTCATCTGAAACTGACATCAGTTCACGCCTGTGATACCTGCTTATGGCTGACAGTTGTCAGAAGGGCTGATACTTGCCAATACCGATGTTAACCCTTTAAAGCTTGACACCTCAAATAAAAGCCATACAGGCTGTCTCTGCTGAGCACTAAACAGTCTCAGCATCAGAGATATTGCTGTGCAATAATCCTGTGACACAACCACTGAGGATGTGAATAAATTATCTTTCTTTGACTGTCACACAAAATTAGAATATCATGAAAAAGTGGACCAACACCAGCAGATGCCATAGCAGCCAAAATCATCACTGACTGTGGAAAATTCACACCAGACTTCAAGCAACGTGGATTCTGTGCCTCTCCACTCTTCCTCCAGACTCTGGGACCTTGATTTCCAAATGACATGCAAAAATTACTTTCATCTGAAAAGAGGACTTTGGACCACTCAGCAACAGTCCAGTTCTTTTTCTCCACAGACCAGGTAAGACGCTTCTGACGTCATCTCTAGTTCAGGAGTGGCTTGACACGAGGAATGCCACATTTGTAGCCCATGTCTAGGATTCTGTCTGGGCGTAGTGGCTCTTGATGTGCTGATTCCAGCCTCAGTCCACTCCTTGTGAAGCTCCCCCAAATTCTTGAATGGATTTTGCTTGACAATCCTCTCAAGGCTGCAGTTCTCCCTTATGCTGGTGCACCTTTTCCCACCACACTTTTCCCTTCCACTCAACTTTCTATGAATATGCTTGGATACAGCACTCTGTGAACAACCAGCTTCTTTAGCAATCACCTTTTGTGGTACCCTCCTTGTACAGGGTGTCAATGACTGTCTTCTGGACATCTGTCAAGTCTGCAGTCTTCCTCATAATAGTGTAGCCTACTGACCCAGACTGAGAGACCATTTAAAGGCTCAGGAAACCTTTGCAGGTATTTTGAATTAATTAGCTGATTAGGGTGTGACACCATGACTTTCCATATGGAACTTTTTCATAATATTTTAATTTTCTGAGACACTGAATTTTAAGTTTTCATTATCTGTAATCCATAATCATCAACATTTCAAGAAATAAAGGCTTGAAATATTTCAATGTGTGTAATGAGTCTATACAATATATGGGTTTCATTTACTGACATGAGTGACAAAAAATATTGGACCTTTTTATGATATTCTATTTTTTTTAGATGTATCTGTAATGTTTTTATGTTATGTAGTTGACCAAAGTCAGATTCCTTGTATGTATAAAGACTAAAGTTCTGATACATGACTTTTACAATAAAAATAAGGCACTTTTTTGGTTTATTTATACACCATATGAATATGAAGTACTGCACACCTTTATAGCTCCCCGCAACTCCTTTATGAACTGTTTGTGAATGCTCTCCATCTTCTGTAGGTTCTTCTGGTACAGCGGACGAAATGTGCCGGCAAATCTGTTAAAACTGTGAGTGAAAACAATATATAGTGTCAATAAAAAGTACAGCAGGATTGTTTGTTTTAAACATTAAGTCCTTTGGTCCTGATACATTAGTTGGACCAAACAAAATAGTTGAAGAAAACTTCTCAAAAAACTATATTTATAAATTGAGCATTTAATGAGTTTTTTGTGTTCTTGCATCAAATGTCTTGAGGGACACGATTCAGAACAGGCTTGTATTGTTAGAAAATATGTCAAAAACCCTTTTCATACATGCAACCAAATTTCGGGGAAACCAGCTCAGAAAACTTAATAGGGCAGAGTGAAGTCCGGCTGAAAATTTCAGCTCTTTGTGTTTGTATACACATTGGATTTGTTGGATGACTAGCAGAGCTGAGTATGTGGCTTGTACCTATGAAAACATCTGCCAGATCTTCTCTGCCAGTGCGAACAGCTTATTCTGCCATTGACCTGTTTGTGGTTGTTTGGTGGAATGGATGACAAAAGAAACAAGACATATTGGTAATTTAAGAATGTGTTCAATTAACAAACAGGAGCCTCAGTAGTGTGTGGAAGAGCAAGCCTGGCACATCCTCATGCTAGTCAACAGCCTGGTCACACACTGCTGTGGGTTGGCATCCCATTCTTCAACCCGCATTAGTCTCAAGTCAGCCTATATGGTTGTTTTGGTCACCCTGCCACAAACAGAAAGCCCAAGCTGATCCCACAAGTGTTCAATGGGGTTAATGTCAGGACTGCTGGCAGGCCATTCCATCCTCTCCACTCCCAAATCCTGGAGGTAGTCTCTGATTAACCCCGCTCTGTGGGAGTAAGCGTTGCCATCTTGGAGGATAGAGTTTGGTCTCAGACTGTGGAGATATGAGACTGCCACTGGTTGCAGAATCTCATCTCTCAATCAGGCACCGGTTTGTCAGCACCTGGGGATACCAGAAACTTAAAACAAGGGTCAATAGCAACAGCAAAATAAGCTGTTTGGAACTGGCAGAGAAGATCTGGCAAATTTTTCATGGGCACGACCCACATACTCAGCTCTGCTGCTCATCCCACGAATGCATGTTCCTTGCAAATTTGGCCATTTTAGTGCATAGCTTTCCACCAATTCATTGTTTGAAGATTTCTCCAGAGAGATCCACCTTATTATAATATTACTATAGTATGCTTTATAAGAACACATTTTGGGGCTTGGACCTTACTTTTGGGGCCAGGGGTCTTCCCTAGGGACCTTCCAGAATGATCAGAATCTACTTTGACACTGCTTTATGTATCATTGGCACCTTCATTTACATTTAATAGTGATGTCGTAATCACTGAAAGTATTTTTACATGTATACCTCAAACCTGCACCTATCAAGAAGATGAGGCACACTTGAACATGAGGCTCCAGGCTATGACAAAGGTGTCCATCATGCAGCATTATTACCATTTATTTATACCAGCCATAACACACACTGCTTTAATAGCTCATCTCTATCATAGAAGTCTTTATGGTTGTAACCTTAAACCATATTAACTGGCCAGACACAATCCTGAGGTGTGGCTTTCGTGCCATTTTATATTCGCCATGCTGTAATTCACATTAATCAACAATATCACAGAGCTACTAACTGGGACTACTGTGAGCATGTCTTTTTCAGTTTGAGAGATTTTATCCACCAGAAAAACAAGCTTTTTTTTTTACCTGGCAAATTGAATAAACCTTTCAAGGCTCTTCTGCATCACTTTGTCGAACAACTTCAACCGGTCAAACTGGGGTTTCGTCTCCTCGGCCGGCTTACAAACTGATCCCGAAGTTGACATCTGTGAGGAAACTTCCCCTGTAGCATCATTGGTATGGTTTTCAGATGAGTTCTTAATATCCACAGCCTCTATTTTTGTAGTTGTTTCTTCGCTTTCCTCCATTTCTCAGCCTTCTCTGTTTACGTTTTACAGTGCCCGCCAAATGTACGGCGAGTCGCTGAGGCCAGAAACTACGAAATCGTCATGTGTGACGCAGGCGCAGACCGATCCAGCCACCTTGTCCTGTCTGTAAGTTCAGCTGTCACTCCTTCTCAAGCCTCTCGTGGGTGACTGGCTGCTGTGCCTCTAAGCATGGGTGTCATTACGGGACTCTGTACTTTCTTATATCACCTACCTCAGATTTACAAATGGCTGCTGAAGCCGTATTATATCACCTCATTCTTCATGACCGTTGCCTTCGTCGCTGTCCGAAAGGCTCCCGGTCTGTGCGAGCACCTAGCGACTCAGCGCGAGGACGGCAACTCCTGCGACTTTGACTGGGTGAGGAGCAGTGTGGGGATAGTGTTGCTGTGAGGTGCTAAATATGGTGGGGGCCTCTGTGAAATTAATAAGTTATTTGACTCACTTATCACAATGTTGGTTAGTGTATGCCTCTTTTTGTTGTCCTTTTAATAGAGAGAACTTGAGATTCTTATGTTTCTCAGTGCAATAGTGATGATGAAGAACAGAAGAGCAAGTAAGTAACCCCCACCCACACTGACACATTGTTATGTAAACCTACTGATGTCTTATCATGACAGGTGTTTATTTACACTTAAAACAAACACATCATCAAGAGTGGCCCATCCGCATATAAAACTGGTGATGCTCAATTTTGGTCCTGGAAACCACAGGCACTGATTAGTTTGTCTCCTAATTGGTCTCATCAGTTTTCTGTAGACATTAATGCCCTGTGTCAAAATCTTTCCCAGCAGCAAAGTCACAGCAGCTGATAATATTCAAACACATTTAACTAAATATATGTTTCAGACCAGCCGTGAAGCCTTGCTTAAGGCTAAATCCAAGAATCACAAAAAACCTTTGGTTTGCTGTGTCAACATTACTGTTGCTTTGTAATACTGTGACCTTGTATCAACAGTTTGAAGGTTGGTCTCCTTTACTGATTTCTTTGTTTCACTCTATCTCTCTCTGTCAGTTACACTGGAGCAGCACATAGGCAACTTGTTCCTGTTCAGCAAAGTGGCCAACGTCATCCTCTTCTTCAGGCTGGACATTCGACTCGGCATCCTCTACTTTGCTTTGTGCATAGGTCAGTGGCCCTAAAACTCCAGGTGCAAATGCTGTCCCAAATCCAGGATTTATTTGAGTCATGGAGTTGGTAAGAAATGGTCAAAATGACAGAGTTAAAATGAGTCCCCTTGTAGTGAGCTACACAATTGTACTTTAGGGTCTTTTGGTGTTTCAAAAATTTACAAAACTAAACATTTTGTTTAAAACATGGGGTCTTTATTTTTGTGAATTGCCCACAATTAGTGTATTTTTTATATTGCTATTAATTACTAGTTTATTGTCCCTATGAGCACACTTTAGTTAAACCACTGAAACATCCTCCTGCAGCCACGGGGATGTAAGAGAAGTAGTGCTACCAGCTGATTAAAAAAAGTAATCGAAGTAATTATAGGTTTTGTAATTTATTAATCTCAATTAATTGCATATGTCAATAATTTGAGGAAGATTGCGCTACTAGTACGTTTGAAGATAATAGTAACAAAAAACATCAGAAAGGACAGGCTTCTCAAAACTAAACTTTCTACTAGCTTTTGAATCAAGATAAGTGGATGCTGAGGGCAGATTGTCCACTTAGTAGCCAATCTAGATTGATGTTAATCTGTAGAATATGAATTTTATTCCCAAAATTATAAGAATTAAGAGCACAAGGAATTTTTGCATGTCCCAGTTAAAGTTACAAAACGACATTAGACAGTTGTTCAACGGCATCAGAGTGCAATTAATCAGCTAACATGTTTTTTTAATCACATTTTCACTCCTGTGCCTAATTAATTGAAATTAATCAAACATTTTGACAACACTGAAAAATAAGTCCACTACTGCTCTTTGATGTCTCATTTAAGTTTAAGAAACCCACACAGAAAGCTCAGTGAACAAATCGAAAGTCATTATATCAAACATTCAACTTTATAATGTTCCTTTTCAATCCATACCAAGTTCCTTTTTCTGTGGTGAAGTTCATGTCATAATCCTTTATCGCTCCAAAGTTCCTTATTTTCTTTCAAAATAAAATTTTCAAATAGAGGAGAGTAATTGCAACTATAGAAATTCTGAGATTAATTTATCATGATTAAACATTTGAGTAACTCAACAGCCCTGATTATAGAACACTGAAAGAAACCATACTGTATGCCGTATACAGAAGACCTTTTTCAAATCAAATTTAGACTTTTATCTGCACATTTTCTCACAGTTTTTATAGTATAGATAAGCAATCAATAAGACATTATTGTGGTTAAATGTAAAGATAAACAAGAAAATAAATTTGATAGATGCAAGTGCTTTTATAAGAGACTCAGGGGTGTGTTGGCTCTGCTCTCTAACATTCCTGTCTTTGTATGAAGTGCCTTTTTCAAACACATGAACAAGACTTAACTTCAGATGATTCTTATGCAGCTGTAGCGTATGTTCTCTAAGCCTGTGTGGCTTCTAACCCGACACGCCAGATGGATTTGTTAAAAACAAGGAAACGGGCGGCTCCATCCGCTTTGCAAGGTAATGTGGCTACAGGATTTTTTTAAAGATTATTTTTGTAGTGCCATTATTGTGGATTGTCAGACTAACCTTGCAAAGCAGATGGATTCATCAGGTAGACAGGTAGAGGAAGAAACCAGGATGAGAGTGTGGGGAATGGTATATGGAAGAGTGCTAAGGGTTAGCGTTTAGCATGGGCCAACCGCTTTGGGGCTATTGCCTCTGCACACAAAGCTTGTGGTATAAACATGAGGTTGTGGAATTTTTATCCTTGCATTTAATCATTATTTTATTCATGTGCAATCTCTGTCATGTGCACTCATCTCTCTTATGTGTACTTGTTTATCTGTCCCTTGTCCTCAGCCTTTGTTATGACCTGTAAGCCGCCTGTCTACATGGGCCCTGAGTACATCAAGTACTTCAGTGACAAGACCATAGATGTGAGTGTTACTTTATAGATTATTCTGACTTGAAGTTAAAAGTTTTCAAGTTCCTTTCTTAACTAAAAAATATATTTTGAGAGTACTGTAGAATATTTTTGATTTTGTTCTGATCAATCACAGGATTTATATCACACATTTGACCTGTTTTATCAACAAGTCCATCTCATAAGAGATTAGGTGTGAGTTACAAGTCTTTTTATTTTTATTTTGTTCTCATGTTGTCTTGTGCTATTCAACCATTAGGAAGAGCTGCAGAGAGACAGCCGTGTCACCTGGATTGTTGAATTTTATGCCAACTGGTCCTCTGACTGCCAGTCCTTTGCCCCTGTGTTCGCTGACCTTTCTCTCAAGTAAGAAATCAGTAGATTTAGACAAGACACCCATGACTACACTGTCTCAGTAATCTTTTTGTTATTGGTGAAGCTAATATTGTGACTAGCTTTGCTCTGTTCATAAGAGAATGGAGTATAGAAACACATTTTAAACTAGAACTACAATCTCTAGCCAGAATGTGATAACATTGTTGTCCTCCTCTCTTAAATTTGAGTAGCTTAATTTGGTTCTAGAGAAGAAGCAAACATTTTCTATGTTAAAGATATTTTTTTTTGTGTATCTTTCAGGTACAACTGTAATGGACTTAGGTTTGGGAAGGTGGACATAGGACGGTATGGAGAGGTTTCAGAGAGGTCAGCATCTTTGTTCAATTTGTACTTGTTTTTCTTTGATGCCATTGCTTGTTTAATCTTCAACTAAAGTCCTTTCTCGGACTCATGCTTTGATTGAGCCATTGATACACTCTTGTATTGCCTGAACAGTTACAGGGTCAGTACGTCTCCTCTGGCCAAGCAGCTTCCCTCACTGATTCTTTTCCAAGGAGGACGGG
Source organism: Cheilinus undulatus (assembly GCF_018320785.1). Taxonomy (NCBI): domain Eukaryota; kingdom Metazoa; phylum Chordata; class Actinopteri; order Labriformes; family Labridae; genus Cheilinus; species Cheilinus undulatus. The sequence continues at coordinate 30,047,980 of NC_054874.1, read as the reverse complement.
AAATGATCAGACGTCCAATGGTGGACAACAAAGGAAGAGCTGTGGCTTGGACCTTCAATGAGGTAAGTCAGAGAATATATATTGAGTCAGATTACCACATAAATTCTCATATAATGAGGACTATATCTTCTCTCATTAGGAGAATATTATCAGAGAGTTTAACCTCAATGAGATCTTCCAGAAGTCCAAGAAGCTGAACAAAAGTTTTGGTATGAAAGAGGAGGATCAGAACAGCTTTCAGCCAGAGGAGGGCAGCAATGAGCTTCATACTGGAACTGACAACCCAGGACAGCCCACAGAGAGTAAGAAAGACCAGTGAGGTGAAGAGGAACAATTGTGTGAAGAGGAACACTTGTGTCAAGTGTCTTTGTTTCCATGCCTTACATCACTGCAAAAGTTTTAAGGATCCAGTGATAAAAGTTGGTTCATCTGTGACACCAATATAAAAAGAGGAAACCTGGCTCTCTGAACATGAAAATGTAAAAAAAAAATGAGGAAGGAAATAGATAAGCCAGAATCCAAAGGTTTAATCAAAGGAAAGTTTTATGGATCCATCATATGGTTGCTTATAGATATCCTAGTTTGAATGAAGATTTAGACGTTAGTGTGTGTTTTCTCTTTTTCTCACAGACCTATGCATTGTATATATTTTTTGTATTAAGGGTATTATTTGACATTTTATTTTCCCCTTTTGATGTATTTTGGTATGTTTTGTGTCTTCGTTTGTTGCTGATTGCTTTCATCTTTTTTTCACCTGCCTTGTCTTTCTCTGGTTTGGTTTGCTGCCTCTTATTGGTTGTAACTGGTAATAAGTGAGTCACACCATAATGACTGATTTGTGAGGCTCTGACCATGTGACTGCCTGCCATTGGCTGTAGTTGATATAGAGGTGATTACACCACAAATATTGAAGAAATACTTGCTGGAAACCAGGGTATATACAAAATAATCCTATATTTAATTTAATACCTTTTAAGACTTTTGTCACATTGGTGACACAGTTCTATGCATGTTTTGTGTTGACTGTAAAATAAAAATGTGACAACATAGTCAAGAAAATGCAGATACCTGTTATTGTGTTGTATGAATATTTCTCTAAGATGCTAGCAGTGCTATCATCTTTAGATTCTGTGCCAGTATTACAAAAGGCAAAAGCTGCACTGCAATTTTTTTTTTTCAATATGCTAAATCCTGTAAACGTTTAGTAGAATCCCCGGTCTCTTCTTCACACCTCTCCTGCAACCACTTCTCAGAAAACTTGCATCTACCTATCATTTAAATAAATAAATAAAGTTTATTTACAGCCACACTTCACTCCATCACATAGTTAACTCGCTAGCCAGGAACACAGTGGAGCTTTTAGGATGCACTGATAGCTCAGTGGGGCAGGAACAAAGACAAACATGCAAACAGACATCAGATCTGGTAGAGTTCTCTTCCTTGTGCTTGAAACCGAATGTAAAAACAAAAGCAGGAAATCTAGCCTACAACCTCTTGGCAAATAGAAATATTGAAAACAGCTAGGGAGTTTAAGACCGCATGGTCTTGCATTTAAGATTTTTTGAAAGCTTTTATTTCTGCTAAATTGATCAACTTTTAATACTTTTGAAGACTTTGCAGACACCCTGGAAACATTTTGGCCTTTTAAACAATTTCATCATTATAACACAGCATTTAGAGTAGTTCCTTCCTCATTTTTTACATTTGCAGTGTTTGGTTTCCACCTTTTATGTTGGTCAGAATTCCCCCCCCTGTATTTAAAGAGCACCCAACTTTGTTTTACTGCTCTTCCCTTTTAGCACACTGAGCAGCCAGTCACCACCCTTTTGTCTCTCCAGGTTCATAAACAAATATACCCAGAAACTTTTGCCCACTCTGACAGGGCATGATGCTGTTTTTTGAATCCAGCTATACTGGACATTTAAATACAAACATGAAGTTATTTAACCAATGATTGTTTTCAGCAACATCTCATCATTGTGTAAACTACTGCTGCTTTTATTGTGTTTACTGCTGCCTTTTTCAAACCAAAGTTAAAGATTCATTTGAAATAAAAAAGAAGTGCACTGTTAAGAATTTGGACAAGTATGCTTTTTTCACTTTGACCTTTTTATTCTGAGAAGACATCTTTTTAAAAATTCTTTATAAGGCCATTTTGGAAATGTCTTTAATGTACTCATTACAGATATTTGTGAAACTCGTTCCATTCATCACAGCCCACAACAGCAATAGTTTATCGCACACAGAAGTATACCTACTATACTCAAAAAGGTCAGATTGTTCAGAGGCCACCATCATTGGCCAGGGCAGGAAGAAAAATAACACAGGTTCTCTTTATCTCCATAAGACGGCTGCTTGTGCCATTCATGATGCTTCTTTTCTTTTAGCCACCCACACATGAACCGGGTAGACATTTGACAATATTCTCATGTTAGCCAGCAGGTGAAGCATTCAGCATGACAAACAAAATCACATGCACACTGAAGACAAAGCCTAGGAGGGTTAAAAGCTTGTAACACAGTCGTTTGGGTTGGATGATGATACTTGTGTGCTTCAAGTGTGTACTTCCACCCTAAGACGTGCTACATTCAGCCAGCTTTAACATTCTACTGCCAACATCACTGTGGGCTTTGAGAGTAAAAAATAAATAGGAAACCTTAACTTTAATGCCCGATTCTGATAAGATAAAACTTTGCATACACATCAGTCTAACTCTAATTAGTACTCTGTTTGTGTACCTTTAGAGACGTTTCTATAAATCAGCAAGACAATTGAAAAAAAGTTTATCTGCCAACATGTTTTTCCTCAGAAATATTTTTAAAAAATAGTCATAAAAAAATTAAAATGTGCTTGCTTCATGAACAATGATCTCAAGGCAAAAAAATTCCATTGCAAGCCAGTCCCTCTTTAACAATCTTTTTAGTGGCTTTTTGCATTTACAATTCCTTTTATAACAATTACCAAAAATAGTCATAATTCCTCGTCTTTTCTCATAAAAAATAATAACACACTGGTTTGAAATTGTGTCAAGAACTATAAAGTTGTCTTGTTTTGTGAAATAAATAAGCCCTTCCCTCGCTGCCCCTATTTGGCTGACTATCTGTTAAAGGTTTGAAGTTCTGCTAGCATCTTGACTGACTGACAGACAAAATATCACGGAAAAGAAGGAAAATATAAAGACACCAACAAGACAAACAATGATCTTAAAGCTACAAATAGATTTTGCATAATGTCTCTAGCTTTAGCATTACAAGCGTACATTCCACAAAGATGTTTGTGCTGAAATCTCGATTCAGAAATTTCTTTGTGGCTTTCAAAAAGTGAAGCTCAATTATTTGCCACTTAAGCTGTCCACTAAGGGATCATCTTTCTCTTTGGACGATGTCAACTCCAACAAGAGCTCACAAGTGGCTGATGCAGCCATTTAATATAAACAGGCAACTGATTTGAAATCGCTTTCATGAATAATTACACACAGTACATCTGCCACCCTCATCAATAGTCATAATCTTCAATACCTGACAATTTGACCCAATAATAATCTGCAAGATTTCATACATTTATATAAAACAATACTTAAAAAAGATTTTATAAAACTAAAACGATACTGTGTTTAAAGGTCGGACTCTCCTCTTAATGATTCTTATGGATAAACAGCTCATGTGGTCCGTTCAGACAGTGAAGAAGAAAACCTTTCAATTGGTCAACAGTCCTGAATCCACCCTCTAAATCTCTACATCAAATGGATAAAGGCCATCTTTTCCTTAACCGTGTCAAACACAGCGGTCAACACTCTGTGTGCTATGTACCAAAGTAAAACAGCAAATCATTGGATAGCGTGTTCTATTGACATTTCTGTACCCAGGGATGATAGTCCCATCAGTCTATGGCTCACAAAGTGGCTAAATGGAGACAAATTGATCCTTTGAAAAATAAACCGTAGTCCCCTCATTCTCTTAGTACAGATCTGAAAGGCTAACACAAAAGAGAGGCCAGTGGCATTACAAAGACAATGAGTACCACACGGGCCTGCTCCCATAGTCTGTGGCAGGGGAAAAGAGTCGCTCCTCTGGGTCCTGCAGTCATGAATAATATCCAGCTCAGCTTAGTCGAAGTAGTCCAGAGACTTTTTCTCCCACTTCTCGGGATCGACCATGAAGGATGTCTGTCACTCAAACCGATATCTCGTAAGTGGTCCCTCCAACACCTGTCACCTTCTTCACCCCGCCCCCTGGTTTGGATGCAGTGTGATTGGCCAAGACTGGGCGAGAGGTGGATCTGATTGGACAGCCATCAGAAAGGGAAGGGGAAGAGTGGGGATGGAGGGAGTCAGGAATGAAGACAGAAGATAAATGGAAGCAGAGGTGAGTGGTTCTACTTCACAAGACAAATACAAGCACAAACATAAAAATATTTCACTACCAATGATGTTGTAAGGCATTTGGTTACTATACTGTTTCAGTTGAAAGAGGACAGAGGAAGGAAGCAGCATGGTTAGACATGCTTTCAACAGGCTAATCTCATACTAGCATGCTGCAACACTAATGCACACATTTTAACAACTACACCAATACATCTCCCATACACATATCCAGTTGTTACACACTAAACAAGCATGAGTGTTAACTGTTAAGGAGGAAAAGGAAGACTCACACAGATCAAGGAGGAGGGCTGACACAAACCAGGAAGGAAGAAGAAGAGGATTATGAGGGAAAGGAGGAAAGTAGCAGGCTGATGGATCGGCAGACGGATCACTACTCACTGTGGAGCCTGTTGCCCTCCCCCGGCTCCTCCCCCACCCAGCACAGTGCCTCCTCCTGCTATCCGAGGCTTGTGCTGAGGCCCCACCTCCCCTGTGTAAGAATAGGACTTGCCAAGGGAGAGCCCGCGGGGTGGTGGGGAGACAGGGGGCTCTAGTGAGCGAGCCCCAGGGGAAGAGGATGAGGAGGAAGGGTTTCGAGGGGCTCGGGAAGAGGGGTCGTGGTTTTGATGGAGCAGGTGCTGGCATTCAGGATGCCCCGAGGAGGAGGGAGGGGGTGGGCTGACCGCACGCAGGTAGGCCCTGTGGGGGGAGGAGAAAGTGGCAGAGCCCTGGAGAAGCTGCCCCTCCCTCTGCTGGGCAATCTGAGCTGAGAGGAAGGGCGACGTGTAGCCCTGCAGCGGGCTACTGGGTGACACCATCTCAGGCTGGCCTGTTATAGTCGTTGTGGGAAACAGAGCTCGAGGCTTCTGTGGCGACAGCTCATGGGCGGCCGACTCAAACTCTGGGCTCTCGGAAGGTGTCAGTAGGCTGTCATAGGACAAGCTGCCATTCCGAGGCGTCTGGTTGGCCAGGCTTTTGTAGCTGGTGTCTGTTGTGCCCTCTGATTGGAGCGTGGCCAAGGGGTTATGTGCCGTGTGCGCTGAGCGCAGACTGGAGGAGCGAGAGCCGCCAGTGGACAGAACCAGAGAGGATGGGTAGGAGGTGTAGGAGCGCCCAGTCAGGGAGTGACCAGACATGCCCCCTGACATCCCACCAGCAGTCCCGCCAGGGCCTCCGGGGCCCTCACCCCTATCCCCTCCCCCTCTGCGCACCCCTACACCTCCTCCCACTACTGTGGCTCCATCCAGGCTGCTCGGCTCCGAGCGGTAGCTGGGCTGACGACTGGACTGAAGAATGGAGGGAGACGGAGAGTCGAGACTCTCCCCACGGATCATCTGAGGAGAGGAGAGAGGAGGAGAAACAGACCAAAGGCAGAGAATAGGAGGAACAGTGTGATGAAAATGAAGGGGGGAAAAGAGATGAAAACACCATGTTACCTCAGGAATGGATAACATCGAACAAAAAAACTGTTTGTCTACAGATAGCAACAAAAAACAAAAGTGGTGGGGAGAAAGTGGATGCTTGACCGGTGCTCTACTCCATCATCACACTACTGGTTTGGAAACATTGACTGGCTTAACAAGCACTGACACTGCATGTCAAAGACTGTGTGTCAACATATACATGGAATACATATACATACAGTACAGGAACTACACAATCCAGTCAATGCAGTCTCAGGGGAAAGGATAGAGCCACTCAGACACACAGAGACATTCAAAGGGATACACACACTCACACCCACACACAGGTGACACTAGCTGAGACTTACTGATTGACCGATGGCCACTGAATGATCAATTCAAAGTAAACACAAAAAAGAGGGGCATGGTATTAACCACAAAGTTGATTAGAAGGGGCAGGATACTTTAGACCATCAATAGCAGTCATCTGTGGAGTATTGATTTTTCTGATCTCTTAAGTCCTTTCTAGGCAACAATCTTTTTGGGTTTTACAAACTCTCAAACAGGCTTGAAATGATATAATCAACATAGGGGCATTTAAAAGACCAGAGATTTACATGTGTCTATGGTTCCAGTCAGGATATTTCCCTTTGTTATAATTGTTTATTTACTTGTACAGCATTTCAATAATAGATAAAGATTAAATCCAGTGCTTTCAGGTCCAAGCAAGAGTGAATCAACATGTACCTTGTTTGGGTGTGCAAGGGCAGAGTGGTTTCTTCCAGGGCTGTTGTAAGGTGGTCGATATTTAAACATTGACGGTGTAGGAGGAGCTTCAGTCAGCAAGCTGCTCTCTAGAAGAAAATAAAGGGACATTAGGAAGAGGTGAGTCTTTGATTTATTAGAAATCCAAATGTTCTGCAGGGTGGAGCCCAGAGAAAAACATTTAACGTTTGTGCACGTTTATGTGTGTCTCACCCTCCGTGTCAGCACGAGGCAAGCCAGGATAGCGAAGCTCCGGCTTTGGAGGAGGTGGAGGCTCTGCATCAGCTGACTGGCTCTCCATCTGATCTAGACTGCTCTTGGACTGGAAAATACACCGGTCAAAGAGAATCAAAAGAAGAGAGAAGAGAGCTCTATCAAAAGCCCAATCAGGGAAATGAAATGATAAAACTGCATGTCATAGATCTAACTTGTTGTGGTACATAGTTCTGTTTAATACACCACTTTTAAGGTTTACAGCTTCTGTAAACCATCATTTTTTATGATGTACTGAAACTACAAGTACCAGCTTTTTGGTTCAAAAATGTGTGACAGGGATTTTCCAACAATTGAGCAATACTCCTTTACCACTTGCTATCATAGACCAATGTTAATATAACAAGTTTCATCAGATTTGCAAAATGACATTTAGATCAGTGGCTCTCAATTGGTGGGTCAGGACCCAAAAGTTGATCGCGGAGCAGTTTTCAGTGGTTCACAGATTCATCCTAGAGTCTTTAGGTGCTTTTGTTCCACTGTTAACATTTTTGCCAACAGAAGGGAAATAAAACTTACTGTGCAGATTTTTTTCTCTTGAACTAGTCAAGAATTTTCACTGTGCATTTACTCAAACCCGTGGAAGTATTCCCCTACCATTTCTGAAAGATACTTTTGGTCATTTTCTCAAAAAGGTAGGAGGTTTTAAAAAAGTTTTCTTTGGACATTTTCCCTCAAACTTTTAAAACTCTTTTCTGGGACTTTTCCTCTAAAACTAAGAAAATTTCTCAAGGAACAAGAGATTCTCAAGACTTTTCCCAGAAACTTATTGCAAACGTTTCCAGTAATATTTCTGCAATTTTTAACGGAAATGTCAGGGGATTTGGGGGAATTTTTCTTCAAAGAGTTTGGATTTTATCTGGGAACTTTAGAAAAATCTATGATATTTAACTAGAAATTTTTATTATTGTATTATTTTTCATATTTTCCTCAGTATTTATTCTGTCCAGTTTCTATCCAGGGTCCAAACAGTGCCATGTTTTATTAAATAAATTTGATTTGTTGATAAATATGACCAAAAATGTGGCCACGATTTGTCATTATGGAACCTGTGGTGGGTCCCAAGGCTGGACCAGTTAAGATTCACTGTTTTAGACATACCAGGTGTATCTGTAAGTCCAGTTTGAACTGGACCCAGCCTCACACTATTATAAGCACTCAAACCAGCCTGACCAGTTTGCTTATCGAACATGTTTTGGCAGGTAGCTTACAGGGATGCACAACAAGAATCATCATTATTATCACTGCAACAAGAATACCAATGATAATAAACAACAGCTGAGTAAAAGCTCTGAAGTCTGATGTGATCAGATTGGTTAAACAGGACCAATCACAGTTATTATTACCTATCATCCTGCACTTCACCCTCTTATAATTCCTCTAGAGTTGTCACAGTCCCAGAATTTTGAGTTTTGATACAATACCAGATAAAATCAAGCAATACTGATAACTCTTTTGATAGCACAGCAAAAAAAACGATCCCCAGATATACTGGGGAACTTACCTTAATATTTTGTTATATCCAAAGGGTATATAAGAAAGGTTCACTAAACAGTAAACACAAACCGAAAAATTGACATGTTCTTAATAGTAATAAAAGGTCAAATAAATTAGATTTCCCGACAATATAGGTTCCTATGAATTATCATTTATAAATCAGAGGTAGTGTGTGCAATGATTCTGCTATCTTTATTTTTCATTTTTGTCATATTTACGTCATTTTATGACTGCAAGTCAAAATGTCAAGAAAACACTTTTAGGGACCAGGAGACATCACTGTCTGTCTGTGCTTTCTATCAATCTTTAACAGATACTAATGTTCACGCCTGCATCTTTAAGACATGCTTAAGAGGCTCAATAAAAGTATCTGGCATCTGGGGAAATAACCACTTAGCAAGAGTAGATGCTGCAGGCAGAAAGAGGCATGTCTCCAGCATCAGTCAAACAAAATCCTGAATCTTCCTTCATGTATGTTCATGGTTTCAGTGTATTTCAACCTTCTTTAGAGCATAACCACTGTGAAACAATCAGGAAATAACATTTTCTGTCTCTGCATCACTGTTCTGTTTTAGCGACAGGACCTGGCACTAGCTCGCATTTAATCATCTGTGCTGTCTCTCTCCACTCACAGCATCTCTGGGCTGAAATACGAATCTATATCTATTTTCTCTATTAAACTACAGTACATTCAGTTTCAAACTTTAAAAAATAATATATATTGGATCATTTAAAGCACATGCTATGAAAAAGTATCAAAATATTGACAATTTTAACAACCATAATCTCCCCAAGCTAAATCAAAAATTGACTTAGCTAAAACATGATTTCTAATCTTAATTCTTTTAATACAACGCTGGGGTTCAACTCTAAACCAACCCTTGATACTCTCTAACACAGCAATCTTTTACAGGACTTAATCTTATCACTTGTATTATATCAGCCTGGCAGCAAATTTACAAGGTCCCATATTGTATGATTTTGTTTCTAAATTCAAGGCTGTTCAGCAAGTTTAAATCCAAATATAAAAAAAGACAAATTGTTTGAGTTTTCCTAATATGTAGATCAGGAATATGTTAATATTTATATAATAATTAATATCATATTTCAAAGAGATATATCGCCTATTATTTGCAAATAATTACACCAAAGACAAAAGGAGCCACAAAGCCTGTGTAGAGCTGGTTGCATTTTCCAATGACTCCTAAATGTTCAAAGTGTAAACATAGAAAAGATAAAGATTTCTAAAAATATTCTTCATCTCAACTATAAATTAATTACTGAATGTATTCATTTGTAACTCTGACCTTTAATACACAAGTTTTAAAACTATGCACCCATGTAAAAAATTTAGTTACACAATTTTTATGTTAAAACATAAAAGAAGCGTACAGCAAAGGTTAGAAAAACACAAAGTACTGTTCGGAGATACCATAAAAAAAAGGTGTCTTTTGGGGCCAAGAGTGGTTACTTGGGGATGTGAGATCATCACATATTATAAACTGCTTATAATTGTTCATTAAACAGAAGTCTAAAGAAACACTCTTGCGAAAAAAAATGCGTAATAATGCATTGTAATGTCTTTGGTAAAGGCTTTTTTTTTTTGTTGTTGTGCGTTTCCTTGAGTTGTGATCACTTACCCTGGTACTGTGTCTGTCATTCTGGATCCCGTTGTCCAGGACCTTGGCTTCAAGCTGTGCCTCAGTGAGAGGTGGTCGAAGAAATGGTGGCTGTACTTCCACTGCCTGGTGGCTCCGCCATCGGCCTATGTATCTGTGATAGTGGCATGTGCACACACTCAAATTTAACAAATATACAGTGCTTAACAAATTTACTAGACCACCACCCAAAGTAAGGTTTATGCCACAGCTGCCCTAAATTAACAGCACTGATAAAAACTGGTAAAACCAAAATCATTTATTATGTTTCTGCAATGGTTAATACACCAATATGTCGAAGCTCTTTAACACAAATGATATTTTTAATGCTAAAATAGAATTATTATTGTTATCCGTGAATTTTCAAATTTACTGATTTACAAAAAAAATAGTGAAGCGCATTATTATTTCTTGATTAATATGTCAAATTATAGTTGTTTACTTGCATTCTTAACCAGAAAAAAATAGTTTTAGTTGTTGAATGTTATGCTTGATTCATTTCTGACTTCTCAGAGAAGCCCAGTGAGTTGGTTCAAATTTGGGTATAAAAGATTAATTCAGTTTGAAATTCCTCATTCCTGTTCAAAATGGTAAAACGTGGAGAGCTCACTGAAAATGAAAGAGTCTGCATTAAAGTACTTCATGATGCTGGATGGTCTCTGAGACAGGTGGGCTAATTAATTTGTTAAGCACTGTATATAAACGTTTCTATTAACTTAACAGATTACAAAACAAAAAGGACTGTAGATAAGAGAAGGATAAAGGCTGACCTTGGGGCCTGGGAGCTACAGAGCACATGTGAAATATTCCTCAAGCAGCCATTGGTGAAAGGGTTTACGCCTCCCCGGAACTTCCCTGTCACCTACAGAAAAAGGTCAGAGGAGAGAAAAAATTTCAGCTCACAGGAACATAAAATTAGGAATAAAAGATACAGAACAGAAAAATCAGACAAAGTATACACTCAACATGCTCTCATACGTACCTGTTCATTTGTGGTCCTACCACGGGCCACTAACACTATGTGGAACCCAGTCAGGCCAGCAACTGGGACAAAAAATAGACCAGCCACACACATTACAGCCATACTGGCAGGAGAGGGTCAAGGAGGTTACAACAAAACCAGAAAAAGGAAAGTTAAATTTAAAAAAATCTGACGTAAATTTGTGAAATGGGATAACAGAATCCCCTTGCTTTCTGCTGTAGAGATCCAGGTGAAGGATACGTTACAGCAGCATGTGGCGTGTCCAGCTGCTGGCGGTGGTGCAGGACATAAACAAGGCCAAAGCCAAACACGTTCACAATGTGGGTTGTGAGAGAGATCAGGAAGAGGAAGAAATAGCGATAATTCCTCCGGCCAATGCAGTTGTTCACCCATGGACAGTGATGGTCAAAATCCTGAGAGGACAAGGCAAAACCACAAAAATGACAAATGATTACCCCTCTAATGCTCAACTATGGAAATCTGAAAACAGACTTATTTTCAGGCTTAAGGCTGGCCACACACTAGACGATTTTAAAATCTTCAACTATTTTATTAAGTGGAAACATAAGGACAAATTCAAACAATTTTTCATCTTAAAATCCTCTGAGCACACACACACTAGACAACTCAGCCAGACTGCCAGTGACCTCACATGATCATTTGACTTCAGAAGAATAACAAAAATGTATGTCTATCGATGCCACCGGCTTGCTGTCCCGACATGTGTTAATGAAGATGCAGCTAAAGTCTTGCCTCAAATTGGGCTAAAGATCCTGTAGTTTGTAGCCAGCATTAGTGCTATTAAGCCTGTGAGACAGTAATTTTTAAACTGAGGTTTTAATTACAGCAACACTGAGAATGTGTTGTAAAAGTTAGCCAGACATGTAATAAATTTGTGAAAAGTAGGACAAAAAAACCCCCCAAACAAACACATAACAATGAACCCTAAAAATAACTCACTACTCTAACTCACTATATTTCCCAAAATCAATCTCTTTCACACTTGAAAAATAATTTAGAATCATAATACAGAAAGCCTGTCAAACTGTGTCTGTCTGTGCCCCTGTTTACCTCCACACAGTTGTCACAGACGGAGCAGTGGGAGCAGCGTGGCGGTCGGTAGAAGCGGCAGGTTGAGCACCACTTCATGCGCACCTGGATGCCTTTTATCTCCACTGTCTTATAGAGAGGAGCACGGAAATCATCCTCTTTATCCTCATCTTCCTCCGCTAAAAATAACAAACACACAAAAAGAGATCCAAAAACATCATAATCTGATCATATGCTCATCCTGCATCTTCTTGGGTTCTACTTTATGAAATGATTAAGTTAGGTGTTATTCGTGTATTGTATCTGGAGCAAACACTTGCTGAATAACATTGCTGATGTGTGTTTACCTCGGGGGAAGACTCCAGGGTCCATGAAGGTGGCCATGCAGAAGTTGGCAAGGGTGAAGAGGAAGATCACAGCGATGTAAATGGGAATGACAGAGGAGAAATACTCTGACAACCATGGGCACCTGCACAAATGCAAAGGAAAAAGACAGAATCAAAGAAAGGGCTCACCACATCATTGTTAAACCACTTCTACTTAAATCAGATGTGTTTTCTTGGTTTACACTAGACACAAAAGCCAGTGAGTATATTATTTTCATTCAGGTTTAAATTACGGTAGCTGGAAAAAGTCAGCAAGTAAACAACTCTGACATCTAAAATGAAGCTGGTCAGCCCACAGGTGTGCAAAAATGAACTGTGACTTTAAGAGAAGAGCTAAAGTTTGCTCAGTAAACTTAATAAATAAAGGTAAAGAAACAAAAAGCAGGATGTCTGAATAAGGCATAATAAACACAGGATGTTTACACATGAAGTTTGCACACAGGTATGTTTAAGAAACATTAATAGCAGTGCAATAGCAAAACTGTGTAGATACATGTAGTCAATGTTTGAATTTTGTATCTGAAAATGGTTCTTACGTGAAGCAGAAGAAAAGGGTGGTGGATCCAACAAGGAACGTGGTGGCCGCAGACACAGGGACATATCGACTGGGCCGAAACGGACGGGGAGGAGCAGAAGCAGGGCCACCTACTCCTCCCCCAACTCCCCCACCACTGAAGCCTGGCATCAGAGACAGCGAGAGAGGGGAGGAAGACAGAGGGAGAGAGGTAGATATCTACTGTCTACCCACTACTATGGGTGTTCTACAAGCCAAAATGGCGAGTAGGCCGTCTGTTAGGAGGGGCCATGACTGCAGACTGGAAAGAAAACCAACACTATGCAAAGCAGACACTCAGCAGCAACATGAGGGATTCTCTGTGTACAGTCACTAAATGTCTCACGGCACTGGTGAAATCACTCCAAATAGAGGATTACTTCCTAATTCAGCGATATACAGCTCTTCTTGCATTTGTACTCTTTGTTGTAAATAATCAATTTGTGTGCATATCCTTAATAGAGGTTTATAAAAGCAAAACTATACAAGAGCAATGTGATACAAAAATATGTGTAGATAATTCATAAATATTTTTGTATGGCTTATTGTAACCGTTTTTGGTGGAAGAATATAAATAAATCTAATCTTCAGTTGCTTACTGGCACCAGTGCAGCCTTTACAAAGCTGTCAATGTACACAAAAGCACAGACACTCACACACACCACAACAGGAGCAAGTTAGGTTTGTCTCCAGTCTTAAAGTCAAGTGTTTACATTAATGCTCATTGCCGTGCTTGAATTCTGATTTTTATCACTCAGAAATAATATATATAAGGAAAAGAGAAGAAAATGAAAGAGGTAGTGGGTGGAAAGACAGCAGGCCCAGAGTAGAAGCACATAAAGGAGAACAGGCAGAGGATTGAGAGGAGCAGCTGCTGATGACTTCTGTGATTGTCCCAAGAGGGCTTATTTAGGCACTGGGTGGGTGGAAGAAACTGAGGATGGTGGCAGGAGGGACAGTTCCAGCGTTTCAAACTAAGTCAGCAGTGGAAAAACGATGAAAACCAAAAAAAAATTACTTTTGAACCAGCTGTAGGGAGCTGCTTAATATCAAACTAAAAACTCCAGTTGAATTTCCTTTTAAAATCTGCTAAAAGAAAAATAAAGTTTTATAATGTCTCTCACAAATAGTTCAGCTAAAAAAAAAGCAGTCTTCTGGATCTTTGGAGACCCCTGCCCTCAGTCTTTGTGAGGATAAAATCAACTCATTCCAAACAAAAGCCCTGTGTATTTCGCCCAAGAGTCGCCACAGTACGCCAGGTGTGGGTGAAGAGACCTATCCCACCTCCAAATTCTCTGTGGACAGACCTCAGTTCCCATTTTGCAGCTCTTGAAAGAAGCCATGTGCAGCAGGGGTATCAAGTAGTCAGATGCATTTTAATTTTTTGTTCAATTTGTCCTCTGGTTCTCTGTCACCCTCGGGTTCTCCGGTGAGTATGGATGCCCTTTAAAAAACAAAACAAAAAAATAATAATTTTACCAAACTGGTTAAATACATAGATAAGTAAAATGTTTCTAAGTGTTACATTAGACAAGAGTACTTGGTTAGTTCAGCAGATCAAACTAGGTCCCAGAAACCTTTTTTTTTAATGCCTCATGTTTCTCTGCCATTTTGATACAAACAAATAAACAAAAACACAAATAAATATCCATGTAGATTCAGTCAATAGCACTGATTCTTTTGGCTTTTCATATACTAAAAAGGTAAACATTTATTTAAAATTTGGCAGTCAATTTTCTTCATATAATTTGACTTATAAAATTAAACTTACATATATTATAAATTCATCGTACATAAAATACTTAAAAATCTATGTAGTTTAATCATGCTGACGACTGCTTACAGGCTTACAGTTCATGAAAAATAAAAAACCCACTGTCTCAAATTTTACAATATTACAAAACAAACAAAAAAACAATAACCTTCTGTGGAGGGTGTCAATAATTATCTACTGGACATCTGTCAGGTCAGCAGTCTCCCCCATGATTGTGGTTGTGTGTACTAAGTCAGAGTGAGAGAACAAAACTCTGGAAACCTTTGCAGGTGTTTTGAGTTAAGAAGCTAATGAGACCTTTTTGTCATGACTGAAATATCCGTCAACTAGTTGTACTTCGACTAGGGGTGGACGGATTATCAGCCTGGCCAATTATTGAGGCAAATATTTGGCCAGTTTTTGGTGTCTGCATTTTGTTTTATCAATAATTGATAAAAAAAAGTGTATTATTCAAAGGATGCACTGCTTTGGCTCTGCTGCCAAGTGCACCTCCCCTGTGGGGCTATTTAATACTAAACAGTTTCAACTAATGTCCTGTAAAGGACACAATCTAACTGGCTAAGTGTCAAGAGTGCTAACCAATCAACAGTTAAGCCTCAGTCCCATCTATGCAGTATGCATATGACATCACTTCCAGTTCTACTGCTTCTAATTTGTTCCTCTATGTTTCTCATACTGGTATATATTGGGCTAAATTGTTCATTTTTCCTCATTTTTTGCTCATGCAATGTTATTTTTCCCATTTTAAGTACTTTTTGTAATAATAATATTAATAATATGGCCTCATGCACCACTAATAATGGGTACTGGAATCAGCACTGAAACACCAATATCATTCAACTCCTATTTACCACAATATGCTAATATTTTAAGCTACTGTCTTATTCATAAACTGGTAAGCTACATTCATCAAGATTAAAGCAACACAAGTCTTGAAACATTCCAAGCTGTGTGTGTGACTAATCTGAAGTATATGTAAGTGTAATTTCATAAATAATATTACAGAAAAAAATGAACTAATTGTTTGAGATGCCTGACAGCCAGAAGACACAGACCTTAACTTATAATTGCTTATAAAGAACTATCTAAAATGATGCCTTCAAGAAAATGTCCTCAGTGTATTTTAGTGGTAAACCTTGTTTTCATCAAGTCTTCTTCCTTGTTTAGATCTAGGAGGGTATCTGAAAAAACAGCTGTTTTGCTCAGATTTCACAACAACCTGATTGACCAACCAACTTTATTGTGCTAAAAGAAGGTAATGTGAATTTTCAGTATTACTCATAGAGGGAGTTGCTCAACAGCCTGTTATACAGTCAGCTGCCACCTCTATGCCCTCAGGTGGTCAAGCGAAACACCACCCACTACTGGAAATTCAAAACACGATGAAGACAACGATCTGATCTGAAGGATCAGGGTGGACGCCTTTGATACACAGACACGCACGCACTCTGAAGAGACAGATGTCCCTCATCTCCAAATGAAAAAGCTAGTCCGTGCGGTGTGAACACATGAAAACAGATCCTGAGTATCAGCGTCGTAACTTGATAGTTTGGACACACCCCTCCTCTCAACAATCATCATCACTAACAAATACAAAGCTGTGGTCGAAGTAGAGTGTCAGTGTGCTTGTTGTTAATCATCTCATCTGCCCCACAACAAATCCCCCTGACTATAATGGCTGTTAATCCTAAAATCTCCGTGTCCAGCCTGACTGTCATGTCCCCGCAACAATCTTCAGCTAGCAAGCTGTATCTTTGTGAGGCCGATTAAACAACATTTTAATCATATTCATGATGAGCACTGGTACACTAACACTCAGTAGATGATCTCTAGCGCTGCTTTATAGAATTCAATGTAATATTATGTTATGTTAAATCATTTGGTGAAAAAGCGAGGCGTTAAAGCACAGGCCAGGGAACAGCTAGGATTCAGTCAAGACAACTAACGTACCACTAAATGCTCACACAATAATGAACCATGTAAACAGACAGTTTTACATTTTCACTAAGCAGCACACACTGGCATGTTTGGTGTCGATACAGTAACGTCCAA
The DNA here is from genome assembly GCF_018320785.1 of Cheilinus undulatus. Classification (NCBI taxonomy): domain Eukaryota; kingdom Metazoa; phylum Chordata; class Actinopteri; order Labriformes; family Labridae; genus Cheilinus; species Cheilinus undulatus. The sequence goes on along the minus strand of NC_054874.1, from coordinate 30,031,224 downwards.
TATACTAAAAACGTATTTAAACCTATCACACACTTAGTAGTCGGTTAGCTCTTACCTAGCTCCGAAAGTTTTTTGCGACACTGCTCAGTCCTTTACCACAGCTAAGTGAGTTAGCTAACGTTACCTGGCTAGCATGGAAGCTTTACACTCAAGGAGTGGCTTTCATTTAGATACCTTAACCTCTGTTCCGCTAAAAAGTCACCACAGCGAACAGGCTCAGCAACCAGGCCATACCTTGTATCGAACATGCAAGCTGTCCAGTCTTTAGGGTGTGGGTTGTTACTGTCCTCCTTGAATTAGCCGTTAGCTAACTAGTTAGCTCGCTAGGCCGACATCGGAATCCCGGAACTAGTCCGTTGTCCCTCAGGTGGGGTGAACAGCCAATCAGAGACCAGAATGCCGAGGGGGCGTGGTCATAAGAAAGAACTAGTACACCCTTCTCTAATTCGTGATGAGAAAAAAATTGACCTTTATTCACTTGTTTCTTGATAAAGTTTAAAGACCTCATCTTAAGACAAATATAATCTTGGATTTAAAAAAATGATTCTTTCACATCTGATATTGTGACAAGTAAAGTAATATTTTAAATGTCCGTAATGACTAATCTGATTATTTTACAATACCTTTTGTGAGGGTTTTTTTCTTCTTAAAGTTGTTTCGTTAAATTACGTACTTCGTTACACCAGGATCTTCTTAAGCTAGATGTTTTGGTTTGACACTTTTTTTCTTGACAGTAATCTCTAACAATGAGAAATACTTTGCAACACATAAATAGCTTTACCAATTTGATCCAAAACAAGGTCTCTGACTTTTTCACTATTGATGGTCAAAACAACTTCCTCACTACAGAAACAGCTATGTGGTCACACACAGGCTGCAAGTGCAGGAAAAGGACAAAATGCTACAAATTAAATGGCTGTGCTGTATTTTTCTGTGTACCACTGACTTAATATTTTAATGCATGTTTTAATCTGAGATAGCTGTACTTGAGATAAATTGTTCAGTTGTCTTTGTATTTATAGCAATATTGTTAATGCAACTGCACCTAGACCTGCAGATTTTCTGGTGTGAGCTAGCGAGTGTTTATAGAACAAACAGCAAATAGGTTCATATTGTAGTGGCCCTAAACAAGATGCAATAGTGGTATTGTCAGTAAGAAAATGGTACACATTTAAGTGGCCTTTG